>NC_047086.1:221416269-221719923 GCF_902459505.1 Geotrypetes seraphini
GCTAACTGTTACTTTTCCATGTCATCATTACTCCCAGGCTATGGCCAGGTGCATACTAAATGAAGAAGATGGATAGTTGAGTTGGTCAATGTCCAGCTAAAAATCCCAGAATGGGATTCAAATTCAGGCTGTGATTCCTTTTGTCTAATATTACATTTTGTTTAAACAGAGCCCATTCAGAGTGAGATGTATCTGCAATCATAGAGAAAATCAAACGGGGATGGGGAGGGGAGGGAATGGTTTCACATCACTGCATCTCATAAGAACATAAGAAATGCCTCTGCTGGGTCAGACCCGAGGTCCATCATGCCCAGCAGTCCGCTCACGCGGTGGCCCAACAGGTCCCAGACCTGTGTAGTAATCTTCTATCTATACCCCTCTATCCCCATTTCCAGTAGGAATTTATCCAATCCTTTCTTGAACCCCAGTACCGTACTCTGCCCTATTACGTCCTCTGGAAGTGCATTCCAGGTGTCCACCACACGTTGGGTAAAGAAGAACTTCCTAGCATTTGTTTTGAATCTGTCTCCTATCAGCTTTTCTGAATGCCCTCTTGTTCTTTTGTTATTAGAAAGTTTGAAGAATCTGTCCCTCTTTACTCTCTCTATGCCCTTCATGATCTTATAAGTCTCTATCATATCTCCTCTAAGTCTCCTCTTCTCCAGGGAAAAGAGACCCAGCTTCTGCAGTCTCTCAGAATATGACAGGTTTTCCATACCTTTTATCAGACATGTCGCTCTCCTCTGAACCCTCTCGACTAACGCCATATCCTTCTTAAGGTACGGCGACCAATATTGGACGCAGTACTCCAAATGCGGGCGCACCATCGCCCGATACAACGGCAGGATAACTTCTTTCGTTCTGGCTATAATACCCTTTTTGATTATACCAAGCATTCTATTCGCTCTCTTAGCGGCCGCTGCACACTGTGCCGACGGCTTCATTGTCATGTCCACCATTACCCCCAAGTCCCTTTCTTGGGACTGTTGGTGGGAGAATGTTAGATAGGTTGTGCTCTGAAATGATAGAGCCCTTGTTATGGTGTTTGGGTCAGTGTCGGAGCCGAAGATTTTTTGATTGTGCTTGCAGCTGTTAAATGTTGGGTAAGCTGTTTCTGTATGACAGTCCTGCCAGTGATTCATGTGGAAAGCAGCTTTCAAAGCGATCTAACCACCTAACTACGGAGTTAGGTGGGAGGTTTGTCGAATTTGGAAAATTTCCTGCTAGTGGCTATATATATCTTCCTTGATTTTACTAGGTGACTGGCCACCCCAAAAATGGACAAGTCTGTCCTCATTTCCACAAGCCTCAAACACTTTAAAATGATACGTATTTGAGGCTTGTGCAGTTCAAGTAGAGCTTGTAGGAAGGAGACAGGGACAGAATTTGTGGGGACAGGACGGGGGTGTTGAGATCCCGGGGGATGGGGACAAATTTGTCCCCGTGTCATTCTCTGCCTTGTAGCTCATTCACAAATAAAGGTTGCAAGGCCATGTAAGTCGCCCACGTAACAATTTCTAGGTTTTTCTAAGGGAAAGTCCTCTTAATAGTTTCTGTCTGAGAATTTGCTGGAGGTTCTATAGGTTTGAAAGGTGGCTGATCAAACGTTGCCTTATACTGGCGGGGTACATAGGGATTGTCAGTCTTGTACAAAAAAGCCTGAATGACGGATGGGGAAAGGTATTATCACCTCCCCTGCCACAGTACATGTACATACACATGCGGGGAGGAGCAGTACAGGCCTGACCTCATTGTAGCTGGAATCTGTTTAATGCTCTCCCTTTTCTTGCAGGCATTCATTTTCAGAATGGGAAAAGCTCTAAATATAGTCTTTAATGGGCAGTTCTTGCTATCTCTCACTTCTCTGCTGGCTTTTTGACCTCGTTACTTCACGCTCCTGACTCTTAATCGGGTGAGATTTCCTGTGATTTGTGAAGAATATAGGCGCTCCATTCTTTTCCTCTAGTCTCCCCCTCTCTATCTTGTCATTTCCCGTGTTAAATCAGTATTTTGACAGACTGCCAACAAAGTGGCCTTTTAGAGAGAAGATCTGGAACAGGCTGTAATTTTTCAGAGGGTCTTGTCTTAGTGATGCTTTTGAGACCGCTTCTAAGGTTAGCTTGGTATGTTAGAGGCCTGCAGCATCCCCTCCCTTTCCTGGGAGGTGGGGGTCTTACAAGGTCTCTTCCCAGAGAATGCAGGAGAAAGAGCCCACATCATTGTGGAAGATAGAACTGGACATTCAAGATTCAGTGGTTAAATTAATTTATTTACTAGTGGGGAAATTCTGCACTCATAATGTAGAATTCTGCCCAGGAAGCAGAAGGCAGAAGTGGTTGACAGACATGGCAACAATCCTGGATTTTCCATCTCTCCCCCCACAAAAAAAAAAAGCAATCATATAAGAGAAAAAGGTCCTGGGCCTCACTGCTGATATGAACTGTGTGGGACTTTTGGTTAAAATAAGTAATCAGAAGCTGGGTGGTAGGAGGACTATGTGGCCCAGTGTACAGCATGCTTGCCACATGAGAGGGAGCAGAAGAGAACAAACTAGGAGATATGTGGTGGGGAGGGGAGGGGCAATCAGGGTATATGCTTGGGTGGAGGGGGAGAGATTTCAGGAACAGATAGAGAGCTGGGGCTTTGCTGAGAGCTAGGGAGAGAGAACTACAGAGAGTGCTGGAAGGTAAGAAAAAACAGGATAACAAAACGAAAGATGAAGATGAGGAATGCTGGGAAGTAGCCATCCTGGAGAAGGGGAGAGAGAAAACTGGAGGGTGAGCTTGCCAGGCAAGAGGAAAGGGTTCAGAATAAGCTGGATGAGAGAGATGGGGAGGCTGGAAACCTGAGTCATTTAATCTTATCCCCCAATCACTCTAGACCAGTGGTCTTCATTAATTTTTAGCTGGATTTAGATGAACTGAAGGAGAGCCACCAGATATCTTCCCATGAGATGCTGTGTTGACTGACCAATGTGTGTCAATGAGAACCATTCCCACCAGCCAATTTTCAAACTTTTCGTTGTGGGTATTCTCAAGGAGGTGGCCATTTCCAAATGCATTCTCTTCTTCTGTTGAGAAATACGTTGTCCTTCAAGCGTCTGCTTCTAAGAGTAGTGAAAAACAAAACCACTGAATGATGATGGGGGCCGCCTTGGAGGTTTCTAGGGGCCATTATCAGCTCTCAGAACTTGCATTATATAATAACATAGTATATGATGGCAGAAGACCCGCAAGGTCCATCTAATCAGTCCAGTAGAGAATGACATGGGGGACAAAGTTTATCCCCGCGGACTCTTTCCTCCTTTGCATAAGCCTTGGAAACATGATCTTATATTTAAATCTTTGTATTAAAGTATAGAAAGGAGCAATATTTATTTATTTATTATTTATGTAATTCGTTTTCTACTACATTGTCCCCAAAGAGCTCAGAACGGGTTACAGGTTAAACATACATAATTTTCAGTACAAGTTTACGATACCAGTTTTTATCTTAAATTGATACATACTAGGGTCTAATATTAATATACAGTTCACTGGTTACTGGTTACAGTTTGTCATAGTTATCTTTACAGTGCAAGGTTTTTGAATACAAGTTTTTTCCTAATTTGACACATAGATAGCTAGTTTACAGGTTAGATTTGCCATAGTTTTACAGTACAAGTTTTCTTTATATGACACATACTGATTCTGGTACCAATATACATTTCTTTGTAGTCCATCAGTCAAGGGCATGGGTTTAGGTGAAGAGGTATGTTTTTATTGCACTTCTAAAGCTGAGGAGTCCTTCAAGGAATCTGATCTGCGGGGGCAGTCGATTCCAGTGGCTTGGTATGAAGTGGGAGTAGGGCCGTCGCTTGGCGGTTTGCAGTTGGAAGGGCACAACCAGAGGGTGTTTCGAGGTGTATTTCATCCCGGGAGCAGAGGGACCGGTTCGACACATACGGAGGAAGCTTAGCCGTCACGTAGTCCATGTCGTGCAAGGATTTGAACGCTAGCATCGGTCCCTTGAAGACACAGTGTTTGGCTACAGGCAGCCAGTGAGCCAACGCTAGAGCCTGGGAGAAAGGATCGTGGCCACAGAGGTTTTTTAGAAGCCCGATTGCTATGTTTTTAATACAATGGAGACGTCGTACAACTGTTTATAAATCACAAATAGAGCCTTCCATTTCAAGCTGGTTTTGCTACAGCTTTTCCAAAGATTAAATTGCCGATGTTTTTACATCATCTGGGAAGGTAATTGGATTGGCTTTCAAATGTGGGTGTAGTAAAGAACCTAAACTGTGTAGTGGATGTACAGGAAAATAAGTGTCTATTAAATGTTGGAAATATTCTTTGATGTTAGCAACTATGGATGAATCTGTTGCAGCAACAGTGAGATGCTTGAACAGCTGGACACATGATGGAAGGATTGATCAGCAGACAAGGCTCTTGTTGCCACATCAAAGGCAGACAAGACACAAATGATGTCATTTTAACAGTAGTTCATTTTGAGTCCAATATTGTAAAATCGTTCGTTTATGCATTATACGATGTCGCTGATTGTATTATATTTTCACCTGCCATTTTTGTTTGCCTATATCTTTATGGTGTCACGCTTGTTTCTCTTGTTGACTCTTTAATAAAAATGATTTTCAACCCCCCCCCCCAAAAAAAAACCAGTTGTTTATTTAAATATAAAAGCAGCTTCTGCAGTTTTTGAATCATTGAATTTATTTGCCAGTTGTCTAAAATGTGTTAAGTTTTTACATAGAGAATGACATGGGGACAAAGTTTGTCCCTGTCCCAACAGGCTCTGTACATGTCCCCATCCCCGCCCCACAGATAACTGTGGGTGCCCATCCCGTGTCATTCTCTACTGCCCAGTAAGGTGGCCAGAGCCACACCTGCCACTCCATCATGATCAAATACTGGCATCACAAATAGGGCAGTCACATGTTGAAGAACACTACGCTAGGACTAATTTTAGTCATCTTACTTAGGTATTCTTTGGGGCCGAATTACTCTTCCACTACTTCTACAATCGAAATTTATGGTTTGAATCTGCTTCGAAACTAATTGAGGAAAGGAATCAGGAAGTACATTATAAAAAGACCAGAAGGGCTGCTGTATCAGTGGCGGGTCCAAGGCTTTGGAACTCAATGAAATAAACATTAAGTTTGCACAGATGTCAAGTTTTTTAAGAAACTGCTAAAGACCTCTCTATTTGTGAGATCCTTCCTTCCTAGCTAATAGAGCTGACTCTTTTTATCGAGGTTTTTATTTGATAATGTATTCTTTTGAAATGTAATGTTTGTTACTTCTATGTATGTATCAGCTGTTACCTGCTTAGTTGATAAGCGGGATATAAATTTTTTAAATAAATAAATACTATTTATTATTTCTATAGCGCTGAATGACATATGCAGCACTGTACATTTAACATGTAAAATATGGTCCCTGCTCAGAAGAGCTTACAATCTAATTTGGACAGACAGGGCATAAACCGCCTAGAAGTCGTAAGATTGTGGAGGTATAGAAAAATAAAGTTATTATTATTATATAACATAACATAAAAATACTGCTGCAAAATCGATCTTTGGGAAACGTAAATTTGATCACATGACTCCGTTGCTCCAGAGTCTCCATTGGCTCCCGGTTTATTTTAGAGTTCAATTCAAATGTGCTTGTATTGTTTTTAAAATCCTATATGGTATCTTTACTCCTCTCCTTCCTTTATCTTGGAACATTTACAGATTTTCCTTTGTAAGAGGTAATCAACAATTTAAATTATCTCTTCCTTCCAAGAAAGGGATAAAAGGAGTCAAGATTTTCACTCAATCTTTGATTTTTAAGTTTTCTCAACTTTGGAGTGATCTCCCACTCCTTTTAAAGAGTTCCGGTTGACTTCAACTTTTTCGTAAATCTTTAAAAACCATTTTATTTGCTAAACACTTTGAAAATTAATCTCCTGAAACTTAGTCTCATTCCTCATGGTTTTTATTTGTTAAGTTAACTATTGTAAACCGAGTCAAGCTTTCTTGGTCTGATGTCTCAGGATATAAAGCCAAGCCTTAGATTAGATTAGATTTCTAAACTGCAGTGACCGTAAAGTTCAATGCGGTTTACTAAACAAAATGCAGAATGATGGATACATTAATGTTAAGAACCAAAAACTTAGAGAGCAAGAATGTCTTAAGCTGTTTTCGATAATGAAGATAAGAAACCGATGAAAAGAGCCGCTTAAAATCTGTGTCCCATAGTGCCATCTGGAAAGAGTTTCTAGAAGAGAGAATAATAGGATGGACATAGGTATCTTACGGTGGGTGGAAGTTAGAAGTCGAAAGCAGCCTCAAAAAATGTGGGCTTTTACCCTGGATTTGAATACTGCTTGATTCGGAGCCTGATGTATGGCAGTATGTTCCAGGCTTATGGCACAGCAAGATAGAAGGGACGAAGTCTAGAGTTGGCAGTGGAGGAGAAAGGTATGGGTAGGAGGGACTTAGCGGATGAATGGAGTTCACGGAGGGAGAGGGAGCATAGGGAGAGATGTTGAATGCACTTCTGGATCAGTAAGAGGAGTTTGAACTGTATTTGGAAATGGATGGGGAGTATGGTGCCTCTTACAGAATATGAAACCAAAAAAGCACTGTGGAGTGACGATGTTCCTTAAATGGACTTTATTAAGAATGTCAAAGTTCCAAAGGTACAATAGAAACATCCACATAAAATAAGATCATCCACATAAAAACCTAAGGGACCTAGTCCGCTAAGGGACCCAACATTTTTGCCTTGATCGCAAGCAGCGCTTCACACAAGGCTCTCAACATATTAGCTCTTCCACGTATTCACCACTATAGGACCCTCTGGGACCCCTGAAGAAGACTTTCTGTCGAAACACAGACCATGTTGGGTCCCTTAGCGGACAAGGTCCCTTAGGGTTTTATATGGGTGATCTTATTTTATTTGTAATTTGTAATTTATTTCTTATATACCGCTACATCCGTTAGGTTCTAAGCGGTTTACAGAAAATATACATTAAGATTAGAAATAAGAAAGGTACTTGAAAAATTCCCTTACTGTCCCGAAGGCTCACAATCTAACTAAAGTACCTGGAGGGTAATAGAGAAGTGAAAAGTAGAGTTAGAGGAAAAATAAAAATAAAATAAACATTTTAACAAGACAGCATTGATCTAAATACTTTGGAAGGTAGAAGAGAGGAGAGAAAGGAATAGAAGCAGAAGGGGGAGCCGTTGAACAGTAGAATTCTGGATGTTTCTATTGTACCTTTGGAACTTTGACATTCTTAATAAAGTCCATTTAAGGAACATCGTCCTACCACAGTGCTCTTTTGGTTTCTTCTGGATTTTCTTCTCTGTGGATTTCTTGGGGCCAATTCCCTTTGATTTTGTCTTGCAGAATATGAGTCATGCAGCAGATTTTGCATGGATTGAAGGAGAGAGAGATGGTTGAGTGGAAGACCTGAGAGAGGCAAGTTGCAGTAATCTAAGCAAGTGGTGATGAGAGTGTGGATAAGGGTTTTAGTAGTGTGCTCGGAAAGGAGAGGTCGGATTTTGGTAATGTTATAGAGGAAGAAATGACAGTCTGCAACAGTCACCCATGTTTCACAGTTGTGTGACGTTTGTATTTTTTGCACATCCCTCCCATCCTGTTGTACTTCATGGCACAACCTTTATATTATATTTAATTACAATACTGAATGTAACCCAAGCCATCTTGTGTGTCTTCCTGCCTCTCTGCTATGTTTATATTTTTATATTGTAAACCACTTAGATATTTTTATTTACAGTATATCAAAGTTGAAATATGAAAATGTGAAAGAAGTATATTTCTGGACAGTGTTGAGGCGGGGTGGGGGTCAGGCCTTGTGACAAGAAGATTTCTGCACAAAATTTACCGAAAAAGGATGCAGAAATGTTTCCCAGAAATGTATGCAAATTCCCCCAGGAGTATATACTGTGCCATAATTCATTTCAGAATAAAGTTTCCTTTCCTTAGTTATTTTCTTTTGAAGTTTCATATTGCAGTTTATTCCTAATTTACAAAAACACTTTCCTCACTAGATGGGGAGAGCCATACTTTGGGGCTGTTGTTTAGGAGAGGTCTCATCCTGCTTCAGACATATTTTGTAAGTGGCCGTTTTGACACTCCCTCTTTCCACAGTTGACTGCCAGCTTTTAAAGACACATTGCTCCTGTACCCTCCATCATAATGCCCCTTGCAAAGGCTCTCCATGATGCTACAGGGTCTATGTGCCTCAGAACTAGACAGTGACAGGGTTCAGAGTACCCCTCCACAGATAAGGTTGGCACAGGCTCTGAGTAAGTCTGTGTTCAGTGGGCTGTAAAGCTTTTATTTTTTATATTTTTTGCTTCAGTCCTCCCCAGAAGGATTTGATATTTAATTTTACATATCCTGACATAGTTAAATGCCATTTTTATTTTTTGACAGTGAGTCACATTTTCCTCTCTGGCGCTTCTTAAGTCTCCAAGTCCCTTTTCTGTGCAATTCTGGGGAATTCAGCATCTTGGAAAAGTTACAAAGTCTGGAAAGCTTTCCCATAATTTAGCCGATTCTTCTTCAGGACTGACAGATTAATAACCATGGTTTTGTGGTTAGTGAGACTGCTAATTTCTGTCACACAGCTTGTTTTAGGGCAGAGGGGAAAACCTGAGCTGGAGTATATTAACTGCGATAGGTTGCATTGGATTTGCTAGGTGCTGAACCAGTGGTGCCCTTGTGGGTTTTGTGGATATAATGTTGCCCACAAACCATTGGACTGAGTAGGAAATACCGAGCTGACCTTGGAGATATCAAGTAGATAGCTTATTCATAGATATAGATATAGCTCCTTGCCCCTTATATGGGGAGAGTGTGGTGCAGTGGTTAAAGCTACAGCCTCAGCATCCTGAGGTTGTGGGTTCAAATCCACACTGCTCCTTGTGACCGTGGCCAAGTCTCTTAATCCCCTCATTGCCCCAGGCATTAGATAGATTGTGACCCACTGGGACAGACATGGAAATATGCTTGAGTACCTGAATAAATTCATGTAAACTGTTCTGAGCTCCCTTGGGAGAACAGTATGGAAAATTGAATAAATAAATATGATGTGGAGCTATGAAACTTACAAGTTATTCTACACTTTTCTTGACATTTTTCATTTCAGTGAGGCAAATCCATCTAGTAAATGGGCACAAGTATAGGGAACGCAAGCCACTGCGACATCACCAGTGAGTTTGGCTCTTAAGACATTGGTGGAATGAGGCATTATGACATCACAAAATGAGGGACCGCTGAAAAGTTCTCAGCCCAACCAAGAAAATGGGGAGATTGTGGTGCAGTGGTTAAAGCTACAGCCTCAGCACCCTGAGGTTCAAACCCACACTGCTCCTTGTGACCCTGGGCAAGTCACTCAATCCCCCCATTGTCCCAGGGAGCCCATCAAGACAGACAGGACAAAATGTCCAAGTACCTGAATAAATTCATGTAAACTATTCTGAGCTCCCTGGGAGAACGGTAGAGAAAATTGAACAAATAAATAAATATATGGGGAATTTTCCTAGGTTTGGCTAGTTCAGATCTGTCAGGTGTGCACTGTGATTGCTGCAGAGTTCATTTTCAGCTGAAACTATCCTGTTTATGGAGGTATTTATAGCAGAGATTAATACCAGCAGTGGCACATGGCAACTTCCCAAGTTTGTATTTTAAGCAAGTCGAGCAGCTTTGTCTGCACTGTTTGTTATAGCACTTTCCGCTCATGATTAGTTGCTTACAGACAGTGCTCTGTCCTACCTCTTCATCTGCAAAGCAAAACCATATTTGCATAGTTGAATGCTTTTAACCTTCTACTGTAAGCAAATATAGCCAGTTGGGTTTTCAGGATTGCAATGATGAATATGTATGAAAGAGATTCTTATAGTGAGTTTGCAGTGTTGACAAATCCACATGATGACTGGGCGGTCAGGATTCTGTCATCTGTCCTTGTTAGCTTTCATATAAATTATACTGTTAAGTCTCTTGATTATTAATATCTTGAAACGTATAAATGTCCTTTAAAGGATTATGATTATATCTGGTTGAAGTAGTTTAGTCCACAGTCCCTTTTGGAGGCTCTGGTAAACTCGTTTGATATAAGCACATTGTAAAAAAAATGTTTTAATGTTGTGGTTTTCTTCAAATTAAGTTACAATAAAGACCTGTTTGAATATTTTTGATTAGGATTATATGGGGGTTTTATGGTTTCACCATTGATGTGTTTTCCCCATAAATTGTGGTTGATATGGTATAAGTTAAGCAAATTTGGGTAATTTGTACCACCAGAAATGACAAGCAACGATTTGCACAAATCGACTGCCAGACTTCACTGCTTAATTTTTGTGTCATGCAAAAGTGACATCAGTGTGATGTTATTGTTTAACTGGGAAAAAGGTGATTACTGAAGGAGAGAGAGTTTTTGGAACAAACTAAATACATATTACGGTGTAAAACAAGATATTTCTGAAAAAGAATTCAACATTGAGGACTTAATAAACTTCTATAAAAGACTGATGAAACTGGTACAACAGGACGTCTGAAGGGTAGTGACCGTATGGGAAGAAGGTGATCAACACATGTTAAGGCAGTAGTCTCAAACCTGCGGCCCACCAGGTACTATTTTGAGGCCCTCGGTATGTTTATCATAATCACAAAAGTAAAATAAAACAGTTTCTTGATCATATGTCTCTTTAGCTATAAATTACAATAGTATTATTAAAACTTAGCCAAAAGGAAAGATTTATAAACTATAAAGAGTTTTACCTCATGCAAAATTGTCATTTCTTTAATAAGACATTAACTATTTTCTCTGAGGCCCTCCAAGTGCTTACAAATCTAAAATGTGGCCCTGCAAAGGGTTTGAATTTGAGACCACTGTGTTAATGTATCTGCTTGGGGAGGCCATTTTGAATAAATTCTATGACCAAAATGAACCTTATTGCTTACTTTGCAGAAGTAGATCTGGGTTTATGTGACCTTTTGAAACTAAAATTTTTGTTAAGTGTACATTGCAAAACTGTTATGTTTTGTTCAAATTTTGAGTCTTGTTTTAAGAGGTGTGACAACAACATTAGGGCATGGTAATATGCACTGTTGCCTTGTTTTCAATATATTTCAGCATGTTCACTGAAAATTTGACTTAAATAGGTGCACAATAAGCAGGCCAAGAGGCAAAATGTGCATGTTCTCTTTTTTTTGTTGTTGTTGTTGTAGTAAGCATGGTAAATATAATGCATATTAATTGAAGTAATCTTGAAAACCCATCTAGGCTAGGTATGCCTCCAGAAGAGTCTGAGAAACACTTGGCTAGTATCAGTGAATCGATGAAGGCTCATTGGTCTATCCAGTGCTTTGTTCTGGTCTGCATTGCTGAGAATATGTCCTCCATTGCCAGCCATAGATTCTAGACAATTTGAAGGATATTGCTCCATATTCAAATGAGGTTTTCTTGTCTCTTCTTTAAGAACATAAGAATTGCCGCTGCTGGATCAGACCAGTGGTCCATCATGCCCAGCAGTCCACTCACGCGGTGGCCCTCTGGTCAAAAACCAGTGCCATAACTGAGACTAGCCCTACCAACATACGCTCTTGTTCACCAGGAACTTGTCTAACTTTGTCTTGAATCCCTTGAGGGTGTTTTCCCCTATGACAGACTCCGGAAGAGTGTTTCAGTTTTCTACCACTCTCTGAGTGAAGAAGAACTTCCTTACGTTCATACAGAATCTATCCCCTTTCAACTTCAGAGAATGCCCTCTCGTTCTCCCTACTTGGAGAGGGTGAACAACCTGTCCTTATCTACTAAGTCTATCCCCTTCAGTACCTTGAATGTTTCGATCATGTCCCCTCTCAATCTCCTCTGCTCGAGGGAGAAGAGGCCCAGTTCCTCTAACCTTTCGCTGTACGGCAGCTCCTCCAACCCCTTAACCATTTTAGTCGCTCTTCTCTGGACCCTTTCGAGTAGTACCGTGTCCTTCTTCATGTACAGCGACCAGTGCTGTACGCAGTACTCCAGGTGAGAGCGCACCATGGCCCGGTACAGCGGCATGATAACCTTCTCAAATCTATTCATGATCCCCTTCTTTATCGTTCCTAGCATTCTGTTTGCCCTTTTCGCTGCCACCGCACATTATGTGGATGGCTTCATCGACTTGTTGATCAGAACTCCCAAGTCCCTTTAATTCCATAACATGGAAGCTCTCGTATTTAATCCAAAACTGCTGACCGCTCAACTACCGCTATTAGTTACTGAAACTGACGATGCCTGGGTTCCTGTGGAGCTTGGAAGCTACTAGCAACCATTGACCCGATTGCCTAAGTTCTTAAGAAGTGTACTAATTTAGTTCTAAACAGCTCACCATGACCTGTAGTGGCAGTAAGTTATTTCTTTTTCATAATAACAGTAGACGACAGCAAATGAAAGCTAAATTGGCCTGTATAGTCTGTGTAGTTGAAATTCTTCCCCTCACTTTCTTGCCCATATGGGGCATAGGAGCCAACTTTTCAATAGAACTGGAGGTGCTAAACCCAATGGAAACTACTTCTTCCTGGACACAAAGAGTTTGCTCAATATTGGGAGTGCTCAAATACCCATGGAGCTGGCTCCTATGATTTGGGGGTACATGTAGCATACAGCATTTCTGAATAATTTTTCTTCTTTGCTTGTATGATACCTAGGTGCTAACTATTCTGTCCCATCTTTTATTTCCTTTGAATTGAGTTCCTCCTTTCTTACTTATGATAACTAATCTTTGTAAGCCACGTTGGGGAAGGTAGTATAGTAAAATAAACTTTTAATTAACATCTGTCCTTGAAAACAAACTTGGTTATGAAGTATATGAACCTGTATAGGGAATTTGTTGAGTGGTGGTTGATAATTGTTTTTGTTCCTTTCTTAATTCTGTTGTGTCCAAAAGTGCAAAAAAATGTCTCAACTTCCTTCTTGTAAAGTGAAGAATAATACTTTAGTGTTATTGTCATGAGGGGGTCAGGGGATCCTGAGAATAGCAGCATCCAATCACAATGGTTTAAGGGGAGGGGGGAAGAAAGCTTTAGAAGGTAATTAAGAAATTCTGGCCATGTTGCATTTAAAATAATGATGGGATGTTGAAGGCAGTAACATTGGACAAGCAGGCTGTGATCTGTGATTTGTACCAGAATTTTCACTAAGAATCCAGAAAAGTAGATTAGGGAGTTGTTATAGCTTCCAATATTATTATTATGCTGCCAAGAGGTCAGATTAACAAAATGAAAGAAAGCAAAAACTGTCTGTCAGACCATTAATTTATTCAAATCCACCGCATAAATGTCAGTGTTTCTTATCAGAGAGGGGAATGTTATTATGGGATAATTTTATCACTTCAGTGTATGAGTCTCAGTAGAAAGCAGCTCAAATTTTGACAGTGTTCCTGATTTGGCAATGCTGTGCTTTCATTTGGGTGGGGGGTGGCTGGTCTGGGGCATGGGGGGGTAGTGCTGCCTGATTCACTGATTTGCTGCTGCCTGATTCACTGATTTGCTTTGGTGAATCAATTCATTTGATGGAAAAATTGAACTCACCAGTTCAGTGAGTCCTGACAAATATCTGGGCCTCTTAAAGCGGCAGCAGTAACACCAGTCCAGCGGAGTCCAGCGGGCAGAGGCAGTGCTCTGAACAGACTGCTTCTGGCCTGCCTTCTGGGACTTTCCCTCTGCCGTGTCGCTGCATCATCACTGATGATGCAGCAGAGAGAAGCCTTGGTGGGCAGGCCGCGAACAGCCTGTTTACTGCTGCTGTTGCTTTGGGATACTCGAAAGTTGAGGTCTCACAGTAGGGGGGGGGGGGGTCAGTGGGGAAGTGCTGCACAGGGAGATGAGAGAGAGGGATGGAAAGCTGCTGCACATGAGGAGAGAGGAGAAAGAAAGAATTGTTGGACATGGAGTGGAGGAGATGAAGGGAGCGATGCAACAAAGAGGTAGAAAGGGATGAGAGGGAGAAATTTGCATATGGTAGAGGGGAGAGAGACATGCATGGAGAAGAGAGAGAAATAGTGGACATAGGGTGGAGGGCAGTGAGAGATGGTCCATGGGGAGAGAGAAAGAAATGTTGTACATGATAATGGAAGGGAGAGATTATGCATGGAGGTGAATAGAGAGTTCTCTTAGTCTTCCATAGCTGGTGTCATAATTATGGTTCAATCTGCTGCCTCAGGGTGTAAAACGATCCGATCAAACTGAAACCAGAATAAAACAAAACTTAGATTAATCGACTGGACAGTTGCACGGCTTCAAAAAAACTAAAAAGGAAGCCATAGAGACATACCTTTAAGCTGGACGCGAACCGCATCTCAAGATCAAAAGATGGCTGCACCGCGACTGTACTGGGACTGATATAGCACTCCCGGGTAACAAACCCGGAAGTGAATATGTGGCAAAAATTGCTGCTGAGATAATGAAAGCCGACTCGTACAGAACTTTAATGAATGAAAAACACTAAAAGATTAACAGACCAAAAAAATGTATATATTTGTAAAAACAAAATGTAGTTTATAATTTGTTTTCAAGCCCGAAATAGATTTCATCTTTAATAGAATATACTCCACTCCAATTTAGAATTGAGTCCATCTGGTTCTTCACTATTCAGTCTGTGAATCCATTGTTGCTCTGCCCGCAACAAGCGCCACTGTCTATCCATGCTCTCCTCACTAATGTGATCGATCACACAACATTTTAAATCTGTGAACTGGTGGTTATGTTCTAAGCAATGTGTGACCATAGGTGCTTGTAGTCTATTGTTGCGTATGCAGCTTTTATGCTCGGTTACCCGTGTCTTAAAGGGGCGAGTGGTCTGACCAACATAGATCATTGGACATGGGCAGATGAAAACATAGACTACAAAAGAGGACATGCAAGAAGTCAAATGTTTCAAATTAAAAATTTGATTTGTTAACGGATGAATAAAGACATCTGAGAGTTCCAAAGTTATGGTACAGGTGGAACATTTACCACATCTGAAGTGTCCTGTCAAATGTGTTTCTGGCTGGCAAGGATCCATTATGTCAGATGGACTTAAGAGTTCTTTGAAATTTCTTTGCCGTGAATATGCTATTCTGAAATGAATGTCTCTGAACGTGGGGTGGAGATCCATTACTTTCCAGTGGCATCTTAATATCTTTGAGATGTTATTAATGTTCGGAGAATACTCCAGAACACATGTAGCGATGCTTTCCGTTGACTCAGTTTCCCGTGGTAGAAAAAGAAAATCCCTATTGATGAACTTAGCTCTTTTGTAGGCTTTCTTTAAGACTACTGGGGGGTATCCCAGTTTATTCTGGTTTCAGTTTGATCGGATCGTTTTACACCCTGAGGGAGCAGATATGTGAAACGCTGGCCACCGTTGGTGTACCGATCAACTATTTAGATAAGTGGATATTTCCTCTATCTTTTGCACAACAGCCCTGCTTCAAGTTTACAACTATTGGGAGTCAGTCTGGAGGTTTTTTTGCCAGTGAGGTGTTCGCCCAACCACCTTGGACCACCATTGTGGTGGTGGAAGGGTTCCAATCTGAGGCTTTTTCCTCCATTCATTTGAAACTTCCCTTATTGAAACTGCAGCAGCACTGATTTTTTGTGACATCCATTCTATTGTTTTGGTGAAAGTGTTTATTCTAATATTATTAATTTTTCACATTCCCGAGTTGTTTTTTGCTACAAATCGGTGAGTAGAAAGAAATGACATTTCAGCCATCATGCTGTGACAAAGAGCTATTTTATCCTAAATGTTTTACCTAAGATTTACAAAGAGCCGCAATGGGTAGAAGAAGGGGGTTAGAGATACGATTTTAATGATGCTGCATTCTTGGAGTATTTTAGAACATAAGAACATAAGCAATGCCTCCGCTGGGTCAGACCTGAGGTCCATCGTGCCCAGCAGTCCGCTCACGCGGCAGCCCAACAGGTCCAGGACCTGTGCAGTAATCCTCTATCTATACCCCTCTATCCCCTTTTCCAGCAGGAAATTGTCCAATCCTTTTTTGAACCCCAGTACTGTACTCTGCCCTGTTACGCCCACTGGAAGCGAATTCCAGGTGTCCACCACACGTTGGGTAAAGAAGAACTTCCTAGCATTCGTTTTGAATCTGTCCCCTTTCAACTTTTCCAAATGCCCTCTTGTTCTTTTATTATTCGAAAGTTTGAAGAATCTGTCCCTCTCTACTCTCTTCATGATCTTGTAAGTCTCTATCATATCCCCTCTAAGTCTCCTCTTCTCCAGGGAAAAGAGACCCAGTTTCTCCAATCTCTCAGCGTATGAAAGGTTTTCCATCCCTTTTATCAGACGTTTCGCTCTCCTCTGAACCCTCTCAAGTAACGCCATGTCCTTAAGGTACGGCGACCAATATTGTACGCAGTACTCCAGATGCAGACGCACCATCGCCCGATACAACGGCAGGATAACTTCTTTCGTTCTGGTTGTAATACCCTTCTTGATTATACCTAGCATTCTATTCGCTCTCTTAGAGGCCGCTGCGCACTGTGCCGTTGGCTTCATTGTTATGTCCACTGTTGTGCCTTCTAACAAGGACCTCGATTGATATTTTGTTTATTATGCTACCTGTGAATGGTCACTCTGTTGTCTGTCATTGGTTTCTTGTTTTCTGCTTACTTCTTTACATTTGTATTTGTTGGTGTCAAGTGCAGTTCAATAAAAATTGTTGAATCATAAACTGCTGCAGACATCTTTTTTTAGTTGGTCACAAGTCACATGCTTAGAAGACATGTGATTTTAATGCTAATTTGGAGTAATCTGCCTTGTATCTTAATCGAAATAAAGTGGAATATAAATTACAGAATACCATTAGGATTGCCAGTCTTATGGATTTTTCTTTCAGGACGGCTCATACTGTTCCATTTTAATGGCCAGAAGTCGGAAGGATGGCTAGAATGTTTGGATATTTTTTTAAAAGTTTGAATCTATAAAGATGTCCAGTCTTCCCCAGCTTCGTGGATGAGCCTCCCCTTCCTATTTCCCGTGCCACTAGCAGCAAAGGCTGTGGAAGGGTCTTGCTGATGGGGAAGGCAGATCTAGTCCTAGGAAGGGTTTGGGGGAGTAGGTACTGAGCTAGGAAAAGGGATTGGGGTCTTGTATACCTCATTTTTGCAGTTTTTTATAACCACACTCAAAGCGGTTTACATACAGGTACTTCATGCATTCTCCTTCTCTGTCCTGGTGAGCTCACAATCTATTTAATATACCTGGGGCAGTGGAGGATTAAGTGTCTTGCCCAGGGAGCAGCACGAGGTTTGAGCCCACAAAGCCAGTGAGCTCACCTTGAGAACGAGGCACTTTGAGGGGCCGTGATAGGTTGAGGAAAAGAGCTGGCAGTAAATGAAGCAAGGGCAGTGAGTCATAAGGATTATATGAAGAAGACCATCACAGACGAGGAGTCTTAGCAACCTGGACTATCAACCAAACCTCTTACATAAAGAAGTCCTTTTTATGGGAACGTCATCTCCAAAACTTACTTGATCCACTTCATCATTGAAACTGAAACTGTAGACTGATGTTTATTTTTTTATTTTTTATTTTTTCCAGTTTATTAATTATTTTTAATCTTACTAATCTTCTGCATCTATACCTCTCTATCCTCTCTCTTTGCCTTCTAAAATACTCAATTCAATACAATCTTGTTAGAATGTTTATTTCTTATTCTTTCCTCTATCTGTACTTCTCACTTCTCTATTCTCTTTAGGTACTTTAGTTAGATTGTGAGCCTTCGGGACAGTGAGGGAATTTTCTAAGTACCTTCCTTACTTATAATTTTAATGTATATTTTCTGTAACCGCTTAGAACCTAACGGATGTAGCGGTATATAAGAAATAAATTACATTACATTACATGTAAGAACTTTTTATATGGTTGGAAGAGCTGGCTGTTGGGGCGGAGGGGGGTGAGGGACACAGTCACTGACCGAATAAACACGTGAACAGCAGCAGAATATTTATCCAATGAACAGGTATTCTCTATGCAGGTAAACTGGGAAAATCTCTTCTCTTCAAAATCACAGGTCTCTGGAACGACCTTACCATTCCGCTGCGGAACCTGGGCTCTCTCCAATTATTCCGCAAGCAACTGAAAACTTGGCTCTTCTCTAACATGTAATTCTATTTTCCCCCTTACTCTTCCATTCTATATATAAGCTCATGTAAACCTTTTCCTTTCTCTTCTTATATTTTAAGTTCTTGTAAACCGTGCCGAGCTCCACTTCAGTGGAGAGGATGCGGTATATAAACTTAAGGTTTAGTTTAGTTTAATTTAGGAGAGTGCAGGTGAGCTTGTGTCTGAAGAGCGAGAGTGCATGCAGATCTGAAAAATGAATTCGTGTTGGCGTGACTGCATGCATAAGCGTTTTGTTTCTCTGGTTGGACCAGACTCGTAGGGCTCCTTTTCCTAAGGTGCGCTAGCGTTTTTAGTGCACGCTACGCGTAGAAACTAACGCCAGCTCAGCGGTGGCGTAAGCGTCTGGCGCGCGCAGCAGTGCAACACGTGCTAACACGGCTGGCGCAGCATAGTAAAAGGAGCCCATAGTTTCCGTTTCAAAATTTGGCTTAGTTAGAGAAAGCCTTCGACATTTATACCACCGTGCTTACTAAGTAGAAAGAAACTTTTTCATGTGGAATTTACACAGCCAACTAGTTCGAAAAGATGTAGAGGATGACAACGAAAGTGATGGTAAAGGGGATAGAATGTCTTCCCTACGAGGAAAGGTTAAAGCATCTAGAAATCTTCAGCTTGAAGAGCAGATGGCCATAGGGAGATATGATAGATGTCTATAAAATACTAACCCCCTGTTTTACTAAGGTGCGTTAACCAATTAGCGCGCGGTGCTAAACGCTAACGTGTCCATAAACTAACATACCCGCGTTTTAAAAATATTCCCTTGTAATTTCTGTAAGTGTTCCCTAGCTTTTTGTACTTTTTGTAAGGGTGACAGTTCTACATCATTCTCAGGATTTTATAGACTTCATTTGTATCCCCCCCTCACCATCTCTTTTCCAGGCTGAAGAGTCCCAGCCTCTCTAGTCTTTTTAATGAGAGGAGTTTCATCTTCTTTATCATCTTGGTCGCGCTAATTTGAACCTTTTCTAATTCAACTAACATCTTTTTTGAGATATGGCGACTAGAACTCAAGGTAAGGATGCACCATAGAGCAATACAGAGGCATTATAATATTCTTAGACTTATTTACCTACCTTTCCTAATAATTTCTAGCGTCCTATTTGCGTTTTTTGCCGCAGCTGCACACTGGGCAGAAGATTTCAGCATAGTGTCCAGTATTTTGGTGCAATTATATTGGCAAGAGGATCTTTGTCAGTATCTCTGAAAGTATTTTAATTTGTCATTGTTTTTGTATAAGTTAGTGCGTTGAAACCAGGACTATCCAATATGAGAACTACTTTTTTCTTTTTTTAAAGATTTTTAGCATCATTTTTTAAAAACATAAGTAGCTATCATACATGATCTTTGAAGTGTTGCAGAGCTAATAAAGTTGCTATGTCATAAGATTTACAGATTTTGATGAGTAAAAATCACATATTATCCCCATCATGTTTGGCTGCCTATATGGTTGGCATGGTGATGACTTCACAGCCAGCATTTAAACATGGCTGACTGGGGTCTGCACAGAGTGGCGGGCGCAGCTCTGGCCACCTCATTGGGCAGATTCTATGGACCACAGAGATTTTGGATCAGTGTTTACCTTCAATCCATACAGGCTATTGTTCTTTTTCTGTTTGCGGTTCAATTAGATACCGTGCCAACCTAGGACCCCTGATGAAGGCGTGTTAACTGAAACACGGACCGTGTCGGGTCCCTAGGTTTGTGTATAGGTGGTAACATTAACCGCAATCATTAATTGATATAATAAACATAGCCTGCATCTTGTACGTTTGTCTGCAGTTCTTCTTTGTTTTTTCCTTGTGTTGCTTTTACTTTACTGCAGATTGTGTTGGATTTTTCTTTTGTTTTTGGTCTTTTTCTGTTGTCGCTTACTGTGTGTGTATGTTTGAGAGCTGACTCCTAAGGTGGACCCTAGCATAAGGTTACTATGATCTGGATTATTCTTCCTGATGTGCATTACTTTACATTTGTACCCGTTAAATTTCATCTTCCGTTTGAATGCCTAGTCTTTCAATTTCCTAAGATCTACCTGCATTTTTTGAGTCCTCAAATGTTTTGATAACTTTGAGTGGTTCATAGACAAAACCGCCGAAGACAAAGGCGTGCGCCGACAACTGAGCGTAAGACGGAAGCGTGCGCCGAAGAAAAAGAATGTTTTTAGGGGCTCTGACGGGGGGTATTGTTGGGGAACCCCCCCCCCACTTTACTTAATACAGATTGCGGCGGTGTTGGGGGGGGTTTAGGGGGTTGTAACCGCCCTCATTATACTGGAAACTTAACTGTTTCCCTGTTTTTTAGGGAAAAAGTGAAGTTTTCAGTAAAATGTGGGAGGTTACAACGCCCCCACAACGTGGCGCGATCTGTATAAAGTAAAGTGGGGGGTGTTCCCCCCCACACCCCCCGTCGGAGCCCTTTAAAACAGTCATTTTCTTTGGCGCGCACCTCCGCGTTGCACTCAGTTGTCTGCGCGCGCCTTTGTCCCGGCACGCTTTTGACCTGACACCACTTTGAGTAGTTTAAGTCATTTACATATTTAAGCACCTCATTGTTCCAATTTCCAGTTCATTTATAAACATGTTAAATAGCACCTTGTCCCAATACAGATCCACTCTAAGACTGGAAGGCTCCTGGTGATAGTTCCCTCTTTGTTGCTACCTGACTGACCTTGTCCACTCTAGGACTGGAAAGTGATGTCACAGGGAACTGAGTGTGTGGTACAGTGGTTAGAGCGACAGCCCCAGCACCCAGAGGTTTTGGGTTCAAATCCCATGCTGCTTCTTGTGACCCTGGGCAAGTTACTTAATCCCCCCATTGCACCAGGTACATTTCGATAGAGTGTGAGTCCTTTGGGACAGGTAAGGAAAAATGCTTGAGTACCTGAATGTAAACCAGTTAGGCTATAAGTGGTATATAAATACTAAAAAAAAAAAAAAATAATAATAAGTTATTCTTGTGGCACACACCGAAGGAGTGTGCATAAGGAGCAGATTGTGCTACCTAATGTGCTCACCAGCTGATTCCAGGTCATTGGTGAAAGATGAACCAGCTGTTTTGCAAGCTGGTCTGTTGAATATTCAATCATTGGTAGGTTAGTATTATTGGTCAAGGATTTGATATTGAGGCATAATCTGGACATGCTTGGCTGACAAGACACACAAACCGCTTATTTGGTACAATCTGCCCTTCTGGATATTCTTTTTATTTTATTAATAGAGATGTTTGTAGAGGTAGACTGATGATTTTGATCTGTTTTAAATCTTTTCTTTACTTACCTTACTGTTGATTATGTAGTTCTATTTTCTGGTTTTATTTCATTTTAATTTTTTACTAAATGTAAACCACATAGACGTTTGCACCAAATGCAGTATATCAAATATAAAATAAACTTGGAAACTTGGATTAGCTTTACTGTTTAGGGTGTCGCTTACTGAACACCCTAAGAGGTACATAATCGAAAAGGAAATACGTCTAAAAGCCCGCCTAAATCGGCACTTGGACAATCAAAAAGACAGGTTGTCCAAGTGCCGATAATCGAAATGGGTTTTAGACTTATCTTTAAAAGTTTAGGCCTTTTCAGTGCTGCTGTACGCCCAGAGTGAGAAGGAGTGGTTGGGATATGAGGAAGGCGGGATGTGGGCCGACCTAGACTTAGTTGTCCTACAGCGATAATCGAAAGTTCAATGAGACTTCCTAGACAGAACTTATACGTTGTGACTTAGGCAATTTAAAAACAGGTATAAGTGCTCAAAAAGTATCAAAAGTAACCAGATAACCACTGCAGGGCCAAAGTACAGAGCCCCACATACTCCCCCAGTGATCAATGACTCCCCCCCCCCAAAAAAAAAAATCAGAATAAAAAAGTACATGCCTGCCTCCAGAACATCAGCACCTGGCATAGGAAAGCCTGGTAGAGCTGCACAGAGCTGTCTTATGTAGTCTGGGGGTGGACGAGTGAACCATAGATAGGAGGATCCAGGCCCATAAGCCACTCTTAACCACTGCATTCATGGTGAAACGTGCACCCACCAAAACCTCCCAAAACCCTACTGTACTGCCATATACTGTAGATGCCACCTGCAGCCATAAGGGCTATTGGGGTGTTAGGTGGGTATACACTCCTCCCTCTGTATTCGCGGTGGTTACGGGCGGAACATAGCCGCATGCATGGAAAAACCGTGAATAACTTTTTATATGTTGTTCGCGTTTTTTTGTAACAGCCACCGTTTTTACTATTGAAACCGCGAATAACTTTCTCTGTGCACGCTGGGAAGCTGGGAAGCAGTGATTTTGAGGGTGAAAGATTTGAAGAAGCGATTTTGTGGGTGAAAGCATGGAAGCAAAGATTTCTCTGTATCAGTTTTACAAAAAGGTTAGAGCGGCATAATAAAAAAAAACCTGTCTAAGTCTGTTTTGGGTCTAAGTCGCTAGTCGTCCAAAGTCGGAAACGTCCAAAGTCCATTCTCAAAATATATGTCCAAAATTTTTTTTTTTTGAGAATCGTCTACTTGAACGTCCAGCCGTTTGATCGTCCAGACCACTAAGTCGTCTATCTTTATACCCCATTCTCACCCCAAAAAAATCGTCCAAGTCAAAAACGACTAGAACAAGACTTTTTGTATATGGGAGGGACCAGTAAAGGGATGGACTGGACACCCAGACATGGCAGCACAGTAGTGGGGCACCTTACAGGCCACTGCTGTGAACTTCACAAAAGGGGTGCCACAATCAGCTCACCACAACTCCCTTGCAGGTCATGGTGAGCTCCCACCCCCCAAAAAAATCACCAAACTACTATACTCTCTCCGTATTCGCAGTTTCAGCACTCGTGGTTTCACTTATTTGTGATTTTTCGCATGCTGACTCCTCCCTCCCCCAATTACATCATGAGTAAAGTACCTGTACTGTACCGATAAAAAAAAGTTTAGCTCCTACCAACATTCACTCAAAAAATTGCTGCTTCCAAGCTTCCCAGTGAACATTGATAAAATCGCTGCTTATATGTGTATATAGCCCCATGAGATTTGATCTATTGCTGCTACTATACCAGCCCCAGCCAGTCTCCTCTGGCCTTGCAGGCACTTCTGTCTCACTGTCTCCTGCAATCACTAAATGGTGTTAAAATTGTCTTTCTGCTGTCATTGGACCTGTCAGCAGCATTCGATTTAGTTGATCATCCTTTTCTCATTAACTATCTGTGTAATATAGGAATCTCTGATACGGCGTTATAGTGGTTCCAATCTTATTGACAGGATTGACCTTATCGGGTGCTCTGGGATGCTGAATATTTTCCCATTTTTTTCTCTTCCAAGTGGAGTATCCCAGGGTTCTTCCTTGCACCAAACTTGTTTAACATCATTATGGCATCACTGGCAGCTGTGATTCAGTCATTGGGATTGTCCTTACATTTTATGTAGATGATGTTAAGATATTAGCCACCTTTGATCTATGGGATACACAAACTTTGAGCTCTCAACTTTTCCAAATTGCCCTTTGGCTACAAATTTATTTATTTAAATACTTATAATCCACAATTCTAAGCGGGTAACAAAAAAATATTAAATACATAATGAAACATGATAAGAGCACAAAAAGCACACACAATTTCATAAAACAAACCCCTCCCCTTAACAACAAACACAAACAGTCAACAACAAAACATACAAGATACCTTAAAACTAACAACTCAACATAAAACCTGTTCTCAAATGGCTTGCAGCTCACTTTACTTGACAAAACAACGTTCAAACAAACAAATTTTTAATCCCTTCTTGAACTGCAAAAAAGAAGACACTTGTCTTAATCCCAAGGAAAGGATATTCCAGCACACTGGTCCCTGCACTATAAATATTGTTTTGCCACTAACAGATACCTTCACAATATTCAAAGGTGATACGAGCAACCATTTCCTGTCAGCAATAATCCATAAGATGTAGCTCAACATGCAAAAAACCCAAACAAACAAAGGCTTTGTGCTTTTGTAAAGCCGGTCTATTTGTTGGTCTCAGATTTCACTCTGTCAGGAAATTAAGGTGTTAGGTTCCTTGCTGGATTCAAGGCTATTATTTCGCCCCATGTGTCAACAGAAATAAATGCTTTTTTTAAAAAGTTATGGCAGATTCATTGGCTACTGGACCAAGGGGCTCTGCAGATTATTATACAAGCCCTAGTCCACTCCTACTTGGGTTATTGAAACTCTTTGTTTAAAGGTCGCAGTCAAAGAAAGCTTAAATGACTTCATTTCAGAACACTGTAATAAAGTTACCATGTGGGGTAAAGAAATATGACCATGTTACTCCTTTATTGCAAGCTGAGCATTCATTACCGATGTTTTGGACTCTTAAAACGTAGCTAATTCTTCACCACTGGATTGGTACCACGCGGCCAACAGTGCAACAGTTACGGGCTAATATGTCTCTGGCTGGGTGGGAGCGGCAGCACCGCCAGGGGGCTGCGAGCTGGAAATCTAGGACCTATCTGGATTATTGGAGTTCCTTTTAGGGCTGGTTAGAGATCATGGGTGCATAGGGTGGGGGGGAGGGGGTGGAGGGGAGGGTTTCATTCAAAATTTGGATCTGCATGGGGGATGATATGCTGTGGATTTATCTATGTTGGTTTACTATTTGTTTACTCTTTACCTGTACCCTTGATTATGTACAAGATGTTCTTCTTGTATGGTCATAATTTGTATTATCTCGTATGCATTGATCCTGTAATAAACATATTTTCAAAAAAAAAACAACAAAAAACGTAGTGTCCTGCATCCTGCCTTTAGTCCTGGACTCTTAAGGTTGTAATTTCCAGAGAGTAATAATCCCTAGCACACCAGCATGCACAAGAGTTCTCTGTTCTTTTCTGAAATTTACTTTATTGAATAAATGTAAGTTGATTTACTCACGGTTTGTAGATTCCCAGAAGATTGTTGCCCTAAGGCAGGGGTGTCAAAGTCCCTCCTCGAGGGCCGCAATCCAGTTGGGTTTTCCGGATTTCCCTAATGAATATGCATGAGATCTATTTACATGCACTGCTTTTATTGTATGCTAATAGATCTCATGCATATTCATTGGGGGAAATCCTGAAAACCCGACTGGATGGCGGCCCTCCAGGAGGGACTTTGACACCCCTGCCCTAAAACTTAGCAGTAGTAGAAGATGAGGATGGAAATTTTGAAGAGGTTGGAAAGTCAAGTAGATTAGATTAAAGTTGTGCCTATATGTACTTTATGTGTGCATATGTGGTGTGTGTATGCACTAAAAAGACAAGTCCAGTTCCAAAGGGGAAGGTGGAGGAGCACATGTGCTTCTGAGGCAAGATGAAGTGTGTCTGCCCTCGCAGGGAAAGAGGGACCAAGAAGAACACCCACAAGGTCAGAGGGCAAAGGAGAAGGGTCCAAATAGGGGCAGTACCTGACACCAGGTTAGTGAGAGAGGTCATCCTCTTGCTGACCCATCAGAGTGAAAATAGTAGAGGCAATCAGGAAATGTCTAAAGGTAAACAAAGGAATCGAGGTCAGCTGAGAAAGAAAAGGCCACTAATAGTAAGGCAAGGTTTATACAGATAAGCAGGCATGGTTGCAGTATGTAAGAAACTACATTACTCACATATCATGCAGGAAATACTGCAGAGAGAATGGCATTAACACATCTTAGAGTTATATATTACAAAAGGTGTCAGGTCAAAAGCGCGCCGGGACAAAGGCGCACCCAGACAATTAAGCGCAGCGCGGAGGCGCGTGCCGTTCTATCGCGCCGTGTTGTGGGGGGTTTGGGGGGTTGTAACCCCCCACATTTTACTGAAAACTTCACTTTTTCCCTGTTTTTAGGGAAAAAGTTAAGTTTACAGTAAAATGTGGAGGGTTACAACCCCCCAAACCCCCCCATAACGCCGGCGCGATGTCCCTAAAAACAGTAATTTAGAGCGGCGCGTGCCTCTGCACTGCGCTCAATTGTCCGGGCGCGCCTTTGTCTTTCGCGCCGTTGTCTATGAACCATTACAAAAAGTAGCAGAAGACTGCTGGGGACAGAACAACCAATTTTCTTTTTCATATAACTTTTAACATGTTGGTGCTGATGCACAAAACTCTCCAAGTTGGTTCTCCTCTGTTGTCACAGTTTCCGATACCCTAAACTCCCGCTCAAGCTCTGGTCTGTTCAGCAGTGCCACTTGATGGCACCTTCTCCTTGCCAAATTCCCTGGTTTGTTTGCAAAATTCTGTGTTTAGCCTGGTAGGTCCTATGCTCTGGAATCATCTGCTGGTTTTTTTTATGGCTGGAAACCTCCTGGCAGTCTTTTAAAATGCTATTGAAGACTCACCTTTTCCGGGAGGCTCTCAATGTGGATTTTTAATCTAGCTCTGTACTGGTATTTTGTTGATCTAAGCAGCATAGAGGGGATCATGTGCAGGGGCCTAGGGCAGGGGTAGGCAATTCCGGTCCTCGAGAACCAGGCCAGGTTTTCAGGATATCCACAATAAATATGCATGAGATCTATTAGAATACAATGAAAGCAGTGCATGCTAATAGATCTCATCCATATTCATTGTGGAGATCCTGAAAACCTGACCTGGCTCCAGCTCTCGAGGACCGGAATTGCCTACCCCTGGCCTAGGGAATGATAGGGGGACAGAATATGTCCCTGTTCTTGCAGTTAACTGCGAGAAATCAACCCCATGTCATTCTTTAAGAAGAGAGGGAAGAATCAGAGTATGAATGGGCACTGCCTCTGATCCTTAAGCCTTGCATTGAAGAATGCTGAGGCTGAGGTTCAGATGAACACTAAAGAATGACATGGGATGGTTTCCTGCGGTTATCTGCGGGGTCAGGGATAAATTCTGTCCTCATGTCATTCTCTAACTCAGCAGTATTTATACTTTTAGCTCTTCTTTATATTGTTGGAGTTCCCTTCAGACTATAGTCTTGATTTTTGTATTATTTATTGTACTCCACTTTGATGGTAACCTGAACTTGAAAATCCACTGCTTATTTCTAGGATAAGCAGCATAAAATCTGTTTTCCTCTTTTGGAATCCTGCCAGGTATTTGTGACCTGCATTGGCCACTGTTGGAAACAGAATACTGGACTTGATGGACCTTCAGTCTGTCCCAGTATGGCAATGCTTATGCTTATCTAGCTGCACAGATTTCTTTAAACCTGACCTAAGCCTGCATCCACTCTCTGACCTTGGTGAAGCACTGAAGAAAGTTCATTATTTTCTTTTGCTGCTTTTATTTGAAACCTTTTGGATTCTTAGAACTTTATAAATTAACTACCATTACATTAATGGGTGCTAGAATAGATGTGTCTGTCTGTCTGTCTTTCTGTCTCTCTGTCTCCTTAGTCGCTGTCTGTCTGTCTGTCTTTTTTTCTTTGTCTCTCTTTCTTTGGCCGCTGTCTTTCTGTCTGTCTTTCTTTCTTGCTTCTTGGCCGCTGTCTGTCTGTCTCTCTGGCCCCCCTGTCTGTTTGTCATTCTTTCTGTCTGTGTCTCTCTCTGGCCCCCCTGTCTGTTTGTCATTCTTTCTGTCTGTGTCTCTCTCTGGCCCCTTGTCTGTCTGTCTTTCTTTCTGTCTGTCTGTCTCTCTCCCTGGCCCCCTGCCTATCTCCCTCTGGCCCCCCGAGCAAACCAAGATTGCTGCCTGCCCCCCAGCACACCCCTCCCCCCAAAGCAGCCCCCTTTCCCCTCTCCCCATCCACTTCTTTCTGTCTGTCTCTCTGTCTTTCTCCCTAGCCCCCTGCCTATCTCTCTCTGGCCCCCCAAGCAAAACATGATTGCTGCCTGCCCCCCAGCACAACCCTCCCCCAAAGCAGCCCCTTTTCCCTCTCCCCCTCTACTTCCCTGTGCAGCAGTAGTAGCCAGACGCCTCGCAGCACCTCGGACATCCTCCTTCCGTTACTCTCACTGCCACACGCGCCGCAAGCCGATGCACGCGACACAAGCCGATGCAAGCTGCAAATGGAACACGGCACAGAAGCAGAAATCACGGCAGCAGGGATCACGCCGTGTCAACTGCGCATGCGCGGGTAAGGCTTTTATTATAGAGGATAATTCAGACACACTGAGGTTAATTGAAAGCACTTAGACACGCAGAGTACCATGGAAACCTATGGTATTTTGCGAGTCTAACTAGGTGCTTTGAAAATGAGCCCCACTGTCCGTAAATCTCATACTTTGGTGAAATCCGTTTATGGGATCTCTTATTGTATTCCAGAGGCAAAAGAGGGTGAAAATGACTTGCCCAGCTTCCCTGGTTCTCTGTGCACTGCACCGGCTGCTAGCCCATGCCGTTCAAAGCACGTGCAAGAACGCAAGCTTGCTCACAGCCAGCTTCTGCTCCATACACAGAACTAGGCCCTGCAGTTTTCCTTTCCATTTTTGGAGACAGCAAGTGTGGCAGCTTGGGACAAAGGCTGTGAATCAAGATCCCATGTGTATCAGAGGTATAGGAATCACGGTAAGGCTCTACAAATGTTTGCCTAGAGCAGACATGGGCAACTCCGGTCCTTGAGGGCCGGAATCCAATCGGGTTTACAGGATTTCCCCACTGAATATGCATGACATCTAATTGCCTGCAGTGCTTTCAATGCATATTCATTGGAGAAATCCTGAAAACCCGATTGGATTCTGGCCCTCGAGGACCAGAGTAGCCCATGTCTGGCCTAGAACCTTTTAACATTGTGTTAATCTGACCCTGGATCTAGAAGCTTTTAAACAAAGAAAGTAAAATGTGAATGAATACAGTACTAGTGTTTTATTCAGTAGTCTCATATTCAGTGTCTCACATTCTTCCTTACTATAGGAACCACTGAAGGGAAATTGAATTAAAAAAATAAGCCTCAAACTATATTCTGAAGAGAAACCCACAAATACTCAGCTATATACTGTATATACTCAAATATAAAGTAAGGTAACATTTTTTCCCTAAAATAGGGAGAGGGATAATGGTAAATCTAATATAAACCAAGGGTTTATATTCCAGCATTCCTCCCCCCCCCATGGTATGCCCCCTTCTCTTTCTCCTCCTCTTCTGCTGATACCCACCACCACCATCTTGGCTGGCATTTCTCTCCTTATTTCCTAATTTGGCCCCCTCTGTCAATGACCAGACTTTTCCCCCTCTTCTCTCTCCCAGCATTTTTATGTTTAACTGTACCTGCTGCGCACCGCCTTGAGTGAAACTCTTCATAAATTGTTGCAGATATCTGGGTCTCGCCACATCTGGGAAGGTAGAACCAATGTTCATTAGAGAATGATGCGGGCAGGGACAAGGACAAACTTTATCCCCATGTCATTCTCTAAAAACTTAAACTTAAACAATTGGCAACTGAAAATTCATTGACTAAAAACAACTGCAGAAGGGTTATTCCATGTCAAGTGGTCCTTGGTCGACCATCTCTGAATTCCATGAAATTTATTGCATGAGTAGCCTAAGATTTTAAACTAAGCTTTGCAAAATATTAGACTCAATTATGCATTTGTTCCTGATATAGAGCAGTGTTTCTCAACTTTTTCAAGCCAAGTACCCCTAAGCCTAACAAATACCAACCGAGTACCCCCACCCAAACCCACTCAAGCTCCGCCCCAGACCTGCCCAAGCTTCACCCCTGACCCCACCTCCATAATAATAGTACTACGGTAATTGTAATGCAATTTCTTCCATCCATTTTTCATATGCACACAATATAATCTTATTAATACATAATGGTAATCACAAAATTTAAAAAACAAAGTACACTGGACGCAGAGAAAATGTGAATTATTATTTATATTGGGGGGTTCAAAGATGTCAAGGCAGATGACTTTAAAATATGCAATCAATAACAACTATAGAAAAATAGACAAATATAGAGCAAAATATAGACAGCAGATATAAATTCACAAAACTAACACATTTTGATCACTAAATTGAAAATAAAATTATTTTTCCTACCTCTGTTGTCTGGTGATTTCATGAGTCTCTGGTTGCATTTCCTTCTGACCATGCATCCAATATTTCTTTCTTTCTGCCTCCTGCATGCTTCCATTCCTCCGGACCCCATTCCATACCCCCCAACCAACATCTCTCTTTGTCCCTCCATGAGTCCAACTTTTCTTCCTCTCTCTCCTCCACTTCTATTGGCAATATGTCTCTCCCTCTCTCTCTCTCTCTCTCTCTCATTGTCCATCTGTCTTGAGAGATCCAGGCATTTCTCCCACCCCCTCTACTGTCACATCCAACATTCCTTCCTCTCTCATCCCCCAGATCATGTGCAGCATTTTTCACAACTGCCCACCAGCCCCATGCCCATTTCTCCTTCTATCACCCCTCTCCAGCACAATGCCACATTTCTCCCTCCATCACTATGCCCAAAATTTCTTTGCCTTGCGTCCCATTCAGTTTGCCCTCTCCACCACCATATTCAACATTTCTCCCTCTCATCCTTCTATTCTCTCTCTATGCCCAATTTTCCTTTCTTCCTTTCCCATGTGCACCATCTCTCACTCATACATTCATGCCCATCAATTCTCCCTTTCTATTCCCTCCCTTCTGTGTCCCATGTTCATGCCCCTTCCCTTCCTTCTGTGTCGAGTTCGTTCCCCCTCCCTCTCCCTGCCTTCTAGCTTTGTCCCAAAATTAAGTTGCATGCCGGTGATCCCTGCCTGCCTTGACCACCCAAACTTAACCCCCCCTCCCTCAAAGCTGACCTGTCCATGGCGCCACAGGGGATCCCTGTCTGCCCTGCCTGCACCCCCCGCTCCTGAAGCCAACCTGTCCGCAGAAGCCGCAGGCGCCACTGGGGATCCCTGCCCACCCATCCCGGGGATCCCTCCCTTCCTGCCTGTCTGCCAGCCCGCTGCACCACCCCCACCCCCCACCCCCAAAGCCAACCCTATTACTTTATTGGAGCTGGACTCACTCCATCCTCCCCAGTAGCAACTCCATGCAGGGACGGCATGTGCAGCGATTCACACGCTGCATGTGGCTGGCCTACAAGCCTTCCCTCTGAGGTCAATTTTGACGTCGGAGAGAAGTTTCCAGGTCAGCTGTGCAGCTTGTGAGTCACTGCCTGTGAACCTGCTCTGAGTGCTGCTGGGGGAGGAGGGAGCCAGTCTGGCTCTAATGAAGTAACAGGGTCGGCTTCGGGGGGTGGTGCAGCGGGCCGACAGACAGGCAGGCAGGGAGAGAGGAAGGGATGCAGGGAGGGAACCCCGGTAGCGGCTTCAGCAGCAGACGTGCAGGGAAGGATCCCTGGTGGTCCATCTTGCCCAGCAGTCTGCTCATGTGGCGGCCCTTTGGTCAAAGACCAGTGCCCTAACTGAGACTAGCCCTACCTGCATACATTCTTGTTCAGCAGGAACTTGTCTAACTTTGTCTTGAATCCCTGGGGGGTTCTTTCCCCTACGACAGACTCCGGAAGAGCGTTCCAGTTTTCTACCACTCTCTGAGTGAAGAAGAACTTCTTTGCATTTGTACGGAATCTATCCCCTTTCAATTTTAAAGAGTGCACTCTCGTTCTCCCTACCTTGGAGAGGGTGAACAACCTGTCTTTATCTGCTAAGTCTATTCCCTTCAGTACCTTGAATGTTTCGATCATGTCCCCTCTCAATCTCCTCTGTTTGAGGGAGAAAAGGCCCAGTTTCTCTAATCTTCCACTGTACGGCAACTCCTCCAGCCCCTTAACCATCTTAGTCGCTCTTCTCTGGACTCTTTCGAGTAGTACCGTGTCCTTCTTCATGTACGGCGACCAGTGCTGGACGTAGTATTCCAGGTGAGGGCGCACCATGGCCCGGTACAGCGGCATGATAACCTTACAGATCATAGAGATCAAGGAGATCGATACAGCCTTAACAAGGAGGCCAACGTAACTGGAACCTCATACTTGTTGTGTTTGGTAATATTTTAAATTTAACTGGATATTCAATAATAATAATCATAAGAGGTTATCTGAGCGCTTCAGACTCTGTCTTGCTTGGCAGTACCAGAAAAGAGGGGGGGGGAAGGGTTGTAATAGAGACATTCTGATAACTTCCTGGGTCCTAACTAGCTTTGGAGGTAAACTGCTTTTGAAAGAAAGAATGCTTTAGGTTCCCAAACTAGAGAATGACACAGGGACAAATTTTTCCCTGTCCCCGTGGGAATTCATTTTCCCATCCTGTCGAGTTCTTTTCCTGTCCCTGCCTTATTCCTTCAAGCTCTGTCCTCATCTGCACAAACCTCAAACACACGAAAATCCTAAGTTTTCGAGGTTTGTGTAGTTAAAGCAGAGCGTACAGAATTGGGGCAGGGGCAGGGATGGGGAAATTACTCCTGTGTCATTCTCTATCCTAAACCAGTGCCGGGGAGCCCTCAACCAACTGGGTTTCAAAGATATCCACAAGTAAGCTTGAGATGGCATGCATTTCTCATGCATGTTCATTGTGGTTATCCTGAAAGAGACTCGTTTGGGAGCCTCTGCTTTTGGTCGTGATGTGAGGCTGTGGAGTGGTAGACTCAGCTGGAGCATCAGAATATTTCTTTGCAGAAAAGCTGGTGAATGCAGTGAATGGACTTCTGTTAGATTGTACTTCAATTACCTTGCTTAGGAGTGAGCTTTATTACTGTCATGATATACACAAAATAAATCTATTTGGAGACATTTTTCCCCCTCCCCCCCTGTAAGGAAGATGAGCACAGATGGTACAGTAATTGAAAATAAGGCATGAAAGAAGCAGAGAATTAATTCCTAGCTGGAAGACGTGGAGGGGGAAGTGTCAGAGTTCAATTGGCATTTGTGTTGCAAGGCTGGGAAGATGGAGTCTGTAAAAATGTAGTGAACACCAAAAAGTCCAACAGGACAGAGAACCCACGGGTATAAAACAGTGCAAAAGGAAGTGGGAACGGACAATGAACACTCCACTGAAGATCATTGATGTAAAACCAATTTGTTTATTTCATAAAAGGACACAGCTTCAGAAAAAAACCTTAGAACATTGTATAGTATAGTAAATTTATGGTATAATCGTTTTTATTGAAAATAAACACAATACAAGCAGGAAACAACACAACAATTCCCTCACCCCAACCCCCCTTTCCCTCCCAGTGAGAACTGCTTCGAAATGATAGTAAATTTATCATGTTACATTTATAATTTTTTTGTGTGTTGGATCTGAAGTATTGGTCAATGTTTTATCCTGAAATTGTTGTTTACTGCTTTGCCACTGACCCGAGTTAGTGTTGAGAGGTTAATCTGGGCTCTGAGAATAGTTACGGGTAAATCCGTTTGAGAGCATCCATGAAGGAGGATCTAACTGAGGTGATTCTTTTTTTGAGAACAAATTCTTCAAAGATTTATTTAAAATATTAAGTAACAGTGTATTGCATATTTTCATTTCAGAGGTTTTCTTTCTTTGTTTAGACTTCAAGTAGATAAATTATGTGGCCTTACTCCTAATTTGTACATAAAGCAATGGCCTATGTTTCTGTAATCAAATTTCTCTTACATTTATTATATATTTTAGGAGTTGGAGTTGGGGGTCGGAGAATAGAAAAATATTGGTGTCAGTGGTGAAAATTTGGTGTACAGACTCCACATTCCTGGTTTGAAGTTGGGTAGACTGGAGAGTCCTAAATCTCTTCATTTATTTGCTGCCGTATTCTGGTTAGGAGGCTACAGTATTGCAAACGAATCACCCTTCACTATCTCACAAGCAGGGACAGAGGGAGAGGTGATGAAGACAAAATGAAGGGAAAGAAAGGAAGCATGAGCTATTGATTCCACAGTCCATGGTGGTAGAAACCAAGTGAGTTGGTGCCAGCAAGTTAGCGGTGGCTAGAGGGCAAAGTTATTCGATCCTATCTGGCACAAATTCTACCCAACTAGCCTTACAGTGAAGGGGTCATGGAAGGAAAGTGCCCAATTTAGCCACTCCTGTATCTTCTGAGGGTATTCCCCACTTCTCTGTGAGCTCTTACTATTGAATTTTTACCATTGGGCCCTATGGTTGGACACTAGCCTTGCTAGTTTTGGTGGCTTTGATGCTAGGGCATAGGAGTTGGACTAATGTTCCGTTGACGCAGAGTTATGTCATGGGGAAGTCCTCCTATGGTGCTCCTGGTGGCAGGGAGGGGTGCTGCAATTTTGTGCTTTCCAACATGAAGTGCTGACAGGTCCCAGCCCTCCCTGTTCCTCGTGATTGAAAGTGTGATATTGCGGATATGCCAAGTCATATGTGTTTGTGGCTCTTTTCCAGCTCGCATGCATAAAGTCCCCTTTCAAAGCATTAGTGGCCAGCTGACACTCTCCTTTTAATTCTGTTTCCCAGCCTATCTTTTTTCACTCTTTCTCTCCTCCTCCTGGACTGCAAACCCTCAAACCTTCCTTGTAGAGCTGCCAGCGTTGCAGCCACACTGCCATCCGGCACAATCCTTCTTTCCCCTGCCATGCCTGCTGCTACTTTTCTCCACTGCATGAAGATCTCTTTCATGCATATTCATTGCAGATCTCCTGAAAACCTGACTGGCTGAGGGGTCCCCCAGAAGAATGGAAGATGAAGAAGCAGAAATGGTGATAATTCTTTATTGTATAATCCTGCTGCCCACTTCTCCCCACCCTAGCCAGCAGATTAACCACCCCCTCCCAACTTTATCTCCCACTCCCACCCTGACATCCTGTTTGTCTGTTTTAGATTGTAAGCTCTTTCAAGCATGGACTCTGTACAATGATGCATATCTAGATATAATTAATAGTGGTAGATCATCGCATAAAAAAGTGCCCAACATGGCTGTGTTTTACCCACAGGGCTGCTTCAAGTGCAGTTTAAATATTGACAACAATTAAAAATCTAGATAGTTTAAACATACTAAAACTTAAATGACTGTATATACTTGAATATAAATCGACCACAATATAAACCAAGGCAACCTTTTTCCCCCCAAAAAGGAGGAAAAAAAGGTTGACTCGAATATGTTTAAATCATTTTTATTGAGAACAACTAAAGCAACACATGTAAAACTGGTATCACAGAAAACAACAATTCGCCGGCTCAAACAATTTTCAATAACAACCTCTCAACCCAAACCCGCCCGCTCACCCGCCCACCCAACAACCTCCATAGCAACAAAAAGAAGAAGAAAGGAAGAAAGAAAATAAATGAATAATAAACAATAAATAACACAAAGAAAGGAGATATAAAATGAAATATTACAAGCAATGAATCGTCAGTGAAACCTCTCAAATCTCTTAAAAGTTCAAAAGTCTACTCCTCGTAGTTGGTGAAAAGGAATTGATTGACTTGAATTTAAACTAGGGGATTTATATTCAAGTGCTCTGCCCTGCCAGGCTCTGCTCCCAGTGCCCCTCCCTCCCTGCCAGGCTTTGCTCCCAGCTCCCCTCCCTGCCCTGCCAGGCTCTGCACCTTGTCCCCCTCCCTCCCCTGCCATGCTAGGGTCTGCACTCTATCCTCTCTCCCTCCAGATGCCTTGCAATCCTCCACTGGGCCTTCCATAAGATCTGGTGGGCCTGGACACGAGGGATCCCTCTCATCTCCTATCCCGATCAACTCTAACAATTCTCACCTCCCCAATTAGTAAACATGGTACCTTTTAAAATCTCTGGTGGTTCAGCAGTGAACCAGGATAGGAGCGATCTTCCCATGCTCCTGCCTCATGCAGAGCCGCTATCTGAATGACTTCCGCGAGTTCTTGCGGCAACTGCAAACCCATGGGAACTAGCGAGATTGTGGTTCTGCATGGGGCAGGAGCATAGGAAGATTGCTCCTACCTCGGTTTATCGCTGGACCACTAAGGATTTTAAAGGTACCATTTTTACTAATCAGGGAGGTGGGAGGAAGTTGAGAATTGTTAAAATTGGCCAGGACAGGAGGCGGGAGGGATCCCTCCTGTCCCGACTTACCGCTGGACCACCAAGTCTTATGATAGGCCCAGTGGAGGCCTGCAACAGGTTCAGGAGGGGGGCGGGTGGGCGCTGATCTCAATATAAAACAAGACTCCCATTTTTTTGGCCCAAAAATCTCAGCTTATATTTAAGTATATACGATAATTAGTCTTAAATGAAAATTAATAATAAATATTTAATAAACTAATAAACATACAAAAACTATAAAAATTTATATCTAAGACCAACTATTATATGAGACATATAAATACACATGTAAATATAAACATAGAAAAAAAATAAAATAAATAAAAGTCACTGGACCAGTGAGGGTATGTACTATAAGCACTGGCTCAGTGACATACTTATATTTCTATGGATTCAAATGTTTACAGAGATAAACAGAGATAACTTTTTTATTTATATGTACATTTACTGACATTGATATGTATTGGTTATTTAATTTTTTATGTATTCTATTTATGTTTTATCATATTTTGGTGGTACTTGTAACACCCTTGAAGTGGGATCTTGGGTTTCCTGTTATGGAAAGCCTGCTCTGTTTTATGTTTCTGATTATTCTGCTCCTGGTTGTATGTTCCTTTGCAGTTGTTAATAAAGATAATTTTGAAAAAAAAAAAAAAAAAAGAAATACGCATACAAGGCATGTAATAATAGAAATATTGGTCTAAAAAACTCTTCTCTGTTTACATTTAGTTTACACATAATAGTTGGTCTTAGATATAAACTTTTATGGTTTTTGTATGATGATTAATTTATTATTAATTATTATTTAAAGACTAACTAGGGGCTCCTTTTACTAAGGTGCACTAGTGCGTCTTAGCATGTGCTAATTGCTAACGCGTGGCAACGCGTCCATAGGATATAATGGATGCATTAGCACTAGCGCGCATTAGTAAAAGGACCTCTAAGTTTTGGTATTTTTATACTAATTTAGCTTTTTATATGTTATCAGTGTTTATACTTCCCCTGAAGTAGTCCTGTGGGCGTAACATGGCCATGTCAAGCACCTTTTATGTGATCTGCAATAAAGAATTTTAACTGACTACCAATGTGTCTGCTTCTTCCACTTTTCTGAGACTAGTGGACTGCTTGCCCATCTGTTTTTGAGAGTTCCTCCAAGTATGCTTGGGAGCCAGTGATTTGAAGTGGAGTGTTAGTAACTTGCTGAGTCACAAGGAGCCACAGTGAGAATTAAACTTGGTTCCCCTGCTTCTCAGCCCAGTTCACTAACCATTAACCTTCTAGGTTTCCTGCTCAGTTGCTGAGACTTGTCTTGAGAATGCGTGCCAGTGAGCGTGCTGGCATCCAAGAACTGAACTGACACGGACTGGCACACGTGCGAGGCCTTCCTGTGAGGTTTTATTTTGACAGGAAATGAACCCCTTTTCATGCCAGTTGTTAAGTACCGGTAGTTACGCTGCAGAACTGAGATTTCTGAACGTGCTGCGTGAAATTTTTCTTTCTCCTTTGGCTTGTGTAGCATATAATGAGCCATGTGAAATCCATAAATACATACGTTTTGCCATACTGGGTCAGATCTAAGGTCCCTTGAGCCCAGTATTTTGTTTCGGTCACAGTTAACCTGGTAGGATCCCAAATACAAATTCCATGTAATTTACCTCCAGAGATAAGCAGTGGATTTTATGCACTTTCCTTCAGGATTTTTTACTTTTTTTTTTTTTTTTTAATCCAGCTACATTAACTGCTTTTTACCACATCCTCTGGTAGTGAATTCCACAGCTTAATTACTGTATTTTTCGCTCTATAAGACACACTTTTTCCCCCCGAAAAAGTGAGTGGAAATAAAGGTGCATCTTAAGGAACGAATATTTTTTTAAAAAAAGCAAAACCTATATCTTTTTTTTTTTTTTTTTTTTGCAACCCGGCAGTCCAGCGCACTTTCCGTGTTCCTGCCTAGCTGGACAGCTGCCTTGCTGATTTGTTCTCCTGCTCTCTTCCGGCAGCGGCAGAGCAGTGCACGAGGCAGGCGTGCACTTTTTGCGTGCCTGCCTGGTCCCGCATCGCACTCCGAATGGCTCGCAAAAACTGACGACAGTCATTCAGAGTGCGGCACGGGACCAGGTAGGCATGCAAAAAGCATGCGCCTGCCTCATGCACCTCACTGCCGCTGCCAGAAGAGAGCAGGGGAACTGATCAGCGAGGCAGGTGCGCGGAAAGCGCGCTGGACCGCCGGGTTGAAAAAAAGGTACTGGGGGAGGGGATGGCTGGCTGCCACTACACGTGCCTACCATTAAACGTGCTCACCACTACACGTTCCCTGTACCCTGTCCTAGCCTACCACTAGATCACCAGAGGGGGGACAGGGTACAGGGCACACCATTTGGTTCAGAATTTTTTTTTCTTGGTTTTTCCTCCTCTACAGGTGGGTGCGTCTTATGGTCAGGTGCATCTTATAGAGCAAAAAAATACAGTATGCTTTATGATAAAAATATGTTCTCCGGCTTTGTTTTGTTTTAAAAGTATCCCTTAATAATTTCATAACATGTCTTTGTACTATTTGAAAACATTAATAGTGTTCCTTTACTGGCCAAAATGTCAGAGGCTGTTGTGGCCAAGTTACTTACTAATGTTCTAGACCAGTGTTTCTCAACTTGGTTCTTGCTAGTCAGAATTTCAGGCTATGCACAATGAATATGCATAAACTTGAGTTGCTTCCATTATATTGCTTCCATTATATGCAAATTTATTTCATGCATATTCATTGTGGATATCCTGAAAACTTGAATGGCAAGGGGGTTACTCCAGGCCTGAGTTGAGAAGAAGTGGCCTAGTGGTTAGCACTACAACCTCGGCACCCTAGGTTTGTTGGTTCAAACCCCCGCACTGCTTCTTGTGACCCTGGGCAAGTCACTCAATCTTCCATTGCCCCAAGTATGTAAGATTATGAACCCAAATAAATCAATAACACACGAACTTGTCTAACTCTTGACTAAGACAGCCAGAATAGAGTAATATCAAACTCGATATGAAACCCTCCGAATCCTGCACTGTTCATGAAACAGATAGAGGCAGGTGTACAGTTTTTCTTTCATTGGGTTTTCATACTTCTTTATGAACCTTATTCTATCTTAAGCACCATATTAACTGTGACATGTGCAACTAAATGCTAATAAATAGAGGGATAAATAAATAAATAGCAGCACTTAGCTTTATCGTGTTGCTGCATGTCTGGCATCAAACGCCTAGCCCGTGAACACAAAGGCCCGACGGGACCCGTTTCGCCGATTAAGGCTTCTTCGGGGATCGTGAAGTTCGGGTGTGAACAACCATTTTACGATCTGCTAAGAGCGGGTCAGGCTGTTCACACCCGAACTTCACGACTTAGTTGCACATGTCGCAGTTAATATGGTGCTTAAGATAGAATAAGGTTCATAAAGAAGTATGAAAACCCAATGAAAGAAAAACTGTACACCTGCCTCTATCTGTTTCAATGACATTATTGAACAGTGCAGGATTCTGAGGGTTTCATATCGAGTTTGATATTACTCTATTCTGGCTGTCTTAGTCAAGAGTTAGACAAGTTCGTGTGTTATTGATTTATTTGAGAGACGGAACTTGTTACCATTTGCACTAAAGTAGTAAGTAGATTATGAACCCACCAGGACAGATAGAGAAAATGCTTGAGTACCTGATTGTAAACTGCTTGGATAACCTTGATAGGCAGTATATAAATACAGAAATTATATCAACATTATCATTATTACATTATTTTATAGACCTCTATCAAATCTCCCTTCAGAAGTTCCTGCTAACATTTGCTTTTCTTCGTAGGGTAGTTGGTGACCATAACTACACATGGTATTTAAGGTGTAGTTGCACCACATAGCAATATAGAGGTATTATGATATTCTCTGTTTCATTCTTCATTTCTTTCCTAATAATTCCTAACATCTTATTTGTTTTGTTGGCCACCACTGTATAAGAGTTCAACATATCATTCATGATGACATTTTGATCAGAGCTTCCCAAACTGTGGGTTAGGACCCTGAATGTGGTCACAAAACCCACATCATGGGTCATGACCTAGGTGCATCTCCGGGGAGAGGGGGGGGGAAGTCACAGGCACAAAATGATTGAGAATCACAGAATTAGATCCTTTTCCTGGATGGCGATTCTACTATGAAATCTACCATTCAGTACCTCGAGTTAGGTTTATTTTTCCCTGTATGTATCACTTTGCACCTGTCCACGTTGAATTTCATTTATCGTTTTTATTCCCAGACCCCCTAGTCTCTCGAGAATTCTGCAGTTTCTCAGCCCTCTTGTGATTTAACAAGAGTTGCTGGTTTAGGAGCTGCTCACGCTCCGAGCGTAGATTAACAAGAGCAGAGTCTGTGGCCAACTGTCAGGAAGTTGGAGTTAAGTTTTCAAGGCAGTATAAATATTAGATATTTTTCTTTTGTTTAACTTTCCATTCTCCTGCTGTGTTGACATAATTCTAAATATTTAATCCTGAGTGATCATGGCCTCCTGTCTGCTAAGGTTGCAGCAAGGCCAGAGAAGATGGGATAAAATTCGGCACCCCCCACTTCATTGTTTTCTGTGCTCTGTAGTGTCATTTTGAGAATATAAGAATTGCCATACTGGGACAGACCAAAGTTCCATCAAGGGTTTCCAACAGTGGCCATCCCTGGTCCCAAGCACCTAGCTGTATCCCCCAAAGAGTAAAGTAAATGGGGATAACCACCTAAAGTTATGAGGTTACCAGATGTCTGGGAAAACCCGGACATGTCCTCATTTTAGAGGACTGTCCAGGTGCCCGGAGGGATTTCCAAAACCAGGCAGTTTGTTCGGGATTTGGAAGGCTTGGAGTTTGGGGTTGCTTCTGGAGGCCTCTGCACATGTGCGGCATCGGGGTGATGTCTTCACGCTGACACATGCAAGGAGGTCCTGCAGAGGCGGCCTCAAGCTCAGGGAAGGAGACACGAGGTTCATGTGGGGCAGGGTTGGGGCAGAATAAAGCGGGGCTAGGGTGGAGCGGGGCAGGGCCAGGTGTCCTCTTTTTTTGAAGAGGAAATCTGGTAACTCTATATAGAGGTTTTTTATTTTACCAAATATTGGAGTTTTTAGACTGAGGATATGTCTCCCTGCTACAAAAAAAGTTTATTGAAGTAGGTATGTCTATGTGGGTGTGCAATTTGGATTTTACCCCTATTAGACATTGAGGTCTTTTCTCCAAATTTTTTTGGTGTATTGTAGTTGACACTCTGGGACTTTGTATGCAGTGCTGGATTAACTTTTGGATGTTTTTTCTATGAGAACTCTATATAGATTACTGTATATACTCGAATATAAGTTGAGACCCCCTTTTTCCCCCCAAATAGGAGGAAAACTGGGTGACTCGAATATAAGTCAGGCAGCTTAATGTTCAAGTGCCCTGCCCTGTCAGGCTCTGCACCCAGCCCCCTCCCTGCCAAGCTCTGCACCCAGCCCCCTTCCCTCCCCCTGTCAGGCACTTCACCCAGCTCCCTTCCTGCCAAGCACTGCACCCAGCACCCTTCCCTCTCTCCCTTGTCATGCATTGTACCAGCCTCCCTCTCCTCCTCCCCTGTCAGACTCTGCACCCAGCACCCTTCGTTCCCTCTCTCCCTTCCTTCCCTGTCAGGCTCTACACCCAGCATCCTTCCTCCCAGGCTCTGCCCCCTCCCTGCCCTAGCCTCATACCTCATCTTGCTAATCCCTGGTGGAAGTGCAGCGGGCAGGAGCGAACTTTCCAAGTTCCTGCCCTGCTGCTAACTGGCTGCCGTGAATACCTTCGGCCGCTGAGCAGCAGGAGCACGATTTGGCGCTGCTGCTCAGCACTGAAAGGCATCCTTACTGGCTCCCGCGAATTCTCAGTGGCCAAAGGAACTCAAGGCAGCCGGTTAGCAGCAGGGCAGAAACTTGGAAAGTGCGCTCCTGCCCGCTGCAACTCCACCGGGGATCAGCAAGATGAAGTATGAGGCTAGGGCAGGGAGGGAGACAGGGGGCAAAGTCTGGGAGGGAGGGAGGGTGCAGAATCTGATGGGGGAAGGAAGGAAGGGTGCTGGGTGCAGAGCCTGACAGGGGAGGGGGGGGGAGAGAGGGAGGGAAGGAAGGGGGCTGCTGCAATGCCTGACAGGGGACAGAGGGAAGGGTGCTGGGTGCAGTGCCTGGCAAGAAGGGAGCTGTGTGAAGTGCCTGACAGGGGGAGGGAAGGGGGCTGCAATAATTCTAGGAGGGGGTGTATTGTTGTCTCAAAAATAAACTGGGACCCCCATTTTTGAGCCAATTTTTTGGCTCCAAAATCCCGGTTTATATTTGAGTATACAGTATACGGTACATGATGTCTTTTCTGAAGGTACTCTTGGAGATGGTTGTAACTGCGTAATGCCATTTGTGTGTGGCATAGGACCCTCTTGTGACTCCTTATACTTTAGTGTGGATATCTGATTGCTGTTTTGATCCTGGCGAAGAGAGATATTTGGTATCTTTTTATTAAAACAACCCCAGTTTTATCTAAGAATGTTTTGTTTCAAGGTCATCTGGGTTCACTCTTTAATTAAAGCTCTCTAGTAACTCCTCATGCACTCTAGCTGTTGGGTCTCGTGATGCAAGGGAATCATTTCTAGGTGTGGATAGCAGAGTGAACAGGGAACAAGATTTTCTCTCTCTCTCTCTTACTAACTCAAATGCTGGATAGTTTGGCCCCTGGGCAGAGTTGGAAAAAAGTGGGCCATTAGAGAGTAAGGGAGGCCATAAATAGTTAATTACATTTGTTAAAGTGTAATTAAGAAAGTAAAGCATGCGTGCAGGTCATGTTCCAAGCATTGGTGACACTCAATTTCTCTGTTCATGCCTTTGGCTATGTAAAGGACACGTTTACTTCTGGCTCTGTTTGATTGGTTGGCCTCAGAAGCAGGTGCTTGCTTCCAAGCTGATGTTTGTCGCTGGATGTCTGCCACACACGCATTCCCACAGGTGCATGCTGTTTGGGGTCACCTTTGTTGACGGTTGGCATTCCAGCAGCACCATGGAGGGTCTGTGGATATTCATTGTTTGGCTGTTTGAAGAGTATAGTCAAGGTCTATGTGGCTGCCTCACCACCTCCTCTGCTTTCTTCTTTACTCTGCAAAGCCTAATAAGTTTACCTATTAACTTTTCAGGATCTTATGAAAGTGTTCATAAATCTCATGGCTCAAATAGCAATAACCCTACTTATAAAAAAACCCAGCACTGCAAATATTACATTATGACTACAGCCTGACTACAGCCTCAGTACATTTCCTATTGGAAAATAGGCACTTGCTGGATATTGTGGCGGTATACAAGAATAAAATTATTATTGTTGTTGTAGATCTCTACACAGAAAATGCATGCTAATAGTATACTTCACCTTGATCACATTCATTACAAGCTAGAGATAGGAACATGCAGACAGGATCTGAATTAGAAACTCCTTGAAGCTAGACTGTATACTGAGGTGCCTGAGCTAATCGGGGCCTTGGGCCCCTTCCCGTGCATTACATCATGCACTGGGGCTGGGCCTAAGGCCTGCATTGCAGCACAGGAGGCCTACAGAGAAGGAGAGACTGAGTACATCTCCTGCTCCCAACTTTTTGAGGGAGGGGCTGGGGTCCGAGTCGGTGTCAGGAGGGAGTGGGCATCCTTCCTGCCAGGTTTTTTGGGGGGTTAGGGAAGGTTTTGCTGGCAGGAGGGAGTCTGCACTATATCGTGCAATGGTGCACCCGCACCTGGAGTACTGTGTCCAGTACTGGTCGCCGTACCTCAAGAAGGACATGGCGATATTTGAGAGAGTCCAGAGAAGAGCAACTAAGCTAATAAAGGGTATGGAGGACCTCTCATATACTGACAGACTGAAGAAGCTGGGGCTTTTCTCCCTGGAAAAGTGGAGACTTAGAGGGGACATGATAAAAACCTTCAAGATCATGAAGGGCATAGAAAGAGTAGACAGGGACAGATTTTTTAAATTATGGGGAACCACAAGTACAAGGGGACACTCAGAGAAATTGAAAGGGGGAAGGTTTAGAACAAACGCCAGGAAGTTCTTTTTCACCCAGAGGGTGGTGGATACATGGAACGCGCTACCGGAGGATGTGATAAGCAGGAGCACGCTGCAGGGCTTCAAAGAAGGTTTGGATAGGTACCTGGAGGACAAAGGGATTGGAGGGGTACAGATAGGAGTAGAGGTAAGTTATAGGGATAGGATTAGAGGATTAGAGGCAGTAGAAAAATTAGACAGGGGCACTGTTCAGGCAATTAGGCCTGATGGGCCGCCGCGGGTGCGGACCGCTGGGCAAGATGGACCTCTGGTCTGCCTCAGCGAAGGCAACTTCTTATGTTCTTATGTTCTTGTCTTTTTCTTTGGGGGGTTTAAGGGAGAGAGCTGTGGTTTGTCGGGGGCCACGTTTGTCAGGGAGGGGACCTTTTTTTTTTTAAAGTGGCCTGATATTTTGCATGTGTATTACACGCAAAGTATCTTGCCCATTAAAAAAAAGCCACTGACAGCAGTGACAGGAGGCTGCTTCTCCTGTCACTACTGTCAGAGCTACCCCTACTCAAACGCTCGCTGAGTGATTGAGTCGGGGAGTTTGCATGCAAATGATTTGCACCTTCGTGCAAATCAATTGCATGCAAAAAAGGTAGTGAATCAATCACTGTTTCAAAATCGACCAGTAATTGGCCAACAGCTACCTTTTAGTGAATCTGGGCCTATGGGTCATACTCATAACCAACCAAGATATAAATGATCTCGCAAACAGTTCAAGGTAAACTAATACGAGAGGAAAATATCTCAGCAACCCCACAGACAATCCAATTAGGATAATCAAGATGTTTGATTAGGATTATAAAAAGATCTTAAGCAATAACAGAGAGGTTTTTGATCAATGAAAGACAACGGAACCCATTCTATACAAACTTGTTTATCCTAATTGGATTATAGGGTTGCTGAGATCTTTTCCTCTCCTATTAGTTTACCTTGAACTGTTTTGTGAGATCTTTTATATCTTTACTCAAGCTCACCAGGCTGACAACTAGAGAAGCCTGATTCAAATTTCTCTGCAGCTCCTTGTGTCCCTTAACCCTCCATTCTCTGGCTACAAACTTAGGGCTCCTTTTACTAAACCGCGGAAGAGCTTCTTACTGCGGGCTAGTGAGGTAAATGCTCAATTCCTATGAGCATCGGAGCATTTACCTTGCCGGCCCGTAGTAAGAAGCTCTTCTGTGGGTTTGTGAAACCCAGCATTAGATTGTAAGCTCTCTGGGAACAGAGAAATACGTGCTGTACCTGAATCTAATTCACCTTGAGCTACTACTGAAAAGGTGTGAGCTAAATTCCAATAAATTAACATATAAATCATTTTCCTCTGTACTTGTGGAATCAAGAGATCACAGAGGCGAACATCTGAAAGCTGACTGAGAAGATAAGATTTCCCCCCAGAAGAATAAACAGGAAACTACCCTTTCATTAGAGACCTTTATCTAACTCTGCAAAACTTGTACAACTTCTGTCAATAAAGGGTTAGATTCACTAAACTCACCTATCTGATCTGATCAGTGGGCAATCCGTGGCTGAGTCTTCCCGGGCAACCGATTCACTACGCCCCCTCATGCAAATTAATGCAATCGGAATTACGCCCCACAGTGACCCCAGAGCGATCCTGCAGAGCGTTCCTGATGCATGCGCGGACCCATCTTCTTTGCCTATACATGGTCTGCGCATGCGCTTGCTCTCCGCACAAGTGAGGAAGGAAGGAAGAGAGGGGGAGACTAAAGAAATCAGGCACTGTCCCTATCCCCAAGACCCAACGCTGTGTAGGGAAAAGCTTGGTTGGGGCCAAGGTTGTTCTAACCCGGCCCGTTCTGTTAAAGTACAAAAAGGAAATAAAACTAACAAACAGCGCTGAGCGATTACAAGTGAGATCATTTCGGGGCACCCCGTCAAAGTGCACATTTCCAAAGTTTGAGCTGGAAGTGCCATGTGTCCTGCTGGCAGATGCACAGAGAGGGACAGTCTGGAACAGAACTGAACACATCGTAGTGCAGCCCCTCTTTAAACCCGCGGGTTAAAACCACAGGCTCGCCCTGCAGGGAAGAGCAGCAAAGAGCAGGTGAGTCGGCAGGGACAGGGCGGCAGAGAGCAGAAGATGTGTTTTTAAAATGTTTTATTTTGTTGGCTTTATTTTTTTTTATACTGGGATTTTAGGGCGGCAGAGAGCAGGACAGTCGGCAAGGACGTGAACAACTGGTCCTCGGCAGTCGCTTCGTTTTGGATCGGCCAGCCCAATCGGTGTTACTTCGTTGATTTAGTGAATCGCTGCCTTCCTATTTTTGCATGCCATTTCCCCTCACTTGCATGCTCAGTTTGGGTCGGAAGTTAGTGAATCGGGTCAGAGAAGGCTCGCAAAGCTTCGTGAATCTGGCCCAAAGTTCCCTGAATTTGAAACTAGTGCCCAGAAGGGCATCGCAAGAAACTTTATTGGCATGGCACTCTGTATGTGCAAGCAAAATAGCATGTAGAGCCGTAAAAGGAAAGAATGACACAGTACAGAAGGGAAATGAAGAATTCTGGATTGTGGTGGTGATCAGTATTGTCTCTGATCAGAATGTTCCTGGCCTGGAAGCAGGATACATTTTGTTGCCACAGCAGCTGCTTCTCCTGTTTCTCCCAGGATCATCTGGAGCTTTCTGTATTTCTCTGGCATTGGCCAGCAACACATTTTAAGGCTACTTCTGCTGTGAGTATGCCTCTTTTAACTTGGTCTGCCTCTGAAGCTGTGCGTGCCTCTTGGGGTGTGACCTGCCAGCGATTGTGCAGTTCTAAAATAAAAGGTCTGTTTGATGGGTATGAAATACTGGTTGTGATAAGTTATTTTTGGCAAACCTATGCTTGACTGTTTTGTAATTCATCATCATTCATACAAATTCTTGTTTCCACTTGGTGAGCGCTGACCGTGTGAATTCACTCCACACTGTGTTCTTCCTTCTTTGCTCCCTTTCCCTGCCTCTCTGTCCGCCCACTTTTCCCAAGCGCTGTGTTCCAAGATATTTCTCATATTTGATATACAGCATATTAATGATACATAATATATTAATGTTTACAATTGCAACAAGTTGAAAAGTGCAGACTTATGGTGTAAGAAATGGTGCGTTTCTCCATCCTACATTTGCAAACTCCTGCATGGGTTTTTTTTCGGGAGGGGGGGTGAATAGACATGGTAGAGTGTGCTTCAGGGTAGCAAGGGATGCGGGATGTATGAGGCATCTCTATGGGAGGTGTTTATATATTTGTGTCTACTTTAGGATAAATTCACTAAGCAAACCGATCGTGTACCAATTGGTTTGCGAGCCCTTGGCAACCCGATTTCCCTCCGACCTGATTCACTAACCTGTGTTCCGATCATCCTCCGATCCATGTATGCAAATGAGGGGAATCGGCATGCAAAGCAGGAAGGATGCGATTCACTACACTTTCTGAATGGCTGGCCGATCAAAAAGCAAGCGACTGATGAGGACCAGTCGCTTGTGATAAAACCCTGCTCTCTGTCCCAATTCTCCTGCTCTGGTCGCCCTGCTCTGCAAATATTAACCATCCCAACCCCCTTGAATGGATTTTTAAAGCGACTACTGGCGGAAAGGAAGCCTCGGGTCCCCCCTCTGGCAATTACAACAAATGTTCTTACCGATTTGGGAAGAGGGGAGGGAAAATGCAAAAGCTAAATGCAAAGAAGTAGCAAATTTGACTTTTTTTTTTTTTAAATTGTGATCCAAGAAAAAAAATGCTCTGGAGCAAAGTGGAATTGATCCCTATACTGCCTGCTGCCCCAAATCTCTCCTGCCCTTCCTCGCACTGTGAGCCCGTGGGTTTAACCTGCAGGTTAAAACCACGGGCTTGCTGAGCTAAAGTAAAGTAAAAGTTAAAAAAAAAAAGTCATGCTCACAGCTAGACGCATACACAGACCATCTACAGATGGTCTGCGCATGCGTCGGGATCGCACACTAGCGATCCGTGTGGTCAGAGGGAGGCGTTCCTCATTTAAATGTTTGTTTTGGGAATTTATCAGGCCTGCATGGATCGGCCACGGATTGTGAACGAAATGGAAGTTAGTGAATCTAGCCCTTTGTGTTAGCACATGTGGTACAGGAGTAGGGAGGAGGTGTACGAGTGGGGATTAAGGTGTGTCTCTTGGCATATAGACAGTCTGGTTCCATGAAGATCTCAGCCTCCCACCTTTTGCACTATTCCCTCCTCCTCTTTCCAGTATAAAAAGCACATGAGACCTGAACCCGTGGGTAGTGCATCTTCACCCGTGAGGGATGCAGAAGGTATCGTCTTCCATTTTCAACTCTGCCTCCCTGAATCACCGGGCACTGCCATCTCTGTTTTTTCCTTCTGCAAGCAAGGAGAAGGTGGTTTTTTTTTTTTTAACATCTGCTCTGCTTAATATTTATTATTTTCGGGTATTAAAGGATTTTTCCGAAGCGTTGGGTGCTTTAGAGCTCTTACTATATCACAAGAAAAGAAGCATAATTCCAAGCACCAAAAAGAAAAAATATTATGCTAGACATTGCACAGATAACCACACTGTAATATGTATACAAGAATGCAAACTTCAAAAAATACTGTTGTGTACTACTCCCAAGAAAGAAGAAAAAAGACTGCACTTGGATCGGCCCCTGGGAGTCTGGTCACCTGGTTTCGTTCGAAGCATGTGAGTGCAGACCTTGTAGCTGGTCGTGCAGACCTTGTAGCTGGAGTGCAGACCTTGAAGCTGGTCGTGAGACCTTGTAGGTGCCAGCTGCATTCCTTCCACCCCTACTCCCCCACTTTCCCACCTGAAGAATCATGTGGAGACTGGTGGGGTAGATGGTTTCAGGCTGGTTTAGTCTGTGTAAAAGGCAGCCCGAAGACACAAGCCCTTGGATATCCTGCTTATCTGAGGTAGAAAAAGCTTTTCTTCTATCCAGGCACAACACATGGCAGCACAGTGAGTACAGCCCATTACTATCTATGAGAGACATCAGGGTAGTATTGAAATGAGGGTTTTGAGGAGTTTGAGGGGCTTCCTTGAGGGTTCCCATTCCTTAAAATCCTGTTTTTCACATTTTTTGTCCATTTATATAGCTCCCCCGGGCCATTTTTGGCACCAAAATCACTGCCATGGTGGCCAACTTGGATTTCCCAATTTTTTTTTAAAGCCTCTCCCTACTTCAAAACACCTCATTTGGGTCTAGAATCAATCAGGATGGATTCCAAGGTGGTTTAACCACCACTGTATCATGCCATTAAAGTTTGTGATGCTGGGTAAGGCCAGAGACACTGTCCAAAGGATTGCCTCTATGCATAGCAACATAGGTAATCCTGATTTCAGATGCCAGCCTTTATGGCTGGGGAGGTCATTGCAAGGGTTTTCTGACCCAAGGCCATTGGGAGCCTTCACAGAGAACATGGTCCATCAACAAATGGGAGCTGAGAGCCATTCTAATGGTGTTATGGGCCTTTCAAGAGACCCTGGAAGTGAAAGCGGACAGTCTTCTTGGACAATGCCACAGCAGCGGCTTATATCAACAGTCAAGGAGGCATCAAGGGTGTGCTGTTAAAACTAGAGGCCCAGCTGTTATTTCACTTGGCAGAGAACCATCTGCAAGCCACCTCGGTAGCGCATGTAGTGGGAGTGAGCATTCAAGCTGACTTTCTCAGTCGACTGACATTGGACCCGGGAGAGTGATCTCTGTCTCATATAGTGTTCGACAGGATTGTTCAGTGCTGGGGACATCCAACGTTCGACCTGATGGTATCAGCTCGTATTCACAAGATCACACAGTACTAAGTCGAAGGTGCAATTGGAGAAACATCGGTATGGATGCTCTAGTACAGTGGTTCCCAACCCTGTCTTGGAGGACCACCAGGCCAGTCGGGTTTTCAGGATAGCCTTAATGAATATGCATGAGAGAGATCTGCATATAATGGAGGTGTCAGGCATGCAAATCTGCTCCATGCATATTCATTAGGGCTATCCTGAAAACCCGACTGGCCTGGTGGTCCTCCAGGAGAGGGTTGGGAACCACTGCTCTAGTACAACCTTGTTCTACCAGGTTGTATGTGCTCCTGCCTTTGCCAATGATAAGCCAAGTCATTCAAAGAATAGCGACACATCAAGGGCTGGTGATCCTCCATCAAGGGCTGGTGATCCTCCATCAAGGGCTGGTGATCCTCGTATCTCCAGATTGGTTGTGTAGCCCATGGTATGTGGATCTAGTTAGGCACAAAGAGATCAGAGTCTGAGAATTCCTCTCCATCTAATGCTGCTCAGTCAGAGCCCAATCACCTTACAGAATCCAGAACACTTTGGTTTACGGCATGGCTCTTGAACACGCAGCCCTAGTACAAAAAGGATACTCAGACTGAGGTGGTCATAATTACACTCCTTAGCTCCAAGAAACCAACAACAGTTGCGGCTTACACAAAGGCCTGGAAATCATTTCAATGCTGATGTTCAAAGCAACAGATAGAGCTGGTTAGGACTCTGACTGCAGCAATTCTATCTTTCTTTCAAGAAGGCTTAGAAAAGGGCCTGGTAGTTGGTTCCGTAAAGGTTCAGGTGGCCAGTCTTTCCTGTTTTTGAGATCCTTTGGAGAGAGGTTCTTTGGTCTCTTACCCTGCAATTTCCAGGTTCTTAAAGGGAGCAGTGCAGTTGCGTCCGCCAGTACGTCCATTTTGTCCTTCATGGAACCTTAACTTCAAGTTGAGGGTCCTTAATAAAGCCCCATAAAAGCCTTTGCAGGAGGTAATGCTGATGGATCTCATGGTGAAGACGATTTTTCTAGTAGCCATCATTTTAGCTAGAAGAGTTTCGGAGCTTCAGGCCCTGTCATACAGAGAACCATTCCTCAGAATTACGGAGGCAGGAGTGCCTCTGCGTATGGTTCCTTCTTTTCTGTCAAAGGTGGTGTCAGTGTTCCATGTGAATAGGGAAGCCCAACTGCTGGCATTTCAGGCCATAGGTGTAATGAAGCAGGACAACATACTACCACGGCTAGAAGTCAGAAGAGTTCTCCTTCATTACCTGGAGGTAACCAATGATTTTAGGTTGTCATATCATCTTTTTATCCTTTTTTTTTTTTTAAATATGTTTATTGATGAGTCAACAAGAGAGACCAAGAATACAAAGAAAAAGGAAAATAAAACAATGATCATTGAAAATACAATACAATAAGCAAAATAGAAGCGCAGAGCGCAACCAGTAAAAACTGCAGCGCATAGTCCAAAGCAGAGATGTTATGGCCCTCAGGTCAACCCCACCAAAATTTTGTGTTTTCATACACATAACAAACAAGCAAACCCCTCAAGAATAATTCCCAAACCAAGATCTAACTAAACACCTGCACAGGCATACCAATCTCGCACACAAACATACTCTACTGCCATACCCCCATCAGCCAGACCCCCCCCCCCTGAACCCCCCATGCTGGAAACTACAGGCAGCTGTAAATAAACCCGCCAAAAGGCCAGGTAGGCCAGTACCTCAGGGTTGTTAGAGTGCTTGTAATAACCAAGCTCAAAGCGGGCTAACTCATGCATTTGATGTATCCAACAGTCCAGGGGTATAGCCCCTGTCTGAGTCCAATATTGCAAGATCAAACGTTTAACGGTCAGCAATGTCAGGTAGATAAAGCGCCTCTGAGGAACCGTAAGGCCCTGTTCTTCCAACAGGGTCTGATCACCGAGCAACAAAGTCTTATAATCCCAATCGATAGTGCGTTGGAGGACCACCCGAAGCTGCGCAAAGGAAGAGTTCCATAAAGAAAGCTCAGGGCATTCCAGAAAAGAATGGAGGAATGTCCCTGGAGCCCCTCTGCACTTAAGATATGTAGGTTCCTCCCATAGACCCATCTGAGCACCCCTGGCTGCAGTAATGTAAGCTCTATGAAGGATTTTGAATTGGGTCTCCTGCCAGGCCGCAGATTTCACGAAAACATGAAGGGTGCGAAACAGCATCAAGAAAGAATCAGGGGTGTAGTTGGAGGCCAAGTCCCTATTCCAAGCATCGCATAACAAAGTCAAATGCCCCTGAGACGCAGACGAGCGTACCACCCGATACCAGAGCGCGAGAGAGCTCAGGGCAGACGGGATACGTAATAAGTACCCATCAAGGGGTCCACAAGACCACGTCGCGCCAAAATGCGAGCAAAGACTTTGAAAGTAATGGCGAGCCTGTAAGTAAGCAAAGAAGTGAGTTTTGGGTACATTCCACCTATCCTGAAGTTGGGCAAAAGAATCAAATACCCCCGTATCCGCATCCATCAGATGTGCAAGCGTCGGGGCCCCCCGAGCCGCCCAATCGGCAAATGGGGAACCCCTGGCCCCCGGTAAAAAGTCCGGATTACCCTGCAGTTGCAGAAACGGTGAAGCCCAGGAAGATCTCGTCTGCGCCTGACGCCACCACCGCCAAGCCTGTCAAAGAGGGCGCAAGAACCAAATTTTAGAAGCCAGGTCAGCCCGCAATCCCCCCGGGGAATGCAGAAGGTTCAAGAAAGTGTAAGGTGCGCTCCAACCCTCCAGCCACCCCTGCGGAGAAAATCTGGCCGATCCCGTCACTCCCTCATGAATAAAGTGCATTAAAGCTGCCACGTTATAGGCACGGATATCTGGAAGTCCGAGCCCTCCCTCTAGTTTAAAAAGGTTCAACTTAGCATATGCAATACGTGCAGTCCGTCCACGCCAAAGAAATACAGAAAAAAGAGAGCGAAGCCTTCGGACATCACGCTGTAGAATCCAAAAGGGCACCGTTTGGAGAGGATACAGTAGCTTAGGCAGTAAGATCATTTTGATGAGCGCCGCTCTCCCCAAGAGGGATAGCGGAAGTTCCCTCCACGTGTGACATAGAGCCTGAATCTTATCAAGTACAGCCAAGATATTACTCTGGTACATCACCCCAGGGTCTGGGTGCAGGTAGATACCCAAATATCTCATAGGAGCAGTCACCGGAGGGATCTGCAAGCCAGAGTGCCAAGGTTCCCATCCAAGCCCCGATAGAGGTAACAATTCCGATTTCGTGCAGTTCACCCAGAGGCCGGAAAGAACACCAAACGCCGATACCAACTGCAACGCCACCGGCAAATGAATGGGGGCCTGGTCCAGGAATATGTCGTCCGCAAATAAGGTAATACGACACTCCGACCTACCTGTGCGGATGCCCCGCAGGGCATGGCTGGTACGAATCTTAATAGCTAGCGGTTCTATAGCTAAGACAAACAGTAGGGGAGAAAGGGGACAGCCCTGGCGAGTGCCCCGGCAGAGTGGAAAGGACTGTGAGAGGCTACCATTAATTAGAAGCCGAGCCCGCGGTTCCGTATAGAGCCCTCGAATCCAGGCAAGGAAAGTCCCACCTACGCCATACTCCTGCAACACCCAAAAAAGGTACTGCCAGGAAATGCTATCAAAAGCTTTTTCCATATCGAGCCCGACAATCGCGGATGTATCCCCTCTCCCCCTATGCTCATGGATCGCCGTCAATGCCTTCAAAAGATTCATCGATGCATAACGCTGAGGAACAAATCCCACCTGATCATCCTCAACGAGCTGAGGGAGAAACACATTAAGCCGAGTCGCCATGATAGACGCCAACAGCTTAACATCTTGATTCAATAAGGAAATGGGCCTATATGAGCCAACCTGCGAAGGATCCTTTCCCGGTTTCGGGAGCAGAGAAATATGGGCAAGATTATGTGGAACGCCCGCCGATGTAGTGGGAAGGAAGTTGAAATAAGCACTCAAAGGCTGTTCAAGCAAATCAGGCAAAAGTTTGTAATATTCCGGACCAAAACCATCGGGACCAGGCGATTTAGCAAGTTTTAATTTTTTAATCCCCAGCCGGATTTCCTCCAGCGAGATGGGAGCGTTCAGCTGCTCCGTCTGAGCCTCGGACAACCGCGGAATGGGCAAATCCCTGAAGAAGCGATCCCGTTCTTCTATCGTGAAGTCCCTCCTCGCATACAGTGCACTATAAAAGTCAACAAACTGCGCTCGGATTTGAGAGTCTTGAGTGAAGGTCTCTCCCTTCGAATTCTTAACCACATGGATAAGTTGCTTCTTCCGGTGAGGCCGGACCAAATTCGTCAAGAGTTTGCCCGCCTTTCCGCCCCATCGATAAAGGTGAAATTTTTGATAATAAATATCCTGTCAAGCCCTAGCATCCAGGATCTCATTAATTTGAGAGCGCAAAGAACGGATCTGCCGGCCGTCCGGTCCCTGTAGTGTCGCACGGTGACGCTTGCGGAGCTCAGCCAATTGCCCCGTCAGTGCAAGAAGTTTCTCCCCCTGTTGTTTCTGCCGCATCGCCACATATTGGATAATATGACCCCTGAGCACAGCCTTCGAGGCCTCCCAAAACACCACCGGATCTATATCCGAGGTATTATTATACAAGTCATAGTCCACCCACCTGTCTCTCAGATAGTCTCGAAACTTCTGGTCGCTGTAAAGAGAAGCCGGGAATCTCCAAGATTTATCGCCCCTACCCTCCGTGACCTCTATGGCCACCAAGACCGCGGAATGGTCCGACAAGACTGTATCCTCAATAGAAGCTCTGTCCACGCGGTAAAAGAGGGTTTGTGATACCAGGACATGATCAAGTCTAGAATACATAGAATGGGGATGAGAGTAAAACGTAAATTCCTGATCAAAAGGGTGGAGGACTCTCCAAATATCCACCACCGCCAACTGAGTACATAAGAAATTCACACCTCGCTGCTCGTGATTTCGAGGCCTCGGCCTGGCAGGAGAACAATCAACCCTAGGATCAGCTGTTACATTAAAATCACCTCTCACAATTAGTTGGTAAGAACGGAATTGTGCCAGGATACCCAGCAGCCCAGAGTAAAAACTATGGTCATAAACATTTGGGGCGTACAGATTGCAAAAAAGAAACTGAAAACCCCAAAGGTCCCCAGCGACCACTATATATCTGCCATTTTTATCCTGAATTGTCTTGTGAATGTGTAACGGCAAGTTTTTATGAACCAGGACAGCCACCCCTCTCTGACGGCCATTATAGGCTGAATACCTCACATCCCCGACCCATTCCCTGCGCAGTTTCTCATGCTCAGCACTCGAAAGGTGCGTTTCTTGAAGGAAAGCAATATCCACCCGACGCTGCCGAAGCCACGTAAGGATTTTCTTTTGTTTAATAGGAGAGTGGACACCATCAACATTAAGAGTCACCACTGTCAAATTAACCATAACTATGCAGCATACAGAGCCACCGATAGTGCCGCAAGGTAGACATAGAAAATGAAAAAAGAGACCAGACCCCCCAGCTGGGCCCAGCCCCCATTGGTGAAAGTACCCATAGAATCCAGCAATCCACTACTCTCCCCCCTCCCCAACACACACACACCAGCCAAGCACACCCCCACCCCCACATACATACCCTATTCACTTCCCCCAACACTACCCCCCTCCCACCACCCCCCTCCCTCTTCAGCATGCCCATCCCCCCAACATGCACTCCCAGAAACAGATCCCCAGCCTACCCAGAGACCCCCCTCCCCGACCCCCCCCAACTGTGTCCCCCAAACACCAAAATGCAGTAAAGTCAAACAGGTAAGTGAAACAAGCAATATTTGCAAAATATGTCTAGGCTAATGACAAATATAAAGGGTTCAACTAGTTCCAGAAGTAAGAAACCTCAGCGGGTGGGATAGGTTGCAATGCAGGGTCAAAGGTAAGATGTGCCCTCACTGTCCCCATTTGTTAAAGGACTCAGAGAGAGAATTAGAAGAAGGGCAATAATCAGGTGCACCAAAGCCCCCCCCCCCCATTCACCGCCATCCAAATAACTGAGCAGGAAATCCAGTATGTCCAGAACTGTCAATCTGGAAAAGCTATCCCAGACCCAGCAATACGAGTCCCAGGGCATATATCGCCAGACAGTCCAACAGCCCCAGAAGAACAGCACTGGAACAGGCAGGAATACCATGTCAAGCAGGTAGTTTAGCCAGGAAAGCCCGAACCTCTTCCACCGTTGTCAAGGAGTAGGTCTGACCTTCATGCCAGACTCGCAGGCGGGCTGGAAACACCAAAGCAAATTTGATCCCCCTGTTGTGTAGATCAGTGCAGCAGGGCGACATGGCCTTCCTCAGAGCTGCCACCCGGATAGAGTAGTCATTGAAGGCTAGCACTTTGGATCCCTCATATTCCAGGGCCCCTACCTTCCGAAACGCTCGGAGCAGCGAATCTTTCTCGCGCCAATTGGTGTAGCGGGCAATAGCCACTCGCGGTCTCCCGGCCCCAGCAACCCGCGCTCCAACGCGGTGAGCCCGTTCACAAGCAAATTGTGGGGCAGCCCCTTCCATTCCCAGGGCAGAAGGCAGCCATTTACTGAAGATTTCATACAGTGCAGCCTCAGGGACAGATTCTGGGACCCCGACCAACCTCAAGTTGTTCCTTCTGCTGCGGTTTTCCTGGTCATCTAGTTGTGCAGCCAGCTCTTGGGTTTGCCGTTGTAGTGCCGACACCTGCGCCGCCATGCTCACGCACGTGTCTTCCTGGTCGGACACGCGCTGTTCCACTTCGTTCAGGCGCCGGGTATGGGAGTCGAGTTTTTCGTTCATTTCCTCCACCGCCGATTGGATTTTATTCAATCGATCCGCCAGAGCAGCCGAAACTGACTGTGTTATGTCAGTTATCCAATCTCCGGCCGGAATTGTGAAAGTGGCCTGGTCCGCCGCCATCTTGGAGGGGGTAGACAACGATTTTTCCCGGATCCCTCGTGCCGATTTTATAGGCATGCCCGGTGTACAAATAGATCCGATGCACCCAGAGGGGAGCGGCAGCTTATGCTCTGCAAGCCACCCGAAGAAGCCTCAGAGGAAAGCCGGAAAGCAGGTAAAAATGCCGATTTGAGAGGGGACGGGGCAGGAGCTCTCCGCACAAACGTCCTCCTAGGTAGGCTGCATCACGTGACCCCCATCTTTTTATCCTAATAGGCTCTGGATGCAGAGAAAGGCCGGCCTCAAAGTTGAGAGTTGTGTGGGGACAGAAATCCTGCCCATCCCCGTGAAGAATCCTCTCTGTCTCCACCTGTCCCCTCCCCATAAAAATTACCTGTCCCCATAAAAAAACAGCAGTTACTTCTGACAGTTTTGATTTTATTTTTAATTGAGTTTTACAGAAAATACAAAACAAAGTCAGACATCTGCCAGAACAGGCATAAAACCCCCTTCCCCTCCCATTCCCCAATCAGCTGTTAACACCACTTAAGCAATGTGGCTAACACCACTTAAGCAATGTAGCTGCCACAGTTCTCTCATCTTCCTTTACCCTACACTTGTCTCAGGGCCTCTCTCTTCTTGCACTCTAGGAAATGCCTATGCCAAGAACACAGAGCCAAGTGCCAACACCATTGCTTTCTCTCCTCATGCCACGTATCTCTACTCTCTAGCATTCGCTTGCTGCATCCCGACCCTTAGGGTCTTCCATCCTGTTCCCATCCTCCTAACTCCCCCATTCTACAGTTCTCATTCTCCTTTATCTCACACTCAGGGCCTCTCCCCCTCAGTCCTCTTTCTCGTATGGAAGGATCCAGTGCAGTAATGTTATCAAATCTCATTGCTGCAGCTCCACTCCACCATGTCTGTGTCCTTGGCGGTGGCTGCAGTTCACACTACCCAGCACATGCTGATACTCTCCTGCAAGAGGATTTCCTACTTACATCGGCCTTGCTCTTCTGATAGCTCCAATTGCTCCTCCAACAGCGGCTACTCCTTAGTTGGCTTAATCTGTGTTTGTCCCGGTCCCAGAAGACAAAAAATAAAGGAATCCAGCAAGAGCTAAAGAAGTTGCCTCAGGAGGCATAGCTAGAGGTAAGCTCACCAATCACCAGTTACCATGCGCAATTGCCTGATGTTTGATGAGTGCAACCTCTCAATCCCACCCCCTGATTAGTGAAATGGGATGAGTCACGGAGGGCAGAAGTATCCAGTGAACAAAGGTAGGCCTGCATTTCTGCGGGAACCCCAGAGAACCAGTGTCCATTCCCTTGGGAGTCCTATGGACCTGGGGGGGAACCCCATGGGAGTCCTGTGGACCTGGGGGATTCCCCCAATTCCCGTTCTCTTGCAGACCTCTATCTCAAAGGCCTCAATTGCCAGATGGATGCAAGCGGCTATTTCCTCTGCTTACATAGGATGTGGTAAAAGTCCACAAATTTCCTTGAAAAATGCATTTCACCAAAGGTGTGGCTTCTTCATGGGTGGAGTCCAGGATGGTTTCACCTAAGGAGATTTTTAGGGCATCTACTTAGTCCATGCTACACAAATTTATTAAGTTTTACAGAGTGGGTGTAGCAGCACAAAAGGACTTTGCTTTTAGGTCTGCTGTACTAACAGTAGGCTTTTCCATCCCACCCTCAGCTCAAGGGACTGCTTTGATATGTCCCACAGATTCAGGACTCATAATCTTTTTTTCCAGTAGAGAAGCACATGGGTCCTGAAACTCCGCCTATCAGTTTTCAGTGTAGCCTGCTTTTAGCCTCAGACAGGTATGCTTTTTCAAAGGCTTATCTAATGGCACTCAAGCAAGATGAAACAAGACAAAGCTATGGCTTTAGAGAGACAGGAGTGTCTATATGGGTTTGCTCTTGATAAAGTCAGAGCTGAACTAGTGTTAGTGGTGGTTGTTTTCATTCTGCCTTTTTGATGCTATGTTGCATTTGTTAATGAGTTGTGTTTTCTTGTGGAGCAGATCAAAAATATATGATCAGGGAGTTTCCCATTCTCCTCTTTCAGGGGTTATCTCTGCTTTGGTACAAACTGAGGAGAGAGGACAATGCCTGGTGATAAAGGGAGCCGGAGTTGAAAATGTAAGATGATGCCTTCTGCATCTCTCGCGGGTGAAGATGTACTATCCACAGGTTCAGAACTCATGTACTTTTCTACTGGAAAGAAGATTATTGAGGTAAGAACCTACTCTTCCTTTCCAGTTCCTCTTCTGCAGCATACCATAATTGAATTTAATGTAAGTATTCACAAAACCAGTTCAAAGTGGATTCCAATAAAACAACCTACTGATAACATTAGATACCCTCGTAAATTCCCTTTCTGAATTCCCTATTAGATAATTCACACTCACACCTCACCTCAACCTTAGCACCTCTTATCAGACTCTTGTCTCTCCCTCTGGGCCTCACACCGCTCTCCCTGTTATCTGTTCCCCCTCTTTCTTTCTGCCCAGGCACTCATCTACTCCCATTCCCTTTATATTTTTTTTTCCATCTTACTCCTTTAACTCTTTCATTCCTTTGATTCCCTTCCGTTTCTCTCCCAGCTTCTATCCTTTATTGAGATGGGGTCCCTGCCTCAGATTCAGCTTCTCTTCACTGAAGTTGTTGCTTCTGACTCTTCTGCCAGTTGAAGAAGAGTTCCCTGCTAACAGCCTGCTCTTCTTGGTCATAGTCGCAGCTCTTTCCCCCCTTCTCTCAGCAGGAGATGTGATCCCCACTGGCACTTTAAATTTAACATAAGAATAGTCACACTGGATCAGACTGATGGTCCATCTAACACAGTATCCTGCTTCCAGCAGTGGCCAGCCTAAGTATCTCCTGGCCTTCTCAACACCCTTCTCCTCCTAGTAGGTAGATAAAATACAGAAGGATTTTTTTTTTCTTTCCTTTTTTTACCTTCCTCTCTACTCCCACACTCAACATATTTCCCTCTTTCTTCCTGTGTATCTCCCCCTCCCACCTGTGGCCTAGCAACTGCCCTTCTCTGAACCGCCAGTCCCTTCCCTGATGTACTTCCAAGGCAGCACCATTGGCAGCAGCAATTTATCATCTCTGCCTTTGCCAGCCCTCAGGATTCTCTTTGCCCCAACTGAAAATGATGCCAGAGAGAGAGCTGTGGAGTGGGAGTCGGAAGCAATTTTTGGGTTACTTGAGTCGGAGTCAGTGAAAAAGTGCCAACTCCGACTTCTAATAGAATTAAATTGTATGTCAAGCAAATATTATAACACAGGCCAACAACAAAATTTTTTTTCTTGGTGCCTTGGGTTTTTGACCTGTTCTTGGGGTTATTTGGGGCGCTGATTCAGAAAATTGTATTGGATAGACCGTATCAGCTCTAGTTTCTTAGATATGGTTGAATTTATGCCTTTGGGATAGTAGAGCCAAACATGAACACTGGGCAAAAAAAGATTGGCCTCTGTGGGAATATATGGTGGTTGGAGGACAAAATGTAATCAGGGAACCATTGGTAGCACGAGAGAATCATACTGCCACCACTACATTTAAAGCTAAGCCTGATGAAACAATTTGTAAAGGGTTTGAATAAAGATAGTTTGTGCATTGAATACATGGAGGGGCATAATAAAAAAAAAAAGTCTAAGTCCCTTTTTGGCCTAAGGCTTCAAGCACCCAAAATAGGCAGCAGGGAAATGTCCATTCTCAAAAAAAAAAAAAAAAAAATGACCATAATGGGGGGGGAGGGGGGTTTCGAGAATAGCGCACGTGTACATTCAGGTGTTTAATCACCCAGACTGCCACTACTTCTACCTTTAAGCCCTATTCTCGTAAAAAAAAAAATTGCCCAAGTCCCAAATGCCCAAAATAAGACCTTTTAGGCATGGGAGGGACCATTCCTTCACTTAAAAGCACGATTCTCTAGCCAACGTCTGTCATAAGTACTAGTTAGAGAATCGTGGAAACGTCACCCTCCCCCCCCCACAATGATCGTGGCAGGAGAGATACCCAATCTCTCCTGCCCAGCACCCGCCACGACCCCCAATAGTTCTCTAGTAGGAGTGATACCAATCTCCTGCCAGATCCCCCCTGAAAGTTCACCCCCCACCCCTCCAAAGGTAGCCCACCCAGACCCCCCAAGGCCACCCCCACTGGAACCCCCCCACACCTGGACCCCACAACCTCTTTTAGATGGCTGGACAGGTCCTTCCTGCGTCTGGCCGGCAGGCCCGCCTTCACTGGAATGGCGGGCCTGCCCCTTCCGGTACATCTTGTGGTGCACCAGGGAGAGGCCTAAGGCCCTGATTGCCCCAGGCGATTAAGGCCTCTTTTGTAGGAGGGGCCTTAGGCACCTGAGCCAACTGGAATCTTATGCCTGTCTCCCAGTGCATTCTGGGATGTGCTGGGAGTGGCCTAAGATTCCGATTGGCCAGATCGTCTTCATTTGCTTGCTCAAGAAGATTCTGACAGATCATGACGCGGTTGTTCTGGTTGTCGGTCATCAACCGTGGAACAAACTTTACCGCAATGCGAGACATCCTAAGGTTCTCTGTTAGAATGTTGTGGCATGAACCAATGGAGATGTTGCATTCCTCTGCCAGTTCTCTAACAGTTAATCACTGATTAGTGTGAACAAGAACCCTCACTTGATCATCATGATCATCATCAGTTGACGTTGATGGTCTTCCAGTTTGCAAATTGTATTCTACTGATTCACGACCACATTTGAAGCGTGAATACCATTCAAAACATCTTCTACAACTCATGACATGTTCCTCATAAGCCATTTTCAACATTTCATAAGTTTCTGTAGCGGTCTTACCTAATTTAAAACAGAACTTCACACTGTAGCGCTTCTCATTGAGGTTGCACATGATGAAAAATAGACGATCACAAAAACACTTTCACAAAAACTGCTGTTGCTCAGAGACGAAAACATATATCAACAAATGGAAAAAAGGAGGTTACTCATGAGGTTTCAAGCTACTCAACGCCTCCTAGCGCGTCTCAAAAGAACTACCCATTGGCGTGCAATTCAAACTGCCCTGGAACTTTTTGAACAGACCTCGTATAGGAGATGTAGAAAAAAGAGCATCAAAGAAGGTGGTAAGAGCATACTAGCACTGCCCCAAGGACTCCATGAGATGAAAAGAGCTGCAGCCAACTGTGGTTTCCCCCTCTTTCCGCTTCTCTCATTTTTTGAACTAGAGAGTTGCATGGGGATAGAAATTCTTTTTGCTTGTCTTGTCCGTTTAGATTGTAAGCTCTTTCAAGCAGGGACTGTCTTCTTCATGACTTTGTACAGCATTGCGTACGTCGGATAGTGCTCTAGAAATAATTAATAGTATTAGTAGAAAATTCACACATACCCACTTAAGGTCCATTTCATTCCCACAATTAATTTCTTCCACACCCACCCATGCCTGTAGGAGCCGATGATGTTATTAGTTGCCTTCCAATTCCTCCGAACCCTAACAGCCACCTGTGTTTTTATAGGCAGTATTCACTATTCTACCAGTGAGTGTTCCAAGCCTCAGTCTGGTGTTCAGTTGTCTCTCTGGGCATTCCGGGCTTCATTCTAGCACTCCAATGCATTGACTATACTCTAGTGGGGATCCTGTGGCAACTTTTATTTATTTATTTATTTAGTTAGTTAGTTAGTTTTGTTTGAACGGGTTATAGTTTAACATACATAGTATACAGTCAAAACGGGTTTCAGGTTAACATACATGAAGGGGCATAATCAAAACAAACGTCTAAGTCCGTTTTGGGCCTAGGGCACTAGTCACCCAAAGTCGGCAGTGTCCAAAGTCCATTCTCAAAAATACGTCCAAAACATTGTCTGCTTCTACGTCCAGCCATTTGATCGTCCAGACCGGTAGTACGTCTATCTTTATACTACTTTCTTGTCCAAAAATCGTCCAAGTCCTAGACGACTAGAACAAGACCGTTTGAACATGGGAGGGGCCAGCAAAGTGATGGACTGGCCACCCAGACATAACAACAGAGTACTGGCCACCCAGACATAACAACAGAGTAGTGGGGTACCTTACACGGCACTGCTGTGAACTTCACAAAAAGGGTGCCACATAAACATCTCACCACAACTTCTTTGCAGGTCATGGTGAGCCCTCCCAAACACCCCCAAAACCTACTATACCCTCCTGTCTACAACCCCCAATAGCCCTTATGGCTGCAGGTGCCACCTATATGGCAGTACAGTAGGGTTTGGGGTTGGTTTTTTATTTTTTTTGGTGGACTCGCATTTTCCACCATGAATGCAGTGATTAGAGTGGCTTATGGGCTTGGGTCCTGCTCTCTATGGTTCACTACCAACCCCCCAGACTACTTAAGCCACCACTGTGCAGCTGCATGCACTAGACTTTCCTATGCTAGGTGCTGATGTTCTGGAGGCAGGTATGTATGTTTTTATTCCAATTTTTATGGCGATGATCACTGGGAGAGTATGTGGGGGTCTATACTGAAGTGGATACCTTCTGGACACTTAGACCTGTTTTTAGATCGCCTAAGTTACAATGTATAAGTTCCATCCAGGCTTTCAATTATCCCTGCAGTGTGACTAAGTCTAGGTCGGCCCACATCCCACCCTCACCACTCCTTAAAAAAATGCCCCTTTCAGCTCTGGGCACACAGCGGGATTCAGAGGCCTAAAAAGTCTCTGGATAGGTCTAAAAACATGTTTTAATTATCGGCACTTGGACGACCTGTCTTTTAGGTTGTCTGTTTCGATTCTGAGCCCCAAAGTTTACCGTCAAAACAATTTTTAATTTGTCATGTTTATAGTACAGTTTGCTCATCTTCACTTGACATATACAGAAGATCTAGTTTCATGTACATTTAGTCTACATTTCTATCCCTGCAGCATTCACGTGATCTCCGTTCCTGTGCAGCTGCCTATTTTGAACCTGCTCCTCTCTCCTGACTGCAGATGAAAGTGAAGGGTATTGCTGTTCACAGCCACAGGTTAGGTATTGGCTGGAAAGGAAAGTACAGACAAGGGCAGCGGGAGTTTTGAGACCCTCAGTGCTGATGTTCCAGCTAGCCTGTAATAGCAGAGCCCTTGTGCCACTTTCCTTTGCATCCAGACCATTGGAAGTTCTGCTTTCTGAACTGACTATAAACACTGGATCTAGTTTAGACTACATTGGGGCTTGGGAGAATTTCTTTAGGTGTGTTTTCATCAGTGTACTGCTGTCTGTTTTTCCTAATAACGTGCGTCAGTGGCCCTCTCCGTGGATGGATTTAGCTGAAACTTGGAAGGAAAGTGGTTTGTTTGTTTTCTAAGGTTCCAGCACTTCTGCCAAAATTATCCCGAGGGAGGGCCACTGATTTTAGATGTGCTAGGAAAGCAAGTTCTTTGGCGAATTGAAGGGAGGAGAGGGGAATGGGTGTGTAAAACACAAGACAGGGAAACGCACCCTCTTTCTTACACTAGGAGCATTGTATAGCTCTCTGGCTTGTCTCAGCCAGGTGCATCAGGTGATGAAGTCATAACTTGGTTTTAAGACATACACCTGTAAAAAGTCCATCTCGAAAGCAAAGAGCTATGTAAGCCTTAGCCATTTCTAGTTGTAAATCTTTAACCTGTTTGATCTGTTGCTCATATTTTTGAATAGTCTCATCGTGCTGCTTCAAGATTTCACTGTGGCTGTTCATCCTAGAGCTAATCTGACCACAATCATTTCTAACACAGTTACCGCTTTTTTCAGGTTGGAGTCCATGGTTTCTATTGCTTTCCATATGGCTTCCATATTTACAACAGCTGGTTTCACCAGCTCTCCATAATGTAAGGACTCTACTCCGGATTCTTTTCTTTCTTCAGTCCCCACGCTGGAAACAGCTGTTAAGTTTCCGTCTGGGTCTCCAACCCTACAGGGTCCCCCAGATGTTCCTCCAGGGCTTGGTGTCTTCCACCAGCAGCGTTCTCCAGAGGAAACTTAGGGAGAGAACTCTTTGCATGCGGCCATCTCCGATGCCATCTTGATTTCTTCCGTAAAATCAATTTCTTAACCAGTATAACTGCTATATAGATAAATTTAATATTTTCCCTAGAAAGGCCTTAATCAAGAAATACCTGTTCCACTCCAAACAAAATTGTGGGGTAATCTCATACTACTTAATAGAGCTTGTAAGATTTTCCCTAAGATATCAAAAACCTTATTCCATATTTTCAACACATGATACTCCAGAAATATATGCAAATATGTATCCTTAGCAAACTGGCATCTAAGGCACATATCTCCCCAAAGAGATAGCTGGGCAGCTCCCCTATGCAACAGTTTGAATTTGAGTATCTTGTAAGTTTGTGTCTTTCATCAATTCAAATAAAAGTGGAACTTGTGTAATGAGGTCTTTTGTGGTAGCAGTTGTACCCAATTCTCTAGTCAGGTTCATCAGATGCCAGTCAGCCTGAGGCTCTCTGCATATTTTATACCAAAATGATAATTTATTGAATGTAACAGGCTTGTATAATGAAAAGAGCTTGCTCAAATAACTCACCTTCCACTGTGCACCCTGAGTCTTTTGCAAGGAAGAGATATAGGGCTCCTTTTACAAAGGTGTGCTAGCGTTTTTGACACACGCACCGGATTAGCGCGCGCTAGCCGAAAATCTACCGCCTGCTCAAAAGGAGGCAGTAGCAGCTAGCGTGCGTTAAGGCCCTAGCGCACCTTTGTAAAAGGAGCCCATAATGTGTCATTTGTAAATAGGGGAAGAAACTTGTTTGAGTCAAACAGCAAGCACTTTGGAGTTGGGCAAAACTTTATTGAAAGGAAGGCACCAGACCCCCCTCCTATTTGGAGTACCTGAGCTTGTGTGGTATTCCTTTTACTTCACGATTGAAAAACAGCGACATCCATCCCTGGTGGGAACTGGAGGTTGTTCTGTAAATAGAGAAAAGGAGATGCTAATAGTGTTCTTCCCTCTCTTCACCTTCACCAGTGCCAGGCCCCACGAAAAGATTGTAGGAAAGAGGGAGAGTGTTCTGATCCAGTCCCATGAAAGAAGTTGGTCCAGTGAAGGTGTCTAAAATATTCTCAGTAGAGTAGCATCTCTGATTAGTGATTGCTTCATGTATCCATCTAATTAATGCTGCCACATTGTAAAGACAGAGATCAGGCAGTCCTAGACTCCCACCCCCGAGGTTTGGGTAATAGTAGCCGATTCTTACAGCCTTGTGCCATAAGAAGGATCATAGAATGGAGTAAACTAGGCATTTTGGTGACCCAGAGTGGAAGGGTTTGAAAATAGTTTGGGAATCAGTACCATCTTCACTAAGACTATTTTTCCAAAAAGTGATAAGGACAAATGAAGCCATTTCTGACACAAGAGTTTGATTTTTTTTTTTTTTTTCCTTCTTCTATATTTTCCATTATGTTAAGATTATATATTAACTTACTGTAAACTTAAGTAAATGCCCAGATATTTAAGTTTGCTTTTAGCAATCCCAACCACCAAAACTCCTGTGCCACGTGTCTATAGGTGAGAGATGTAGTGGAAGGACTTTGGTCTTATCGTAGTTAACTTTTATCCCCGTGAATCTACCAACAGTAGATATGAAAGACATTGTGCGTGACATGTTAACATCTGCATGAGTCAAATATAGTAGCATGTCGTCAGCAAACATGCTTATGTGATATTCACTATGCCCCTCCCAAATACCTGAATTTGAATCATCAGTACGAATTTTAAAGGTTCAAGGGTGAGTAAGAACAGTAGCGGTGAGAGTGGGCATTCTTGTTTTGTTCCTCTAAAGAGTTCAAATGCTAGAGAAAGGGTACTGTTTATTAGTAACCAAGCGATAGGGTGAGTATAGCGTATTTTAACCCAATTAACAAACTCCTGAAATTCTATAATGTGGCAGTATCTAAAATAGATAATCCCAAGAAACCATGTTGAACGCCTTTTCTACATCAAGGCTTGCAATAAGCGACCTGTCTCTGGGCCCTCCCTTCCACAATTTCAAGACTCCAAGAACTTTTAGCAGATTTAGTGAGGGGTAGTTTCCAGGGCTACCAATTTTGAAACCAAAACTCTTGTCTTCCAAATTTGCGTTTCTGAAAATGGCTTCGCAGTAAAAGTTGAACAGGTAGGGTGTGACGCCACGTTTTAAGTGAAACCAATCAGTGTTGCCATATTCTGTTCTGACTGCAGCTTCTTGATTTTTGTAGAAGCTCTTTATCAGCTGATTTGTGTTTGGTTATTCCCATTTGTGCTAGAGTTCTCCATAGTTTATCTTGATCTAGACCAGTGGTTCCCAACCCTGTCCTGGGGGACCCCCAGCTAGTCGGATTTTCAAGATGTCCCTAATGAATATGCATGAGAGAGATTTTCATATAATGGAAGTGACAGGTATGCAAATCTCTCTCATGCATATTCCTTAGGGACATCTTGAAAACCTGACTGGCTGGGGATCCCCCAGAACAGATTTGGGAACCACTGATCTAGACAGTCAAAACCCCACTATTTACCCTTCTCCATTGAGAATATTGTACATTTAAACCCACTCTCTGTTTTCTGTCTTTCAACCAGTTCTCAATCCATAAAAGGACATTACCTCCTATCCCATGACTTTCTAATTTCCTCAGAAGTCTTTCATGAAGTACTTTGTCAAATGCCTTTTAAAAATCCAAATACACAATATCAACCAGTAAACGTTTATCCACATGTTCATTCACCAGTTCAAAGAAATGCAGTAGATTGGTGAGGCAAGATTTCCCTTGACTAAAACCATTTTGGCTTTCTCTCATTAATCCATGCTTATGTATATGTTCTGTCATTTTGTTCTTTATAATAGTCTCTACCATTTTGCCTGGCACCAGCGTCAGACTCACCAGTCTATAATTTCCAGGATCATCTCTGGAACCATTTATAAAAATTGGCGTCATGTTGGTCACCGTCCAGTCTTCCAGGACTCTGCTGAATTATAGAGAAAAATGACAAATTACTAACAATAGCTCTGCATTTTTCAATTCTAGTAGCATTGGGGTGTATACCATCCAGTTCAGGTGATTTGCTACTGTTCAGTTTGTCAAATTGACCCATTCCATCTTCCAGTGTTACAGAGATTTGTTTCAGTTTCTCTGATTCATCAGACTTGAATACCATTTCTGTTACCTGTAAGTCTTCCACATCTTTCTCGGTGAAGACCAAAGCAAAGAATTACTTTAATCTTTCCCCTATGGCTTTGTCTTCTCTGAGAGCCCCTTTTATTCCTTGGTCGTCTAGCGGTCCAACCAGTTCTCTTCCTGGCGTCTTGCTTTTAATATACCTTAAAAAGATTTTACCTTGTGTTTTTCCTTCCAGCACAATCTTTTTTTTCAAGATCTTTTCTTTGCCTTCCTTATTAGTGCCATGCATTTGACTTGCCATTCTTGTGCTGTTTATAATTTTTTTTTTTTTTTTAATTTATATTCCGCATATCCTACAATTCTATGCGGCTTACAAATTATTCAGGTATTCAAACATTTTTCCCTAACTGTCCTGATGGGCTCCCATTATATTTAATGTACCTGGGGCAATGGGGATTAAGTGACTTACCCAGGGTCACAAGGAGCAGCGCAGGATTTGAACCCACAACCTCAGGGTGCCAAGGCTGTAGCTCTAACCACTTCACCACACACAATTTTCAGTCGGATCCTTCTTCCACTTTCTGAAGGATTCTCTTTTGGCTCTAATAGCTTCCTTCACCTTACTTGTTAATGGTTACCGTTTGGTCTTCCTTTCTCCTTCTTTAATATATGGTATATATCTAGTCTGGGCTTCCAGGATGGTATTTTTGAATAACATCATCACCTGATGAAAATTTTTGACATTTGCAGCTGCTCCTCTGTTTCTTTTTTTACCATTCGCCTCGTTTTATGAGGAATGTTCAATAATTTATCTACCTGAATATGAACGAAAGTAACATGCATGTTGAACCAAGTCTGTGCATGTTGTTACATGTCTCAAGTTTACTCATGCACAGTTGCGTCTCAGTGCGAGTCTAACATTCCAAGAGACAGGATGTCAGAAGAGTCCTCGTGCAAATTAAGTAAGAAATTGCTAGATTTGGAGCACTGTTTAGTGATAAAATTTCTCACAAAAGAAGGGGAAAGCCAAAGGAGATCAATGAACACATGACTGCAGTTTATGGTGAGTCTGCCCCATCATCCTACAAAGTAAAATTTTGGAGCAAGCAGTTTAAGTGAGGTAGAGAGTCCATTGAAGATGACCCTCACACTGGATGGCTGTGGAAGCAACTTCCACAGAAATGTGCAAGAAAGTTGAGGATTTAATTTTGTCAGACAGACGAATTAAGGTTTCACAAATAGCTGAAGAAATGAGCATCTTGGCAACTACAGTTTGAAAATAGGTCATGAAAAATTGGGCATGTCCAAGGTTACCATACGGTTTCTCTTGTATCGCAAATTTCAACTGGGATTCAGTGCAGTTTACAATAAGGGTGAAGAAATTTACAATTAGGTTGATACGGTTTACAATAAGATGGATGAGATTCACAATAGGATGTGGTGGATTCCTGACAAGAGTCTTACTGAGGTAATATAGGCAGGTTAGGGCTGTAGTTATGTGTTTGGGGAGAAGAGGCGAGTCTTTAGCCTCTTCCTGAAGAGGTTAGTGCAAAATGGGTTCAAAAAATTCTGATGCCATGACGATATTGTTTGGTACATCAATGAGGAAAAAGAGTCAAATTTCCTCTAAAAACAATAAATTACTACTTATAATGACGGGAGTTGCCATTCAACAAATTACAAAAAATTGGAAAAATTATGATAGATTAAGTTATACTTTTTGGTGGAATTCATTGTGCCATATTTTTAAAATGGAGAAAATATTAGCTATTCAGTAAGGACGTTATAAAAAATTTATTGATGTTTGGGAGCCATTAACAAATTACTGTAAGCAATGATGATATTTAATAGTTATTTATTCCCCTTTTATTTATTGAAGTATAGGATGGGGAGAGGGAGGGTTTTAATTTTAAATTATAATGTTATTTTGGAGGGAAGGAGGGAGGAAGGGAAGAATTATATTGTGATTCAATATATGTGTGATTAAAAAGTGATAATAGAAAAATGAACTGTTTACTTTGCTGAAGTATGAATATTTGGATACTAAGAAAAGTGGCCCTGGTCAATGGAGGAAATTCCGAGCAGTTTGGGCTCCGGTCAGGGACAATTTGTCTCCGGGTGCCCGAAGTGCTCTTCTGAATTTCTGACACTGGAGTGCTTGGGGGGTGAGGGGTGGGGTTGGGGGGGGGGTTTGGGGGGTGGGTTATTCTTGGCTTTTGCTGAGTATCTTTTGTCTCCGCGCAGAAACCACGCGGTAGACCCTCTTGTCTTGTGTTTTGATTTGTTCCTGGTTCTTTGTATTCAGATTGTGGTTTACTTCTTTGTATTCTTCTTTTCTTAATAAAAGCAAATTTAAAATTTAAAAAAAAAAAAGTGATAATAGAGTGTATATGATTGTATTATAAATCACTTGTTGAAAATTTAAAAATGAATAAAAATTTAAAAATAAAAAAAAAGAATAGTAGAAGGCCACGAGGCTCCATTGCTGTCAGGAAAACTTGGAGATGTTCCGTGAAGACCAAGTGAATTTTTTTTTCATCATTTGGTGACTGGAGATGAGACTTGGGTCTATCACAGAGATCCTGAGTCCAAAATGGAGTCAATGCAGTGGAAGCACAAGTCATCTCCCACCCCAAAAATGTTCAAGGCAGAACAATCCACAGGAAAAATCATGGCAACTGTCTTCTGGGATGTTGAAGTACTTTTGCTTTTAGAGTTCATGCTACATAAGACAATCATAACCAGGGAGAGTTACGCCAATCAAGGAAAACTCGCAGCAGGCGTTCTGCTGCTTCATGACAATGCGCCGGTGCACTTGTCATGACAATCACAGGCTGCCATCTGAGAATGTGGGTTTCAGCAGCTGAACCATCCACCGTACACTCCAGACCTGGGTCCCTTGGATTATTTCCTGTTCTGAGTTTTAAATAAATCTCTCCGTGGACAGCGGTTTTCAAGTGATGAAAACATCAAGGAAGCTGTGATGTTCTAGTTTGAAGGTCAAACAGAAGAATTATTTTCAAAGGGGTTAAAATCGTTGCAGGAAAATTGGATGAAATGTGTGGAGCTATCAGGGGACTATATTGAAAAATAAAATTTTTTTGAGTAGTCTTTTCTTTCTTACTGAGGTAGATAAATTATTTAACACTCCTCATATACTAAGTTAACTGAAGCCTACCATTATGTCAGTGCAATCAAATTTGTTAGTATTTCTAATTTTTGTTGGTATTTCACTGTCTTTCTCAACCAAAAAGTTAAACTTCACACTACCCACTAGTATACTCTTCTCCATTGCATAAGAATTTCTATCTATAAAAATTACACATTTCACTTTATTTCCTGCTGGACTTTTATTCTACGACTCTGTTATAGGACATCCCCAATTTGATTTGCCTTATTATTTTAATATAGTTTTACCATGTTATCAGTGTCCTGTGAACTATCTTCTTCCAATAGATTTGGACTTCTGATTATGAATAAATTTTTCAGTTAGTTACATATATTCTGATTTGCCAATCTTATTTTTTTAGACTTCTGGCATCTGCATACAGACAATTTAAAGTGTGTTTATTATTTGTATTCTTAACTTGCCTAGCAGTTGATGGGGGTAATTAGGAATCAATTATCTCTCTCTGTTTACATAAACGCATCAGAGTTACTTCAGCCCATGGGTGTAGTGTTCAGAGTTGCTTAGTGGTACAAATGCTCTAACTTAAAAAGCATCTCAGAATTCCTGTTTTTTGGCTTATAGGGCAGCAGAAACTGTTTTGGTGCATCATTAACTTAAGCAGTCACCCTAAGCCCCTGATTCAACCTTCTACTGTGATATTCATATTTTGCCAGTATCTTTTGAAGATACATTACTCTGAACCATGTGCTTCTGAGCATCTATCTGCATTCTCACGAGATCCAGCTTAAAAGCTGCTCTCTCCTTTTACAGGTCAACACCAGTGCCTTGGTTCCACCCTGATTCAGGTGGAGCCTGGCCTTTTAGAACAGACTTTCCTTTCTCCCCCAATGTTGCCCATTTCCTAATAAATCAAAATCCTCTCTTCTGCAGCAGCATCTACTCCAGATACTCTGGAGGTCAGCCTGACTCCAAGATCTTGCCTGTAGAACAACAAACATTCCTGAAAATGCTACGCTAGAGGTTCTGGACTTCCCTCTACCTAGAAGCCTAAATTTGGCATCCAGCAACTCTTTGGCATCACCTTCCTATGTCGTTGGTACCCACATGTGTCACGCCAGCCTGCTCCTCTGCAGCATCAAGAGTAATTCTATAAACCTTTCTCATACATACGTAAGTGGTCTTGCATAACACTGGGGTCCTTTTACTAAGGTGCGTTAGGGCATTAACACGCGGAATAGCTTGCGCTGAATTGCACCACGCGTGCTAGACCTTAACGCCAGCATTGAGCTGGCGTTAGTTCTAGCTGCGTAACGCACGGTAATATCCTGCGTGCGCTAAAAACACTAGCGCACCTTAGTAAAAGGAGCCCATTGAGTCATGCCTCAAAGGTAAAACAGTGCGAGTACTTGTACAGTAGAAGCGCTCAGGGGAGGAGTTTGGGCAGTTGTGATTTGCATTCATACTTTATAAAAACTACACAAGTCCACTATACGCTAACACTTTGGACTAAATTCAGTAAACGGCGCCCACATGTGGGCACTGAAAAAAAAAAATGCACACTGTGCTATTCTATAAATCAGTGGTTCCCAACCCTGTCCTGGAGGACCACCAGGCCAATCAGGTTTTCAGGATAGCCCTAATGAATATGCATGGAGCAGATTTGCATGCCTCTCACTTCCATTATATGCAAATCTCTCTCATACATATTCATTAGGGCTGGCCTGGTGGTCCTCCAGGACAAGGTTGGGAACCGGTGCTATAAATGGTGCTCCTGATTTGGTTATGGCCTATAGCAGTGTATTGCAAACTGTGTGCACACAAGATTTCAGGCGCGCTGCGAGATGCTGGGGAGGAGGAGAGACGCTAGCGCTGGCTGACTGCCTACAGGATGTGCCTCTAATGGCAAGAGGCACATCCTGTAGGCAATCAGCTGCCTCCTCCCTGATATCTCTCCTCCTCTCCACACCTCGTCTTTTTTGCACCCCCCCCCCCATGCGCTGGGGAGTAATGGTTTCCTGCATTACTCATAAAATAAAAATACAATGCATGTGCGGCATTCTTGTTTTCCGTTTCATAGAGCATCAAGATGTGTTGTGTGATGAGTGATATCTTTAAATAACTATGTAATATAAATGTGCATGAGTCGAGTCTCTTTCATTTGAAAGGAAACTCTGCAATGAGAGGATATAGGATGAAGTTAAAAGGTGATAGGCTCCGGAGTAATCTAAAGAAATACTTTTTTACAGAAAGGGTGGTAAATGCATGGAACAGTCTCCCAGAAGAGGTGGTGGAGACAGAGACTGGGATAGGCACGTGGGATAGGCACTTGGGATCTCTCGGAGAGAGAAAGAGATAATGGTTACTGTGGATGGGCAGACTAGATGGGCCATTTGGCCTTTATCTGCCGTCATATTTCTACGTTTCTATGCACGCTCTACCTTCATTCATTTATCATTGTTCTGAGGTAGGTAATACACGTGCCAGCTATTGATATTTTGTGTCAGTAGCTCTGCACCATTAGATGCTTTTCAATTTTAGTGGTAAGCAAGAAATGTTGTTGGCATTCATGGGCTAATGGGTCGGTTTCTTTAAGTGTCTATTCGCAAATGGCATTGTCCCTGTTCATTTTATTAGAATTTGCACAGATTATTTATTGTTCACTACACAAGCACTTTATGGAGAGAAGCAAAAATATTGAGATCATATCATTTTCTTTATTATTTCACACATATACTTGGCATTTTATTTCTTTTTATGAAATTCACACCCTCTCCAAAGGAAATCACCGGATATAACACCCGCTGGCAAGCCTTCTCTAGAGTAGACCCCACATTCTGGAATGCACTCCCTGAAAGGCTTCATCTAAGGCTAGAGAAAATAAAAAAAAACTCTGTGGAGTGACGATGTTCCTAAATGGACTTTATTTGAAAGTTCCAAAGGTACACTAAAATCATCCACATAAAATAATTCCATCCACATAAAAGTAAATCATCCACATAAGAACCTGAAATAGACTTTTTGTCGAAACGCGGACCGTGTTGGGTCCTGTATCCCTAGCAGACTAGGTCCTTTAAGGCTCTTATGTGGATGATTTATTTTTATGTGGATGAAATTATTTTATGTGGATGATTTACTTTTATGTGGATGGAATTATTTTATGTGGATGATTTCGGTGTACCTTTGGAACTGTGATACTTTCAAATAAAGTTCTTTTAGGAACATCGTCACTCCACAGAGTTTTTTTGGTTTTCTCTGGATTTTCTTTTTTGTGGATATTTTGGGGGTCAATTCCTTTTGTTTTTTTTCATTTAAGGCTACACTGTCTCTTTTTCAGGAAGCAGGTGAAAGCTTGGCTCTTCTCTCAGGCCTTTAATGGAAGAAGCAATTAACTAGTTAGTCACTCACACAAAGACTAACCTCAGCTGCACTTACTGTAGGTCTTGCTTATCGTATATATTCTAGCCAAGTGCCTTTTCCTGCACCTTTTTACATTTAGGGCTCCTTTTACAAAGGTGCGCTAGCAGTTTTAGCGCACGCTAGCCGCTACCGCCTCCTTTTAAGCAGGCGGTAATTTTTCGGTTAGCACGCGCTAATCCGGTGCGTGCGCTTAAAACGCTAGCGCACCTTTGTAAAAGGAGCCCTTAGTTTATTCTTATCTGTCTATATGTTCCGCTTCCACTTGTTTCCTTTGCTGTCTACAAAATAATATATTTTTTTTAAATTTTCTATCATATAACAAGAACAAGAAGATGTTCGCTATGAATAAAAATGATCAAGATAAACAGCCAAAAGTTAGTTAGAACTCCCTTGGGTGAATTTCTTCAAAATATGTTGCTGTTTTCTCTTGTTTCAGAGTACTTCCTTCTTTAGTGCATGTAATGTTTTACTGACTTGTTCTGTGTTTCTCAGAGCTGCTAGCACTGTTTGGCAGTGCTTTGAGGACTTGGGTTGCTGTGGTTAACCAGACTCACCACACAGGATAAGGGGGAGCATTGAGCCAAACCTAAAGCATTTAATACCTTCCTGAGCTCCTGTCTTGTTGAGTGCTGTGTTAGGCTTTAAGGTATAAGAGATTCTTTTGGAGTTGAACAGAGGGGCTGTTTGGCGGAGAGTGTTTTTCCTGTCCCTGCCTCATTCCTGCAAACTCTGTCCTCATCTGTACAAGCCTCAAACACTTTAAAATGATAAGTGTTTGAGGCCTGTGCAGTTAAGACTAAGCTTCCAGGAATGGGACAGGGACAGGGACAAAACTTGAGGAGATGGGACAGAGAAAAAATTGTCCCCATGAGCAGTGAGAGATATGGTGGGCCACATGTGAGGCTGAAAGGAAGTGGGCATTTGACACTTTAGGGCCTATGGTTAACCCTTTCAGGACCATAAGGATCGTAGGCCAATTTTTGTGGTTTTGACGACATTTTTATGGCAAAAAGGGCTTGCAGATGCCAAAAAATTGATTTTTTTTGTGAAATATCATTATTTTTATTTAAAAAATCACACTTCTGGCTTATGGACAGTGTGGCAAGTGAATCTTCTCGTCAATCTGGCAACGACGCTAATGAATGAATGTCGGAACCAGTTTGTTTACATAAAGGCAGTATCATATGGAATCCGTACATATCAAATTTAGAACTGTAGACTATCCCAATCAAAATTTATAGGATTTTAAAGTTATGGGACAAATATGTCCCTTGGTCCTGAAAGGGTTAAGGGACAAGGATGGGGATGATGATTGCGGGGTGGAAGAGAGAGGAAGGTTTATCAAGTTCCTGCCAAGGTGAGTCCTCAGAACTGAGCACTTTCTTTTTGTTTCCTTCACAGCTTACTGCAAATGTACTGATATTTCTCTGCACCAACATCATCGGGATCTGCACCCACTACCCGGCTGAAGTGTCCCAGCGCCAAGCTTTCCAGGAGACTCGGGGGTATATTCAGGCACGCTTGCACCTGCAAAGGGAGAATCAGCAGCAGGTATATGGGGTCCCTCCAGGGAAGGGAAAATAGAGGAGAAAAGGGGCTGTTGCAGTTCTGTGAATTAACACCCCTCCCTGCCTCCCTCCCATTTTTGGATTTATTAACATCTTTGTTTATGGCCTGTAGGAGCGTCTCCTGCTGTCTGTGTTGCCCCGGCATGTTGCCATGGAGATGAAGGAAGATATCAACACAAAGAAGGAGGACATGATGTTCCATAAAATCTACATTCAGAAACATGACAATGTCAGGTACGGAAGAGAAATGAGGGGGCAGGCAGTGCGGGGGAGAGGAAAATGGTGAGTGCTCAGGCTGTGTGTCGTGGAGGGGGTGGGTAATGGTAAAATGGTTAGAGGACAGGCTTCGATATACGTATAGAGGAGAAGGGAAGTGATGAGGGACAGGCTGTGTGTATGAGGGGAGTGGAGGGAGAGATAAATAATTGACCAGAGCCTCTTGTAGTCACATGCTAGACAGCAGAACAGCCAATCTGTTTGCAGGGACACAGGTGGATGCTGACCAGAATATCTTTGAGTGGGTGTAATGTTGATGCTACTTCTCAGCCTCTCTTTGGCTAAGATCTAAATGCAAGGTCTGCTCAATGAGCTAAGGATGGTTTCTTCTGGGCCGTTTGGCTGGCTGAGACTAAGTAACTGTACAGTGTGGGGGAGACACAACATTGGGGGACACAATTATGTTTAAATCTTTATCAAAGAAAAAGAATTAAGCAGCTTGATTATTTAAAACCAAAAAATCCCCTACACATATAAATATGACCACAGCTGCCCCAGGGTAGTTAAAAGAAGAGTATGTGGTTCCTAGAGGATGCATTTCAGTCCCACTTAAAGGAACTATAACCTTGTCCCTTCTCTTCCTGCACCCCCTCCACAAACCATACAGCCCTAATCTAAGATTGGGTTTTTTCATGGCTTGGTGAGTTTGAGGTTTGGGGGGGCTTATTGTCTTTCACACACCACTCTCTTGGTCTGCTCTTTACTCTTGGTTGAGTAGCCTCAGTAGGGGCTTTTTCTTGGGATGACAATCTGGAGGGTCACCTTCTTTTTCCCATTTCCTTGATGACTGTTCTTTTTCTCCTTCCAACAGCATCCTGTTTGCAGATATCGAAGGCTTCACTAGCCTGGCATCCCAGTGCACGGCACAAGAACTGGTGATGACGCTCAATGAGCTCTTTGCACGCTTTGACAAGCTGGCAGCTGTGAGTTCACCTCCTTGTATCTGTGAGATAAATAAACCAAGTGCGGTAAAACGTGAGCAGATGGCTTGTGAGGAGGGCGTACCAAAGGGCTGTTCTGTGTCTTTGAGGCAGAGCAGTAGTGCGCGAATGTATTTATGTTGGTGGTTCTCAACTCAGTCGTGGTGACCCCAGCAAAGCTATCTCATGCATATTCGTTGTGGGTATCTTGAAAACCTGACTGGCTTTGTGGGTCCAGAAGAGTGGATTTGGAACCACATGCATAGGAAACATCATATGAACAATTGTGCCTGCATAGTGAATACTGGGCTGGCCCTTGGGTATCTCACACCTTAAGTGGACATTCAGATGTGCTGCCTCCATCACCTACCACCTGGGACAGCTCAGAGCAAATCTGCTGCCTGAAACAAGGGATGATATACAGTTCTCACCTATTACTTACTTCTCAGTTAGTGTTTTTATACAAAAGCGTTACCCATGAATCCTTCACTTCACTTGGATTTCTTTATCTCCTTGTATCTTTATTTCTTTACTTGATCTCCTATATTTTTGTTTTACAATTTTATAATATTTTAATTTTCAATATCTGTTCATTCACATCACCCTTCTCCCCATCTCAGCAAATTGGTTCAGGTGTGTCCCATCAAAACCTTGGCTATGTCTTATACTAAGTGCTCCTTTTACTAAGGTGCGCTAGCGTTTTTAGCGCACGCAGGAAATTACGACGCACTGCACTTCTAGAGCTAATGCCAGCTCAAGGCTGGCGTTAAGGTTTAGCGCGCAGGACATTGTAGTGCTCGCTATTCCGCGCGTTAAAGCCCTAACATGGCTTAGTAAAAGGAGCCCTAAATGGAGGAAAAGCCTCAGATCCCCGTATGCCACCAGCCAGTGAACTTGCAGGCTATACTAGAAAGGGAAGATCGATCATCGGCTTAAAAACCTCCACTACCCCCTATAGTTATGTGCTTAAACAAACTGAATTGCTGTAATAGGCATACATAACAAAACGGGATGCAGAGATCAAAGAACTTCTAATTTCCTTTGAATATGTGAAATTATGAAAACTCTGTGAGCGAACAAACTGCCTCTCTCTCAAAATTTTGACACTTCAAACAGACACTCAATATTCAATTTTCGTTATTCATTATTCCATGGTCACTCTTCGTTCACACTGCATAGATGAAAAAAAATTTCATAGTCCGCTTCTGGAACAAAACCAAAAACCCTTCACTCAATAATTCCGAGTTGATCATGAGGAAAAGAGAAACACTTAATCATGAAGAAAAGAGAGACACTCTCTTTTCTTCATGATTAAGTGTTTCTCTTTTCCTCACATGTGTGCACTCTAGGACTGTTGCATCCTGCCCCCTGTGACCTTCTGCTTTAAGACCACTGATGATTACTGTACTACCTCCACCCCTAGAATTGTGCCATCCTAGTCAGTTGCCTTGTCTACCCAGTGGTAGGGCCAGCCCTAAGCAAATGATTATAAGAGACTTACCCCCCTCTTTTACTAAGGTGCGCTAACCGACTAGCACGCGCGTTAATCGAATTAGCCACACTAAATCGATTATCGCGCGTTAGTGTTTAGCGGGCACTCATCGGTTAGCACAACTTAGTAAAAGAGGGCCTTAGCTCGCAGTGTGTCTGAGGTGTCCGTGGCAGCAGCTGTATGGCATTTTGTGGGAAATTTATCAGCATTTGTGGAAGGCTTTGTCATCCATTTTTAAATTTTTCTTCTGAGTTTCTAGGAAAATCACTGTTTAAGGATCAAAATCCTAGGCGATTGTTACTACTGCGTATCGGGACTTCCAGAGGCGCGAGCAGACCACGCCCACTGCTGTGTGGAGATGGGCGTAGATATGATTGAAGCCATTTCGTAAGTAGAAGGAAACCTTTTCTGAATTCTGCCCTTCCCTGTACTGTACTGAACTCTGTGCTTCCTAACCCTGGGCTGTAGCCAAATGAACATTATCTTTCTGCCTTTCTGTTCTTGGCACTGTAGCTATTCAACTTCACATTCCAAACCTGTATCGATATCGTGTGAATGCAGGCATTACCTGTTCCTTCAGATTCTCTCTGATGTGCTGATACTTGTTAATAATGACAGACTGGGACATCTACTCAGATTTTATGTCCCTCTGCAGAATGTTACCAAATCTTTGCTCGTTTTAACTCTAGAGAAGGGGTACTCAATCCAGTCCTTGGGACACAGTATACCAGTCTGGTTTTCAGGATACCCACAAGGAATGTGCATGAGATTAAGGGCTTCCTTTACTAAGGTGCGCTAGCATTTTTAGCATGCACTGAAGATTAGCGCATGCAAAACCGCGCGATAAATGAAAATACTAACGCTCTATGGAGGCGTTAGCGTCTAGAGCGTGCTACTCCACGCGCTAATGTCCTAACACACCTTAGTAAAAGGAGCCCTAAATTTGCATGTACTGTCTCTGGTGTCTGTATCATTCATATTCATTATGGACTTCTTGAAGCATTGGAAGACTGGATGTATCCTGAGGACTTGGTTGAGACCCTTGCACTAGAAACTTGATTTGTATTATCTGTAAACTGTACCAATTCCACTTAATATTATTGGCTTTCTTATAAATATATACAAATATATTTGGGCAACTCACTCAAAAATCATCAATCTTTATGTTCACCCAAGTGTGCACAAAATATTCTCACAATATGGCGCAGTGGTTAAAGCTACAGCCTCAGCACCTTGAGGTTGTGGGTTCAAACCCACGCTGCTTCTTGTGACCCTGGGCAAGTCACTTAATCCCCCCATTGCCCCAGGTACATTAGATAGATTGTGAGCCTGCCGGGACAGACAGGGAAAACTGCTTGAGTACCTGAATAAATGCATGTAAACTGTTCTGAGCTCCTCTGGGAGAACGGTATAGAAAATCCTATATAATAAAATGCTAAGCGCGCATGCGCATTCTTACCCCGTGTTCCCTGATCCCTGATCTGTCGGGCTGTGGCAGGTAAGAGTACGCATGCGTGCGTCTAAGGACTGGCGGCAGGTAACATGCTGCGACTCCCCCCCCTGCCGCCGCTGACCCTACCCGGCACACCAGAAACACCCGTTGCCCTCCCAGATGACCCACCATGAGACGAACACAAACCTCCCGGCTCCAGCAGCGTCCGAGGCACAGTAAACACGCTGCTTCGCTTCCTTCTACTGGCCAGATTTCCTCTGCCGCGTCCCTGATTTCATCATCAGAGACGCGGCAGAGGAAATTAGGCAAGTAGAAGGAAGCGAAGCAGCGTGTTTACTGTGCCTGGGACACTGCTGGAGTTGGGAGGTTTGTCGGCCATCTAGCGGTGGGAGGGTCGGCTGGGAGGGTCAACGGAGGTTTCGGGTGTGCCGAGTAGGGTCGGCGCAGTGGGGGGGGGGGTTAAGGGGATGGGAGGCAGTCAGGCGGGCTGGCATCGGGGGGGTGTGGGGGTTTTAATGGAAACATGCTGCTCAGGGGGATGGGAGGCAGGCAGGCAGGCTGGCATCATGGGTGGGGGTGGGACAAAGTCTGGAAGATAATGATGGGGACATAGGAAGGAGGCACTGGGGGCACTAAGGACATAGAAAGGGGCACTGAGGGCACTAAGCAGGACAGAGGCACTGGGGGCACTAAGGACACGGGAAGGAGGCACTGGGGGCACTAAGAACATAGGAAGGAGGCACTGAGGGCACTAAGGACATAGGGAGAGACACAGACAGAAAAAATGACAGACAGGCAGCGTGCAAGGAGAGAGAGACAAAGAAAAAAAAAAACCAGACAGACAGACATCTATTCTAGCACCCATTAATGTAACGGGCTTAAAGACTAGTTGAATAAATAAATAAATATGCTCATAAAGTCTTCAGCGTTTAATTACCAGGCCCTCAGTGCCGCCACTCACCGCCTGGGGAGGCTGTCCAGTGAAGAAATATCCACGTAAATCCTACCCGCTTTCAAAAACAATTGGACGGTGAGTGGTGACGCAGTAGAACAGCTTTAAGATAAGTACAGCTGGTTCTTCAGAATGATAAAACTCACTACAAAATTGTGTGGGAAAGTTAAAAAATAGAGTTTATTAAAGAAAAGTATAAATAACATAGCGTGAATATTTTGAAAATGATTACAATATTTCCATGACCACGTAAATCTACCCGCTTTCAAAAACAATTGGGTGGCGAGTAGTGGTACCAAAGCCCTGTTAATTAAATGCTGAAAACTTTATGAACAAAAACTGTGAGCATATTCATAAGAACATAACATAAGAACATAAGAAGCGCCATCTCCAGATCAGACTTTCAGAGGCTCTGCCAGGTGTACACCTGGCGTAAATTTTAGTCACCCATATCCTTCTATGCCTCTCGTAAGGAGATGTACATCTAGTTTGCTTTTGAATCCTAGGACGGTCGATTCCGCAATAACCTCCTCTGGGAGAGCATTCCAGGTGTCAACCACTCTCTGCGTAAAGCAGAACTTCCTGATATTTGTCCTGAACTTGTCCCCCCTTAGCTTCATTCCGTGTCCTCTTGTCCATGTCAAATTGGACAATGTAAATAATTTTTTCTGCTCTATTTTGTTAATTCCTTTCAGTATTTTGAAGGCCTCGATCATATCCCTTCGCAGTCTCCTTTTCTCAAGGAAGAACAATCCCAGTCTCTTAAGTCGATCCTCATATTCCAGTTTCTCCATACCTTTTACTAGTTTCGTTGCTCATCTCTGCACCCTCTCCAGCAGTTTTATATCCTTTAGGTTGGGAGACCAATGTTGGACGCAGTATTCCAAGTGGGGTCTGACCATTGCTCTATAAAGCGGCATTATGACCCTCTCCGATCTACTCGTGATTCCCTTCTTTATCATGCCCAACATTCTATTTGCTTTCTTTGCCACCGCCACACATTGTGCTGATGGTTTCAGGGTCCTATCTATCAGTACACCCAAGTCCTTTTCTTGTTCGCTCTTACCCAGAGTTGCACCTGACATTCTATACTCGTGTTCCTTATTCTTACTGCCTAAATGCATTACTTTGCATTTCTCCACATTAAACTTCATCTGCCATTTCTCCGCCCATTTATCTAACTGACACAAGTCGCTGTGGAGTTCCTCGCTATCCTTCTGCGATCTGATTGCCCGGCATAGCTTTGTGTCGTCTGCAAACTTGATGATCTCACTGGATGTTCCTTCTTTTAGGTCATTGATATAAATATTAAATAAGATCGGCCCAAGTACCGAGCCCTGGGGTCCACCACTAGTCACTTTCTCCCAGTCGGAGAACTTCTCATTTATGCCCACTCTGATTTCTGTTCTCCAGCCATTTGCCTATCCATCTTTGTATATCCTCCTCTATTCCATGGCTTTGTAGTTTCCTGAGAAGTTTTTTGTGTGGAACTTTGTCGAACGCTTTCTGGAAGTCTAAGTATATTATGTCCACCGGTTCTCCACTATCAATTTGTTCGTGCTGAGACTGGAGTCGGTCCAGAGAATGGCCACCCAGATGGTCTCAGGACTCAAGGATCTCCCGTACGAGGAACGGCTGGATAAGTTGCAGCTGTACTCACTCGAGGAACGCAGAGAGAGGACTGACATGATCGAGACATTCAAGTATCTCATGGGCCGCATCGAGGTGGAAGAAGATATCTTCTTTTTCAAGGGTCCCGTGGCAACAAGGGGACATCCGTGGAAAATCAGGGGCGGGAAACTGCACGGGGACACCAGGAAATTCTTTTTCACTGAAAGGGTGGTTGATCGCTGGAATGGTCTTCCACTTCAGGTGATTGAGGCCAGCAGTGTGCCTGATTTTAAGGCCAAATGGGATAGACACATGGGATCTATTCACAAAGAAAGGTAGGGGAGGGTCATTGGGGTGGGCAGACTAGATGGGCTGTGGCCCTTATCTGCCGTCTATTTCTATGTTTCTATGTTCACGGTCTCAAAAAATTTAAGTAAATTCGTTAAACATGATTTCCCCTTCCTGAAGCCATGTTGACTGGCTTTTATCAGGTCATGTGTATCCAAGTGCTGGACTATGCTATTTTTAATCAGTGCTTCAACCATCTTTCCAGGGACAGACGTAAGGCTCACAGGTCTGTAGTTGCCCCATTCTCCTCTCGATCCTTTTGTTGAAAATTGGCGTGACATTTGCTATCTTCCAGTCGTCCAGTATCTGTCCAGTTCTAATTGTCAGGTTGGCAAGTTTTTGCAATAACTCTCCGATTTCAACCTTCAAAATACCATCCGGTCCAGGGGATTTGTCACTTTTAAGTTTGTCGATCTGGTAGTATATCTGGTCCAAGTCCACTTCTACTGTGGTGAGGCTGTCTTCTATTACTCCTTTAAACACTTCCACTGCTTTTGGTATTGTTGCAGTGTCCTCCTTTGTAAAGACGGACGCAAAGAAGGAATTTAGTCTTTCTGCAATTTATTTGTCTTCCTTGATGTACCCTTTTCTTCCCTGGTCGTCCAGCGGTCCCACTGCCTCTTTTGTGGGTTTTTTTCCTTTTACATATCTAAAGAAGGGCTTGAAGTTTTTGGCCTCTTGCGCTATTTTCTCCTCATAGTCCTTTTTGGCATCCCTCACCGCCTTGTGACATTTCTTCTAATCATCTTTATGTTTGTTCCAAGCTTCAGTTGTTTTCATGCGTTTCCATTTTTTGAAAGAGACCTTCTTTTCTTTTATGGCTTCCTTTACCAGTCTGGTAAGCCATGCCGGTTCTCCTTTGCCTTTAGTTCTCCTTTCTTTGGAAATCTGCGGAATGTAGAGATTTTGTGCTTCCGTGATAGTATTTTTCTGTAGGGACCATGCCTGATCTACCGTTTTAATTTTGTCCATCTTTTTCTTGAGCCGTTGTTCTACCATGGCTCTCACGCGATCGTATTTACCCTTTTTAAAGTTTAAGGTCGTGGTTAAGGTTTTGGTACATTTCCCTTTCCTGATGTCAAGTTTAAAGTTGATCATGTTGTGATCGCTCGTCCCACTTGGGTGAACAGAAGGATTGATGATCTATAAAGTGTAAGCATGTGTTTGCCATTGTTCTGTTGTGGTCTCAGTTTTGTAGTGTGAAGGAGCTATGCTAAAGTTTCCTAAAGAACCACTGGCTGGTAATGTATTCGTGTTAAAGGACAGGAAGAGGTCGGAGCATACAGCGAGTGATGTCCTTCACTCACCAGCGCTCCGGCTGCCCTCTCTTTCCTCCCCTTTGCAGTTGGAAAATACCACGGACCGCAAATTCACGGGGGAGCACTGTATGTATATATGTGTGTGTGTATATATATATATATATATATATATATATATATATATATATATATATACCTGCCCTTTAACTTATATATGCACTCAGCTCTGCATATAGTCTAATCCAGGGGTGCCCACATTTTTTTGGCTTGCAAAATACTTTTAAAATGACCAAGTCAAAATAATCTACTACTAAACATATACCTATTCTTTTACTAAGGCGCGCTAGCCGATTTAGCACTCGCCCATTATATTCTATGGACACGTTAGCATTTAGCGTGCCTTGGTAAAAGACCCCCATATTTATATATAACCAACCCTAATCTCCTCCCTCCCTACAAGTTTCCTCAAATGTTCCCCCTTCCCTAAATTTATCCTCTTAGCCTCCACTTCCTTAAATTCACCCTCTTAGCCTCCACTATGTATCTAAACCTATCTCTTATTCTATGTATTCATCTCTATGTATCTTTCCTTAAAATTGCAAGGTACAGGCGGATAGAAGTCTGTAATGTAATGTAATATATATATATATATATATATATATATACACTATATATACACCGAGTGCACCTCCTCTGTCCTCCAGACCTCGTTCCATTCCCTAACCAACATCTCTTTTTGTCCCTCCAAGAGTCCAACTTTTCTTCATCTCTCCTCCAACCCTATTGGCAACATGTCTCCCTCTCTCTTCCTCCTCTGTTATGATCTTGCATCTCTCTGTTCTTCCTCAGGGTCTCTCCCCCTCTGTCTCTTCTGTCTGCATCTCCCATAGTCCAGCATCTGCTTCCTATCTTTCCTCTTTGGTCCAGGCCCCTCTCTCTCTGTCTTACTTCTGCTTACAAACCCCCTCCCCCAGCATTTGTTCTCCTTTTATTCCAGATCTTTCTCTGCCTCTCTCTCTCTCTCTCCTTCCTTCCTTCCTCCCTCCCTAGTCTAGAATCTTTCCACTTTTCTGCAGTCTCTCTCTCTCTCTTCCCTCTATACACCCCCAAGTCCAACATCTGCCCCCCTCTCTTCTGCCTTCCCTTTGTTTCAGGTTTCTCCCTCTCTCTTCCTTCTGCTAACATTTTGAGTCCTCTCATCTTTTTCTTCAGAGGACCCTTCCCCATGGCCTGGCATCTCTCTCTCCTCTGTTCAGGGTGTTTCACTTCTCTAACCCCTCTAGTAGTCTAGCATCTGCCCTGTCTTTTCCCCTCCCTTTTAGTTCGTCTTCTTTACTACCCCTCCTCAAGGTCCTTTTGTCTCTCCTCCCCCCTCCCCCATCCAAATCCAGCAACATGTGGGGCCTTACCTAACTACCACAGTTGAAAGTTAATTATAGCAGCCTGCAGAGCGAACCTAGCAGGCTGCCATCGGTCTCTGCAGCATGTTCCCTCTGTTGCGGTTCCGCACCTCCTCTGACGTCAGGGGCGGGACTGCAGCAGAGGGAACGTGCTGTGGAGGCTGATGGCAGCCTGCTAGGTTCGCTTTGCAAGCTGCTGTAATTAACTTTAAAGGTGAGACAGTGACCATAGGGGAATCTGGAGGACGCTGAGGGGGAAGTGTGTCATTTGAGCAAAACAGCCGGGCGTTCACTTAAATTAGCCAGGTACTCAATGCTAGGGAGAACACTAGCTCTGCGATCTACCGGTGTTGCCTTTGCGATTGACCGGTAGATCGCAATCAACATTTTGGGCACCCCTGGTCTAATCACTTATGTTAGATTTGTCCTTTTATGTATGGGAATTGACTTACCATTATAAGAAATCTGAACTCACTGTATCACCACTATTATAAGTCTTTCTTAAACTATCTTTTAGCTCATCACTATTGAAGCCTCTACTCAAGCTTTATTATTGCTAACTTATATTATGTATGTTAATTTGTAACCTGTTCTGGGCTCTTTTGGGAGGATGGGCTAAAAAAGTGAATATATATATATATATTTCCCCCAGACTTCAAAAGACTAGTAATATCAGACTTGCTCTCTCCAATTCCCTTCTCCTCTCCCTGCAGCCTTGTGCGAGAAGTGACTGGGGTTAACGTGAACATGAGAGTAGGAATCCACAGCGGGCGTGTTCACTGCGGTGTTCTGGGGCTGCGCAAGTGGCAGTTTGATGTGTGGTCCAATGATGTCACCTTGGCCAATCACATGGAGGCTGGAGGCAAAGCTGGGTGAGTAAGTGAAAGACAGTTTCCAGGTCTTAGAATGTTGGAGACAGGATGAGTGGCATATTGAGAGTTTTACAGGCTTGGAGTGTGTGGTGCAGTGGTTAGAGCTACAGCCTTGGCACCCTGAGGTTGTGGATTTGAATCCTGCACTGTTTCTTGTGACCCTGGGCAAGTCATTTAATCCCCATTGCCCCAGGTACATTAGATAGATAGAGTGGGAGCCCTCCAGGACAGTTCGGGAAAATGTTTGAATACCTGAATAATTTGTAATCCGCATAGAATTGTAGGATATACGGAATATAAATTATAAAAATATATATATTGAGCTCCTTCAATAGCTCAGCTGGTAGAGTGGAGGACTGTAGAGAAGATGAATTCCAGCTCGAAGGATGCTGCTTTTTGACCAAGTACTAGGGACCTGGATTGGCCACCGTGAGAACGGGCTACTAGGCTTGATGGACCATTGGTCTAACCCAGTAAGGCTATTCTTATAAATGGAAATAAATCTAAATCTATTTGAGTATTTCCATGTGTTGTTGCGTGTTGAAGATATAGGATGTTCTGTTGGATGGACTAGTTGGTTCTTATCTACCAAAACTTACTGTGTGGTGTGATCTACTTTTGGCAGGAGGATACATATCACCAGGGCCACCTTGCAGTACTTGAATGGAGATTATGAGGTGGAGCCGGGCCATGGTGGGGATAGAAATGCCTACCTCAAAGAGAACAACATTGAGACCTTCCTTATTGTGGGCTGTACCCAGAAACGAGTAAGTCCTTCCTGGGGTGGGAGGCGCTTGGAACTTCCTCATTCAGATCTGGATTCTGAATCTTGTAAAGGTAGCTGTGGCTGCCTGCAAATGCAGAGTAATATTTGCTTCTCATTCCAGAAAGAAGAGAAGGCAATGATAGCCAGACTACAGCGAGCTCGTGCCAACTCCAATGAGGGTCTGATGCCACGCTGGGTGCCAGAGCGTTCCTTTTCCCGCACCAAGGATTCCAAGGCATTCAGGCAGATGGTGAGTGAAGTTCTTATCAGCTTATGGGGTTAGAAGGCCTCCCTCTTCAGAATCATGGTTGAGGCAGGCAGAAAAACATTAAAACATGCCAGTATAGATCACATCAGGAGTTTGTTGAACCTAGAATCCTGTCTTTAATAAGCAATTGATTCAGGTTACATGGAAGAAGTCCTCAACAGAACCTAATGGGGAGATGGATTCCTTGTTTACTCTTAGTTCATGACAGCAAGAGGCAGCAATCTCCAAGCCTACCTGGATAGTAGTCATCATTGGTAATGTCTTCTAGGAACTTATCCAAACATTTTTATTAAACCCAACTACACTACTAGTTTTGAATACTCTCTCTAGTTACTGATTCTAGAGCTGAATTATGCCTTGACAGAAAAAATAGTTTCATATATTTAATTTGAAAACCACTATGCCCTGATACAGTCAAGTAGAATAATAAATTTAATAAATCACAAACCATAAAGCATTTTATGTAGTGAACAGGATTACGTAAATAATATACAAATAATCATTAAGTGGCCCTTTTACTAAATGAGGACATTAGTGTGCTCTGCCACATGGCTTATAGGTAGAAAATAGGATGCACAGTGTTTAGTGTGTGCTAATTCCTTAAAGCATAAATTGATCACATGTTTTACAGGAAGACTTTAACACTGTATTCTTAGAAGGTATGGCTTCAGGCAACAAATTCTATAATCTTAGGCCTGTTAGGAAGAAGGCCCTAGCCTATGTAGATGTTAAGATGGCTGCTTTTAATGAAGGAATCAACAATTGATACGTGTCCTTAAAACATAGTGCATATACTGGTTGATACCAACATATTAGATGACAGCAGATAAAGACCTGTACAGTTCATCCAGTCTGTCCAACAAGATAAAATCATAAGGTATGATGTGATTACTACATATGCATGCTTGATTTGCCCTTGCCTTTTCCAGGACACAGACCCTAGAAGTCTGCCCGGCATTGACCCATCTGTTCAGCCAGTGGTATAGTAAAGAGTAGGAGGTGCCCGGGCTGGTGGTGCCCTCCTCTCTACTCTCCTCCTGCTCCTTCCACCCCACCTCCGCTTCTTCTGCCCCCCATGCCATACAAACGCCCTCCCTTCCCCCTGTACCTCTTTAAATTTTTGCCAGAATGAGCAGCTTCTTTGGCCTGCTGCTCACACTGTCATTGGCTTTCCTTCTGATGTCATTTCCTGGCCCTGCAACCAGGAAGTGATTTCAGAGGGGATCAAGGCCAGAGAAGTTACTTGCACTGGTGAAAATTTAAAGAGGTTTGGGGGGAAGGGAGGGCATGAGCGTGGCATAGGGGGGTGGAGAGGTGCCGGTGCCCCCACCAAGATGGCACCAGGGGCAGTCCTTCCCCCCTTACTACACCACTATGTTCAGCCATGAGCATTCTACAAGCATTCTGGAGTTACTTTGAGAATACGTAGCAGTTCAAAAATCAGCAGACCTACCTTAAATTTAGCTTGCTGTGTAGTAGGCCACCAATGAAGAGCCTCAAGTATTAGCATCATGTGCTCCCTAATTCCAAAACTCTGTCACTCAGCTCTTTGCAACAATCCTAGATAAGAAGCTGGTAAATCTAAGTATGATGAGTTGCAGTAATCAGGGTAACATAAAACCATTACTTAATTTTGTTTATTGAATTTTCAATTTATACCAAGCAAGAAAACTTGTACAAAAAGGAAATATACATAAATCACAATAGCAGGAAATATTATATCAGAAACTATTAAGTATATATTCCTCAAGTCCACAATTGAAGATCCAAGATTACAGTAAGAGGTGTCAAAGACAATAAATTAAATATAAGACATAATCAGCACCTAACGCCTGTAAAATGGGGAACAACTATTAATAGAGAGCTAATTACTAAAATTCTCTAAACTTCACTCTGTACGCTTTGTCGCCAGGAATGCAGTAAGATGAGAAAGTTCAAAGAACACGTATTTTAAAGATTGATATCTCATTATACATATACATGAATATCTCAAGAATAAGGTTCCACCAATCTGAGCAACCCCGGGTTTCAAAAGCAAAAACTGTCATCTGTGTCTCTGAGTATCTCAAGAGACATCTGAGAAAATTTGAACCTTACAACCCAGAAACAACTAATGTCTATTTTTAAAAAACATTTTCAAGATCCATGCCCTGACTCTACCAGACCCGCCCAAAGGTATAAATTATCCTTCCCCTCTCTACATGGTATTCGCTATGCAGGCAAACTGGGAAAACCCTTCTCTTCAGAATCACAGTTCTTTGGAACGACCTTACTACCCCGCTGCGGAACCTGGGCTCCCTCCAATTATTTCGCAAGCAACTGAAAACCTGGCTTTTCACTAAAATGTAATTCTATCCCCCCTTACTCTTCTCTTCTATATATAAGTTCATGTAAACGTTTTTTTTCCTTCTTTTCCTATATTTTAAGTTCTTGTAAACCGTGCCGAGTTCCACAACATCCGTGGAGATGATGCGGTATATAAACTTAAGGTTTAGTTTAGTTTATCTGGTGCTAAAGCCACTGTAGCAATCATTGTTGAGGGTTTGGCTAAATCTTTATCAGAAGACTACAAAACCCCTAAAACATTTTCAGGAATATCATGCTGATTTTCCTGTTGATGGATCTTAAGATTCCTCATTGGCAAATAATACACTTGTGAAATTGTTTCTTCAGGAACAGATAAAGCTTCAAAGAAATATCTTTCTAAGCATTTCCCTTGGTGTTACAGTAAACACCTGAGGAAAAATTCAAAAATCGCAAATTATCATTATGTATATTATTCTCCAAAGATTCAATTTTTCTTCTCATATTGGTAACATCTTTAACCACAGTATCTTGTACTAATTTTACTTCAACCAAGTCTTTTTCAACTTTAACAACTTGGGCATTCATAAGAATAGCCTTACTGGGTCAGACCAATGGTTTATCAAGCTCAGTAGCCCGTTCTCATGGAGGCCAGTCCAGGTCACTAGTACCTGGCCAAAACCCAGAGTGGCTTCCCTAGACTATGAACTTTTCCTCCAGAAAACTGTCTAAACCTTTCTTAAAACCAGCTCTTATCACAACCTCTGGCAATGCGTTCCAGAGCTTAACTATTCGCTGAGTGAAAAAATATTTCCTTCTATTGGTTTTAAAAGTATTTCCCTGTAACTTCGAGTGTCGCCAAGTCCTTGTAATTTTTGACAAAGTAAAAATGTCTCATTATCAGCTTTCATCGATTTTAAATTATCTTCACATTTCTTTACTTTTAAATTTAAAGTTTGGATCTGTGGACAAATGCATTTTTCCAAATTAGCAACTAAAGTCCATAGAAAATCCAAGGTTGCCTCATCTGGCCTAGTCACAAGAAAATCTAGTAAGTGCAAAGCCAGGTCTTGGGCAGAAAAAGATTCTCTTCCCACATCATTCCTGGGAGCGTCTCCAAACTCCCCCATCGCTGCTGAAGGTAAAGCAGATTCAATCCGAACAAGGACTTCTTCAGGACAACTAATTTCCAGCTCCTCCAATGATTGTAAGCAAGCCTCAGGCAGAACAATATCCAAAACAATTGACTATGCTCTCCCCACAATCGGAGAGCTGCTATCCTGCAGTCATGGAGAAGTGTTCTCTCTTCTGGGCTTAGAGTTGGGGAGTTCAAACGAGTCTCCACTCTTACCCGGGAAACTCCAACAGGCCACCTTCTGACACTTGCACAGCCCCCCACTCTCCTCAGAAAGGTATGTATCAGGCCTTCTGTAGCAGAGGTTAGACGCTGTGAGGCTCTAGCTGCTATCTTCCCTCGCCACTTCGGTATCTTGAAAACTGCAAGAACAGGAAAAACAAGAGGAGCCAGCAACAGGCATCAGGTGTGTACGGCCATCTTGGATCTATGCCCTATACTCCTTTCTTGATAGAGTGAGACATTAGAAGGTCCAAATGTCAAAAAGGAACAGCCAGAGGAAACAAGCAGTTTTTTGTGATGAGGTGTTATATATTGTCCCACCCTGTAGGTGTTTCAGTCATTACCCAGCATGTTTCAGCAGCTGGACTGCCTGCAACAGAGGAACATTCAATCTTCATAATAAGAACAAGTAATGCACCTTGAGAGGAGATCTTCAATGCATCAAGATTGCCTTCACTGGATTCCTTGAGGCCAGTGTAAACTGCATCAAAACTGGAGTAAAAACCATTCATTTTTGTAGAAGCTGATTCTAAGTAATATATTGTTCTTAAACTATATTATTTGAATGTTCTGATTTGTGCTTATTAGATGTTTCATAATTATTATATCTCCTTTACTTGAATTATATCTCTTACTTGAATTTCAGTGCTGTTAATAAGTACATTTTTGAAACTTTCATAGTAGTTATATTATTAAGTTTCAGTTTACTGATTTTGACTTACTGTATTTTTCGCTCCATAAGACGCACCTTACCATAAGACACACCCCAGATCTAGAGAAGGAAAACAAGAAAAAATCCCATTCTGAACCAAATTGTATACTAATATATACTCAACACCTTTAAATTCCATCCCAGCCTCCTGGCACCTTTAAATTCTGTCCCAGTCCCCCCCCCCAAATCAATCATCACTTTTACATACCCCCCAGCACCTTTAAATACCATCCCAGCCCCCCCCAATCATCACTTTTACATACCCCAGCACCTTTAAATTCCATCCCAGCCCCCAGCGCCTTTAAATTCCGTCCCAGCCCTCCCCAATCAATCATCACTTTTACATACCCCCCAGCACCTTTAAATTCCGTCCCAGCCCCCTGGCAGTACTTTTAAATTGTGGAGGTCGGTGGACGGCTGCCTGCTGATTGTCGAGGCCCGCGGCTCACAAACAAGCTAATGCCTGGGCCCGCGACACTTCCTAATTGTGCCAGTCGCTGGTGCTTCGCTGGATGGCTGCCTGCTGATTACCACACAAAATAACTCCTCAAAAAGTTGCCAAAAGATACTTAAAAAGATACACAATAAAGGCAAAAAGTCTGAGGATTCAATGAGTGTCGGATGCTAACCAGTCACCCCTAAATAAATGAGATAAGAATAAATAAATTTAGAGTAAGGGACAATCTCAGTGTGAAGGTTCAGCGACGGGAGTGAAACTCCAGCGCTTACACTCAAGAGACAGAGGTGATTCATGTCTGCCTGCACACTATCATGGATTGCCCCATGTGTGCAAAATCTAAATACAAATCAGTGCTAAACCACAATAAATTAAAAATAAGTGACACTGAGAGTGAAAAAATAGCAAAAAACACTCAAAGAATCTTTCCCAGCCTACTCCCCAAAAAAGAAAAAAAGGCCACAGCCGACTTATCTTGAATAAGCCTGGAAAATGCAGGTGACAGACGCAATATCAAGTTCAACCAAGCCCGGTTTCGGGAGAATAATACCCCTTCATCAGGAACGTTGAGATGAGTCGGAGCCGGCTGTGGGAGGGAAGGAGCTGATTACCGGCATGTCGGGGCCAGCAGCGCACAAGCGCATTGCCGCGTGGGTGTGCGCCACTTCTGAATGGCTGCCTCAGTTCTCATGAGGAGTTAGCGAGAACTGAGGCAGCCATTCAGAAGTGGCACGCGCCCACGCAGCAACGTGTTTGTGCACCGCTGGTCCCAACTTGCCGGTAAACAGCAGGCAGCCGTCCAGCGAAGCACCAGTCACCGGCACAATTAGGAAGTGTCGCGGGCCCAGGTATTAGCTCGCTTGTGCGCCGCGGGGCCCGACAATCAGCAGGCACCGTCCACTTACCTTCACAATTTAAAGGTACCGGGGGGGTATTTTCACTTCATAAGATGCATCCTTATTTCCACCCACTTTTATGGAGGGAAAAGTGCATCTTATGGAGCGAAAAATACGGTAACTTATTCATTATATTTATGTTTATATTTGGTCCTTTTACTACTGTTGTGCTGTTAACAAAATTGTAAATTTTATGTTGAATTATATCTGCTGTACACTGCTTTGGGGAATCTCTTCATAAAGGTAGTTAATAAATCCCAATAATAAATATCGTTCTTTCTATTTGAATTTTGTTGTAATTTTGTATATGACGCTAATGCTTCTCAGTAATACAGCTTGCACAAATCAGAACATTCAAATAACATAGATATGACGCTAATGCTTTTCTATGTTACAGCTTATCCTATAGCCAAGCAGTCAAATGCAGATATTAGATGGGGACAAGATGGGTGGTATAGAGTGAGTTGGGATAAACAGATGGGAAGCTAAACTTAAAGCAAGTTATTTATACAGTTAAACAAGGTACATAAGAACATAAGAATTGCATACTGGTCCATCAAGCTCAGCATCCTGTTCCCAATAGTGGCCAATTCAGTCCCAAATATCTAGCTAGATCCCAAGTAGCAAAACAGATTCTATGCTGCTTATCTTAGGAATAAGCAGTGGATTTCCCCAAGCCATCTCAATAATGCCCCCCCCCAAAAAAAAAAAAAAAAAAAAGCCTCAGGCTCTGACCCATTGCAATCTGTTTCTATGCTGGACCTCATGGATATTTGAAGCAACTCTTTTGACTACGCTGGTGAACTGTTTGGTGGATGTTGAAAGACTCTGACCATGGGGACACCCTTCAGATAATTGACACTTTACTGAACAAAGGATATACAGTACAGCGTGTTTATATGTGAAGTTAAGAAGAGCATGGGGGACTTGTTTTTTTAGGGTTTCCTGCTTTAAATAAATGAGTGAGAAAGTTGAACAATTGACTTGGGATAATTATAGTCATATAAGTTTTGGGGAAGAATATTTTGGGTTGTAAGAGGAGGTTTTACTGCCAGTGAAGGTTCTCCCTGTGTTATGACCCGCCTGCATAGAAACTGATTGTAATGGCTCGGAGTCTGAGGCTTTTCCTCCTCTTAGTGGCAAGCTAAGGGCTCCTTTTACTAAGCTGCATTAGGGCATTAACGCACAGAATAGCGCACGCTGAATTGCCATGCGCACTAGATCTTAACGCCAGCATTGAGCTGGCGTTAGTTCTAGCCGCGTAGCGCATGGTAATATCCTGCGTGCGCTAAAAACGCTAGCGCACCTTAGTAAAAGGAGCCCTAAGTGACTCAATATGCCACAGTGAATTGAGAAATATAAAAGTAAAAACAAAACCAAAAAGGAAGACAGTAATAAAAAAAGAAAAAACATATGAGATATTTTCACAAGTGGTATTTATAGAATCTCTTTGGGAACTGGATCAAGACTCAGTAATAATAAATATAATTTTTTTTTTTGGTTGGGTATATTTTTTGGGATTGTAGAGTGTATTGTTTGTATCCTTCAGTTTGCAATTTGTTTTCTGGAACCCCACAATTTACTCTTCTCCATTGAGAATATTGACCATTTAAACCCACTCTCTCTTTTCTGTCTTTCAACCAGTTCTTAATCCATAATAGGACATTACCTCCTATCCCATGACTTTCTAATTTCCTCAGAAGTCCTTCATGAAGTACTTTGTCAAATGCCTTTTGAAAATCCAAATACACAATATCAACCGATTCACGTTTATCCACATGTTCATCCACATGTTCATTCACCCCTTCAAAGAAATGTAGTAGATTGGTGAGGCAGGATTTCCCTTGACTAAAACCATGTTGGCTTTCTCTCATTAATCCATGCTTATGTATATGTTCTGTCATTTTGTTCTTTATAATAGTCTCTACCATTTTGCCTGGCACCAGCATCAGACTTGCCAGCCTGTAATTTCCAGGATCACCTCTGGAACCATTTATAAAAACTGGTGTCATGTTGGCCACCCTCCAGTCTTCCGGTACTATGCTAGTTTTTAAAGAAAAATTACTAACAATAGCTCTGCAAGTTCATTTTTCAATGCTCTCAGCACTCTGGGATGTATACTGTCCGGTTCAGGTGATTTACTACTGTTCAATTTGTCAAATTTACCCATTACATCATCCAGTGTTACAGCGATTTGTACGAGTTTCTATGATTCATCAGAATTGAATACAGTTTCTGGCACCGGTATCTCCCCCACATCTTCCTCAGTGGAGACTGAGGCAAAGAATTAATTTAATCTCTCTGCTATGTCCTTGTCTTCCCTGAGAGCTCCTTTTATCCCTTGGTCGTCTAGCGGTCCAACCAATTCTCTTCTGGCTTCTTGCTTTCAATATACCTTAAAAAGTTTTTACTGTGTGTTTTTGCTTCAAGCGCAAAAAGATCTCTCTTTGCCTTCCTTGTGAGCGCCTTGCATTTGACTTGACATTCCTTATGTCGTTTACAATTATTTTCAATCGGAGCCTTTTTCCACTTTCTGAAGGATTCTCTTTTAGATCTAATAGGTATAGTATGTTTAAGGAACTGATTTAGTTAGTGTGTGTGGCGAGCTAGTCCTTGTGCAGAATGAGTGTATATTCAATCACCCTATGTATTAAAGTCTTGTTTAACCATATTGAACCTTAGCATAATGCTCTGAAAAATAAAATTTTTAAAGCATAGCAACCTCAGGTAAGGGGACGTTTGTCATATTCAAACGACCCAAACTGTATGAGCACTTTCTTAAACTCCATCACATGTAAATGCAAAAATATAATCTGCTATATCAAATGTGGCAGAGAGATTGAGCAAAATAATTGGGTGTCTCCATCTAAATGACACAACGAAGAGTCTCACAAAGAGACTAATGGTCTCCATGCTATGACCTCTTTAAAAATTACATTGATACTCATCAAACAAACCATTACTATGCATGTATTCTCTAAATGGCAAAGAAACACAACATTTACAAACATCGGCAAGAATGGATAAATCAGAAATAGGGTGGGCAGTAATGGCAGTGCTCTGGTAAAGAAGGGTCTGCAGAAGCAGCTTTTAATACTTGTCGAGCTACTGCTCTCTGCCAGAGCTTAGAGACAATACTAGATAAGAACATAAGAACAGCTATACTGGGTCAGACCAATGGTCCATCTAGCCCAACTTCCTGTTTCCAACAGTGGCCAATCCAGGTCACAGTACCTGGCAGAAAGCTAGATAGTAGCAACATTCCATGCTACTGATCCAGGGCAAGCAGTGTCTTCCCCCACATCTGTCTCAAAAGCACACTATGGATTTTTCCTCCAGGAACATGTTCAAACCTTTTTTAAACCCAGCTACATTAATCGCTGTAACCACATCCTCTGGCAACAAGTTCCAGAGCTTAACTATTCTTTGAGTAAACAAATATTTCCTCCTCTTTGTTTTAAAAGTATTCCCATGTAATTACATTGAGTGTTCCCTGGTTTTTGTACTTTTTACCCACTCAGGATTGTAGACCCCAATCATATCCCCCCTCAACCATCTGTTTTCCAAGTTGAAGAGCCCCATCCTCTTTAGTCTTTCCTCATACGAGAGGATTTCCATCCCCTTTACCATTTTGGTCGCTCTTCTTTGGCTACAGAGTTACTTCTGAATGTAACATTAGTTCAACTATATCCCACACCTCAACCATCAAAGAAGCTAGACAAGGAACTAAGTACGAGCCTTTCGGAGAGCAACAAAGACCTTCCTATTGGCCAAAGATACTGAATGAAGCGACTCCTTGTAAACTGACCCCTTCGAAAGCTACTGTCTTTAACCTCTCATCCATGTATAGTTAGAAAACTGTCCCCTTGTATGCTTCTATCGGAATCTTCTCTTCCTTTTTTAGTTCTTTTGTCCTCTGTAGTCCCTGTCTTTAGCTTTGTGTCCTCTCCCTACACTGTCAATGTCCTTTTGTAACCCATTCTGAGCTGTTGGGAAGATGGGATTGAAATTTAAATAAATAAAATATGAGTAAATAATTCTTTAGTGGATGGCTGATGGCCTGTGAAATTTCTCCTGGTTTCAATCTGTTTGTTCCATAATAATGCAGATATAAATAAAAACAATACACAGGAACATCATTCAACATCAAAATCCCCAACCACCAATCCAACCCATCTACCCATAAATAATATCAGACAAAGTATGACTGCTATGGCGTGCCCCAGGGCTCGGTTCTTGGTCCCATTTTGTTCAATATTTTTATAAATGACCTGGAAGAGGAAACATCTTGTAATATAATCAAGTTTGCGGATGATACAAAACTATGTCGGGCGGTTGGATCTCAAAGGGACTGTGGTGGCAGATGAATTTTAACATAGACAAATGCAAGGTGATGCATCTGGGAAAGAAAAACAAAGAACATGAATACAAGATGTCGGGGGTGACATTAGCCAAATGCGAACAAGAAAGGGATTTGGGGGTGCTGATAGACAGAACCCTAAAGCCATCGGCTCAATGCGCGGCGGCGGTGGCGAAGAAAGCAAATAGGATGTTAGGCATGATCAAGAAGGGGATCACGAGTAGGTCGGAAGATGTTATAATGCCACTTTACAGAACAATGGTCAGACCACACTTAGAATACTGTGTCCAACACTGGTCTCCATACCTTAAGAAGGATAAAATTCTGTTGGAGAGGGTGCAGAGGCAAGCCACGAAACTAGTCAAAGGCATGGAAATTTGAGCTACAAGGAACGCCTCGGAAAACTGGGACTGTTCACCCTCGAAAAGAGAAGACTGCGTGGGGATCTGATAGAGACTTTTAAAATATTAAAGGGATTTGATCAAATTGACCAGGAAGCAGCATTACTGACATTTTCAGATGTGACGCGGACAAGAGGTCATAGCCTAAAACTGAATGGCAGCAGGTTCAGGACAAATGTCAGGAAGTTCTGTTTCACACAAAGAGTGGTGGGCGCTTGGAATGCTCTCCCGGAGGAGGTGGTGGCGGCAGAAAATACTGTGCTGGGTTTCAAACGCAAGTTGGATGCACACCTTCTTGCAGATCATATTGAGGGATACGGGAAATCCGGGTCTCCAAAAAGGGGCACCTAAATGGGCCTCCGCGTGTGCGGATCGCCGGACTAGTTGGACCTTGGTCTGATCCGGTGAAGGCGTTTCTTATGTTCTTTGCAAGAGGCTGTACTCTTATGGTCTATTATGAAAACAACCAAGATCCATCTCTCCCTAAAGTCTCTTCCCCTCCTAAAATATTCCTTATTAATCCCCCACCTTTTCCCCCCAAACTAAGAACCATTATGAGTGGAATATCCAAATATAAAGAGTGATCCCAATTAGAGCTCATTAAGGACCAAGCTCCATGCTTGAATAAAAGTTTCTCCTATGGTCCCAAAATGTTTTTTCTTTCTCTCGGTTTGGCAGGCGTCTCTAGCTTCCAGTAGGAGATAGTTATAAAAAGCATTCCTCCAATGTCAATATGATAGAGGTTGTGCTTGTAATGAGCATCATAGAAGGCATTTTATTCCCTATAATGCTGGCTTTGCATAAAACTATACATTACAACCACTCATATTTAATGGACCACAATATGCCACTTTTTTATCAATCAATTTTTATTGAAAGGATTTTCAGTATACAATGTGCCAAATTACCAAAAAGTATTCCTAATGGAGATTTATGTAAAATGCATCCAGTATAGGGGATTATATTGCCCCCAAATCGTTGAGTAAATCTGCAAAGCCAGGTCTATGCGAGACAAGTTATTTTCAGCGTTCCCACATTTAACATAGTTAGAAGAAAGAGCGCAATCAGCATGAAATGCCTGCATTTGGGAGAAATGGGCTCTGGTTAAAACACAAAATGAGCTTTTATTGCCCTAGTGATACCAATGACTTCTAAGTGGATCTCTATTTCATTACTAAGGGCTCCTTTTTACGAAGGTGCGCTAGCAGTTTAACGCACGTAATACCGCACGCTAAACCGCCGGCCGCGCTAGCCGCTACCGCCTCCTCTTGAGCAGGCGGTAGTTTTTAGGCCAGCGCGGGGGTTAGCGCGTGATGAAAAGTCGCCGCGTTAACCCCGCTAACGCGGCTTAATAAAAGGAGCCCTAAGTCATCATGAGATTTAGTTGGAGCAGTTTTACATAGTGATTTATGTAAATGGAAGACAGTCATACAGTTAACTGTATCAGCATCAAAAGCTCATAAAGCTTTTTTTTAATATCCCTGTTAAGTGGTTCTTGACATAATGTTTGGACTTATGGGCCAATTGCATAAAAGCAAAGAAATCTCGACCCAATATAGCAGAGTCCTGGGTCAAATTAGTAAAAGACTGCATGTTACCATCAGCCTGTAAAAACTGAAATTTCTTTGCCAAGTCTTACTAGAACAATACTGATCTAATATGCTCCCTGAATATCTCGTAGAGTCATCGTCAAACTCAGCTCTAACCATTTCAATTTTCTTTACAAAATAATATTCCATTACAGATTAACTAGTCTTTGTATGTAACTAATTTTTCAAAAGTATCTAAAAGCCAACTTGTTTAAAAAATTCTTGATTAATTCTGATTACTAAAATTATAACTGTTTATATTTGAGCATTTTTAAAATTGTAAACATGCGGCCTCTTTTACAGAGCCGTGCGGCAACAGCCCCGAAGCCCTTTAAATATCTATGGGCTTCGGGGCCGTTAGCACAGCCGCTAGCGCGGCTTTGTGAAAGAGGCTGATAAATCATGGTCTGTAAATGCTCAGATTAAAAACTATGACAGCAAATGTTGCATAGTACAAGAACCCTTTTTTCTGCCTGCTATGTTTTTATGCTTACTCTGATCCTGGTTGTATGTTCCCTTTGCAATTGTTAATAAAGATAATTTAAAAAAAAAAAAAAAAAAAAAGTAAATGCTCAGATTAGATTAGCTGAAACGAGATGAACTAGCAGTTCAGTGTATGGCCGATATATTATAAACAAATTAAAATTAGTAAAAAAAAATCCTATGGCTGGACATGTTGAAAACAACCATGGGGATGACGATGGAGGACCTTACCAGACTAGCACAAAACCGATTTCTTTTTAGATCTGTAATTCATGAAGTCGCTAGGACTTGAGCATGAGTCGATGACACCTAAGAAGAAGAAAGAGCTTTTGACACCTAGCAGTACGGGATAATGACAAAAATTCTGCACAATCAGCTGAATAAAGGGCAAATTATTCCAAACCAAGACTGCCTGATACAAAAAGAATGAGTCTAAGATTTTCCTATAACAAAGCACTTAACAAAAAAAAAAAAAGGAAAATGCAATCATAGAGATATCTCTGCTACCAGGAAAAAATATAAAAGAAGGAAAATCTTCAAGAATCAGCCCATTCATGATTTTAAAAATAAAGCAATTAAGGGCTCCTTTTACGAAGACGCACCAGATTAGCGCACGCTATAGCACACGCTAGCCGAAAATCTACTGCCTGCTCAAAAGGAGGCGGTGGCAGCTAGCGCACGGGGCAATTTAGTGCGCGTTAAGGCCCTAATGCGCCTTTGTAAAAGGAGCCCTAAGTTTAAAGATAATTTGGTCTCTACTCAGAAGCCAGTGAAGATTGGTCAGTAACGGAGATATACGTTCAAACTTTTTCAGCTGTAACTTAAATGCCACTTTAACAGTAGGAGATCTAGAATGGCACAGTTGGCATTCAAGGCACCTTAATTTTTGTTTTCACAGTGTTTTCATCTGAGAACCAACCTGAAGACTTTTTCTTATTATGAGTTTTCTGGATTTTCTTGACTGGCCCTAACTCGTTGAATACTCATCTGAGGGATGAATCCCAAAGCTGTGTCCGAAAATAGATCCTGCTTTCTGTAATAAGATCCTTTTCCCACAGTTCATTTCTGGAACTATTTATATTAACTTTTGGCCAAACGACTATTTCTGAGTAAGACAGCACCTTCCTAACTAATAACTCAAAGTGAGGAAATGATGAAATGAGCAAGAGACCACTACACAGACTATTTAGAGCAATATCATTCACCTCTCACAAATCGTGATAAAACATTTGATCTACGGTAAATGGTGTATTCTTTTTGAGACTAAAGGACCAAAGTCTACAGCTATCATCATTGTTAAGTGTATCAGCAACATGTATTGATAGATCTTCCAGGTATAAATTAATATCCCCTACAATTATTAGGGATTCATAACTAGTATTAAAGTAAAGAAATGAACTCAATAATAAATGCATGAAAAAGTGAATTACATCCCTGTTGACATTTAGGGCAGGTTGGGGAAGAAATACCTCCAGCTTTGCATACCCACTCTTGGGGAAAAATATGCTCGCTAGACCCCCTGAAATTGGCATTCCCTCAGTTCGGCGCTGATAGAAATAGAGGAAATACGATTAATAAGGGAAGGGAAATTCAAAGACTCGACAGGTATGCCCAGATCCCACCCCAAGTGATTCCCTAAAGCCTCATAAAACTTCCGAGGTGCGAGATATCATAAAGCGCCCTGCAACGCAGACACCGTCAAGCCACTAGCATGAAACTGGGCAAAAAAGAGACGAAATTGGTGACCCAAAAGAAACCATAGCCCCGGACGAGCCAAGGACACCACATAATGGTGAATTTGTTTATAAGCAAATAAACCCCCCACCCCCAAAGAATGGAGCATGGGAAGAGCACCCCAAGATTTCATAGCCCCCTCAGCGTCCAATATATGTTCAAGAAGGAGCAGACCCTCTCCAGTCCATCTCACAAAGATGGGGTTATTGCTGCCAGGAAGGAACTGTGGATTACCCCTAATAGACAACTGATCTGAAACCTGAGGGTTCCCCCCCCAAACAGCCCGACCAAGGCCCTCCAGCAAAATCGCCAAGACCGTAGAAGAACACTGGACCGAAATGCAGGGGGCAAAAGACGAATGGGGATCTGGGACAACGAAAACAGGTGCCAAGGATGAAAAAGAGCAGTTTCAAAGTCCTGAGAAAGATAATCATCACTCTGTAAGCACCAGTTACCCAAGAAACAAAGCAAGCAAGCCAAGTTAAACATGACGATATCCGGAAGTCCCAAACCGCCGAACCTCCCCGGTCCAAACAAGTAAGTGAGCGAGATCTGAGAATTCTTACCCTGCCTATGAAGCTGTTGAAGATCTCGACGCCAAAGACAAAGGGGCAGTAGCTAGAGTACATATAGCCAGTGGGGAAAAACAACCATCTTATACAATTGAACCCTACCGTAAAAGGAAAGAGGCAGGGACATCCACAGCGAGAAACTACAAGTCGTAACGGCCAACAAAGCATCAACATTAGCCCGATATAGCAGTCCCACACAGCTCGTGAGATGCACCCCTAAATATTTAAACGAGCCGTCCACCCACCTTAAAGGAAACTGACCCAGCCACTCCTGACGCACAGAATCAGCAGTAGCTAGCGCTAAAGATTTATCATAATTAAGCTGAAAGCCAGAAAAATCACCATACTCTTCAAAAAGCGACATAAGAATGGGGAAGGAAGCCCACGGGGAGGTCAAATGAACTAACAAATCATCCGCAAATGCCGAAATCTTATACTCCTGTCCTCCGAGACAGACTCCCCGAACCTCCATAATGGCAGAGATCTCACGAATTAAAGGATCTAACGTGAGCACAAAAAGAAGAGGCGACAATGGGCAACCCTGTCGAGTACCCCTCTGAATCGGAAAAGCCGCAGAGGAAACCCCCATTAACCAACACTGTGGCCTGCGGATTGTGATATAGCACTGCCACTGCGGCACTAAAGAAGCCTCCCTTACCATAATGTTGAAGAGTGCAAAACAAAAAGTCCCACAAAACTCTATCAAAGGCCTTATGGGCCTCAAAACTGACCAACAAAGAAGAAACCCTCTCATGCTCCACCCACTCCAGGGATGCCAGAATAGTACGTAGATTCCGCATAGAAGACCGACCCTGGACAAACCCAACCTGAGCGAGGGCAAAATCCCAGTCAACCGGTTGGCCAATAATTTAGCAAAAAACTTCGCTTCAGCATTCAAGAGGGAGATGGGGCGGTAAGAGGAGGCCTGTAACGGATCTTTCCCAGGCTTAAGCAAGACAACAATCTGAGCTACCTGAAGAGAAGGCGGAAGAGCCCCATCATGCACCACACCATTAAACACGTCAACCAGAACAGGAGCAACATCCGCAAGTAGAAGTCTATAGAATTTGTTCCGTAAAGGCTGACACAACACAACTAGGCATCAGACTGACTTGAACATCTAGCTGAAACACATTTGTCAATGCCATCTGTCAGACAGCTATAGAATTGTGATGCTAATCTTGCTCTTTTTTAGACTGGAAACTTTTCAATTGACCCTCGTAAATGGTGAGATATTTTCATAACTTAGAGCATTCTGTAAATTGTGTGTGTAAGTGCGTGCTCTGCTTAGAGTTGGAGGAGAAAAAAAACAAAAGGAGACAAATTCCCCTACGAACAACCAAACAACAACAAAAGGGAGTAAGGGTGGATAGACTAGTTTATTATAGAGAAACTTGATGCAAGTAGAACACCAGAAGGAATTGAAAAGAGCCAAAATGTATTAGTCATGTAAAAGAATAGTCCTGCACATATTTTAGGTCCACAAATATAAAAGAGTTTAAAGATGGACTTGACACGGTGCGATGTTTTAGCACAAATATAATTTTGAATATATCTACAAGTTGCATAAAGTCAATCCAAAATGAAGACAGTTTTGACTGCAGTTGTTTCCCTGTCAGACTCTCCAAAAGGATGCATATAATATGTAAATGACTAGAATATCAGTATTTACACTTGTCTGTGCCATGTGTAGCTCCTTATAGAATTACTTTACGGAGAAGGGTGGTTGATGCCGTGGAATTCACTCCCGAGGGAGGTGGTGGAGAAGAAAACAGTGACAGCGTGCAAACAAGGGTGGGATGAACACAGAGGATCTCTAATCAGAAAATAATGAGTATGCATTGAAGGAACTAAGGCCAGTAAAGGGGAAGCTTGCATGGTCTGTCCCGTATATGGACATTCAGTTGAGGACGGGCTGGGGAAGGCTTCGATGGCTGGGATGGTTAAGATGGGCTGGAGTGAGCTTTGATGTAGACTTCAGTAGATGGAACCTAAGCACACTATCGGTCAGGGCTCTGGGTTTCTGGCCCAGAAATATCTAAGAAAAAGGACCATTTAAATTAAATGATTAATTTATAGAGCATGTGTGATTGGGCAGACTGGATGGACCATTCAGGTCTTTTATCAACTGTCATTTACTATGCTACTGTTGTCAAACTCCCATGTTAACCGTTAGCACATGCTAATTTCCATGTTAACCGCTTAACACACGTTAGTGAAAAGTCTTCTGAGTTTCAAGTAGTGTTCTCTAAGATCACTCTAGAGAACACTACTAGTTTAGAGACTTTTCAGCTTGCAGAATAATTGGCCAGACTGTCCAGATTTTTGATTGAAGCCAAGAGCCTAAGGGACAGTTCGGTTGAAACTGACGTGACTCATTTGGAGACTTCCTGGGAAGACACCTGTGATTTTCTGAAAATGTGGAATGACAGGCAAATGGAACTTACAGAAAAAAATGTAGGTGTCTATCAGTCTGTAGAAACAGCTACTCTTATAGGTTATGGTGAGCTCCACAAAACCCGCTATACCCACCTGTCTTTACCCCCAATAACCCTTATGACTGCCACCTATATGGCAGTACAGTAGGGTTTTGGGTTTTTTGGTGGGCTCACATTTTCCATCATGAATGTAGTGGTTAGAGTGGCTTATGGGCCTGTGTCCTCCTCCTTATAGTTCACTAGCCCACCCCTCAGGCTACTTAAGACACCTGTATGCAACTCTGCTAGGTTTTCCTATAGCAGTTGCTGATGTTCTGGAGACAGGTATATATGTTTCAAGATTCAAGTTTATTTAAAATATTTGATTTGATCGCAAAATCCAAATCCAATGTGATTTACATTTAATTAAAAATTGGGTTAAAATAAAAAACAAAAAACAAGACAATTAGTACTATTTTAATAAAATAATACTTTGAAAAAGGAGGGGAAAAAAGGGATGTTTTTATTCTGATCTTTGTGGGGGTATGAGGGGGGTCAATGGACACTGGGGGAGTGTGTGGGGGTCTTTACTTTGTCTCTGCAGTGGTTATCTGGTTACTTTGGATATCTTTTTGGCACATATCTGCTTTTACATTGTCTAACTTACAACTTATAAATTTAATCCAGGAAGTTTCGTGAAAACTTCATTTACCCCTGCAGGATGACTAAGTCTAGATCCGCCCACATCCTGCCCCTATCCCGCCCTAACCATTCCTCCAGATATGCCCCTTTTAGCTCTGGGTACACACAGAATTCAAAGGCCTAAAAAGACCCTGGATATGACCAGAAATTTGGTTTGATTATCCGCACTTAGACGACCTGACTTCTAAGTCGTCCAAGTGCTGACTTGAGTGGGTTTTTAGATGTGTTTTAAGTTTCGGTTATGAGCCCCAAAATGAGACTGCAGGGTGGTAGACTCAGAAAGAACATCAGGAAGTACTTTTTCACGGCAAAGGTGGTGTATGCCTGGAATGCCCTTCCTGGAGAGGTGGTAGAGGCAAAAAGTGACAGAGTTCAAAAATGCATGGGATAGACACAAAGGATCCCTGAATAAAAAGAGTAACAACACAAAACTCTACAGAACTAGAACTAGAACTTCATTATCATGAGCAGGGGTGTACAGGAATGGTGCTTAAATGGCAGCCCCAGCAGTGAAGCCGTTGCTGGACGGACTTGTACGGTCTGGGTCCAATATGTGACAACACAGATCAGAATAGGCTAGGGTTAGCTTGGATGGCGACTCCAGGGGTGGGGCCCTTTGGCCGATGCCGGGCGGACTTCTATGGTCTGTGTCAGTGTATGACAATATTATTGTTTTTATATGGTTGGCTATACAGTGCTGAACTCCTGAGAAAGGCTACTAATTATCCAAAACACAGACTGTGTACTACTACTTCGATGAATTATTTCTATAGCGCTACCAGACATATGCAGCGCTGTACAGAGTCGAAAAAAACAGTCCTTACTCAAGAGAGTTTACAATCTAAACAGACAAGACAGAGCAGGATGCAGAGTCATGGATACAGACAGTTAAGGGGAACGGTTAATCTGCTGGCTGGGTTGGAGGGCAGAGGGGAGTACAGGACAATCAAGCCATTGTGACATCACAGATGAGTAGGGTCCCTATGTTGCTGTGTACCATATATGTGCAGACTTTTGCTGTATTAGCCCATCAGTTTTACTGTTTGTCATTTGGCATACTTTTTGCTATTTTATATGCTGGAATAAACTTGCTTGATCCAATATATTGGTTCTATTTTATGATCCAACACATTGGTTCTTCTATTTGTTTGTTTTCAGGAGCAAGAAAGGACTTTTTTTTTTTTTTTTTAACTACATGCATATAGTCTGAGTATAGGTATTGCCTATGTCAGGGGAGAGGGGAAAATATCTTATAGTGGAATTTGTCAAGTAAAATGGAACTTAGCAAGCAAAATGAATAATTACTTGATTGTTGGTTTAGCATTGCCTCAAAAATTAATGTGACTATTGGGCAGACTGGATGGACCACACAGGTCTTTATTTGCCGTCATCTACTATGCTACTATATAAAATGCTAGTCGTAGAAGGATTATAAGGATCACTTACAGTTTGTTTGACTCTTGATTTCTATCTGTAGCAAAAAACTGTGTTTATTATTTCATGTGTTTAAGTAAAAATTAAGTGTGCCCTCTGGAATTAATTTTCCCCCTCCCCAAAAGAACATTTCTTTAATTAAAATGCTGTTTCACAGAGCATTTTCCCAGGGTTTTTGGAGGGAACTGGTGCATAAGCTCACATTTGCACCCCAGAGACATTCAGCATCTCTTCTCGAAGCACTTAATTAAGACCCAAAGTAGATGAGCTCCTCTGAGAGGTTTTTAACTGCTTTGAGCTGGCTTGCTAAGTGGGAAAGATCTATTGTAGATGAGTGTCTTGTTCACAGACCTTTTCATGCCCACTTCCCAAGGACTTTTCTTTCCCCCAAGTGTATAGTGCAATCCCCTGCAAAGGGAATACATTCATTAATGCCTCATTGCCAGGGTAACCAGACACATTGCAGGTAAAGGAAGGAGATCAAGTTTCAAGTTTATTAAAAAATTTTGTACTGCTTAATCAAGTTTCTAAGCGGTGTACAATGTAAAAAATTATATAAAAACAAGTTAAAATTAGGGGTACTAAACAAAACCAGAACAGGTTAATAAAACACATAACAAAACAAAACATATGGACTAACTTCACACAGTTGGGGAAGAAGTGAGATAGGTAGAGAATGAGAGTAGAGAACTCAATTTCCCTATCCCATTCCCGTGAGTTTTGTCGCTGTCCCTGCTCCATTCCTGCGGGCTCTGCCTTAACCGCCCAAGCCTCAAACACTTATGATTTTAAAGCATTTGAGGCTTGTGCAGATTAGAACAGAGCTTGCAGGAATGGGGCAGTGACAGGAAAAGAACTCGCCGGGACGGGAAAATGAGTTCCCACGGGGATGAGGGAAAAATTTGTCCCCATGTCATTCCCTAAGTGAGAGCAGAGAGTGGCTTAGCAGGAGGAGAAGTGCAAAGATGAAGACAAAGTGGAAAAGTAAACAGGGAGACATAAAATCAGGGTTGGGTAAAAGTGAGAGGAGAGATGGGAAGGGGGAACATAAAGTTATTTACAGTCTGATATTCAGTTTGTGATTATTTTATTTATTTATTTATTTTAGGGCATTGATGATTCAAGCAAGGACAGGTATGTGATATGAATGCTATGTATACTCTACAATTTTTCAGTTAGTAATTTATGAATTGGGGTTGTACTTTCAGGGGAAGGTTGAATGGCTAGAATCTGAGGTAGAGAATGACAGGGTGACCCTTTCCTGTGACTAACCTTGGGTGACTGCAGTAAAACTGTAGGAATGGGTAAAATTTATATCTGTTCACCATCCGCATGGGGACAAACCTTTTCCGCTCCGTGGAGAAATAAAAAGCTTTGTTCTTGTGGGGAACCCCACCTACCACAGCTCCCCAATATCCCACCATCGCAGGTCCGGCAGCTCCAGGTTCTCCCCTTGTGGGTCCGGCGGTTCCAGGCCCTCCCCTCATGGGTGCGGTGGCTCCAGCCCATCCCCTTGCAGAGCGAGCCGATCTCTACACGGGGCTGCTGGACAGTGCTCGCAGCCTTATTACTGCCGGGCTCCTCCTTATGACACAACTTCCTTTTTTCACAAAGAAAGGATGTTGCATCATAAGGATGAGCCCGGCAAAGGGAAGGCCATGATCATCATTGAGCAAGCCTGTGCTTGATGGCTCACTTTGCAAGGTTTGTGCCAGCTGCAGGGAAGGAGGGAAGCCGTCTAGACCCGCGAGCTAGTGCTGCCTGATTTGCCTCTCGGTCTCATTTTAAAAACTAATTATGGCCTGTGGAGGATCACTGGTGCATTTTCCCTCTGCTGTGGTCCCACCCTCCCTCTAACCTAATGTCCTGTTTTAGTCTGGGGCGGACTGTGGTAGAGGGAAAGTGCACCAGTGATTCTCCATAGGCAGTAATTAGTTTTTAAAGTGAGACCAGGAGACCAGGGGAATGTCGGTGATGGTGGAGAGAAGGGGGAAGCATGCCGGCCTTTGGGGGGCCCCCTGATGTAGCTATTAGAAGTACATGGAGGGAGGGACAGACGGAGGGAGGGAGGGGTCCAGAGAGAGGGGCACATGTTGGACTAAGTGGGGGAGGTGGAGGGGAAAAATTAATGGGTCTGAAAACAGAGGAGAGGGAGAGAAATGGTGGATAATGGGATGGAGGGAGGGAAAAGAAAGGGAGAGAAGTTGAACCCAAGGGGTGGTGTGCATGGAGGGGGAATAGAGATACTGGATAGGAGGGCAGTTGAGAAGAAAAATGGAGAGATGATAGATTCTGAGGTGCTGGGGAAAGAGTGAGAGATACTGGATGAAAAGGGTAGTTGAGAAAAGGAGAAATGATGGATCTGGGGATGATGGGATCTATCGCTGCAGCCACTTTTTCATGTTTCGGGCCGCCGGCAGTGTGAGTGAAGTAAACATGCTGCCTTCTGTGGCTGGAAACTTTCCCTCTGCTACTGCTTCCTGGCCCCGTGTAGGCATGAAGCAGTGGCAGAGGGAAAGCTTCACTCCCACTGCCAACGGCCCTTATCGGATCCCATGGAGGAGAGGAACGCAGGGGGGGTCACTGGAGGATCGGGGGGGGGGGCAGTGAGTGGTCATTAGAGAAATGGTGGACTGCTGGGATGGAGACAAAAAAAGGAAAGATGCCAGACCTCCGGGAAAGGGAATGGAAGGGGAGGACAGAGATGGAAGATGGATGGTGAGCACAGAGAAAGAAGAAAATGTCAAATGGGCAGGAGACCCTGGCAAGCAAGTTATCAGAAGACAGAGCCTGGGACCAACATAATTTGAATAATGGCCAGACAACAAAAGGTAGAAATATAATAATATTTTTTATTTTGTGATTAGAATATGTATGAATTAAAATGTTTATCCTGCTGGTGCTGGTGTTAGACATGGGTAAGGCTCAGGGCAGAAATTTGGGAGGGAACCCCAAAGCCCTTTACTATCCCATGCCATCTTCAGCTTCCAGCAGGCTTAGGGCTTTCTCTGGCCAGGGGGCAGTTGCTCTAATTACACTCCTTGACCTAACACCATCCCTGGCATGTGTGATCTTTATATTATGCACAATATAGAAGGAAATTAATCTTTTTATTTCTTCGGTGTTGCTGGGATTTTGGTTTAATTTATGTTTATCATTTTTGGTCAGTTATTATGTTTTTGCCATTTGTGTTCTGTTTGTGTGACCGAGGTATTCTGTTAGGATGAATTTTCTATTTAGCATTCAGTTTTCCTGATACTAGAGGGGATGTTGTGAGGGGAGATGGGTTTTGTTCCTTTTTCTGTATTTGTGATTTATAAAATGATAGCTGTACAGCGTATTGTTTCTTTTTATACTTTAATAAAAATGATTTAAAATATGAAATAGCTATTCAAGACTTGTGTGGTTGGGATCAGACAGAGTCCGCGAGGACGGGACGGGGACAGAGTCTGTGGGGACAGCGCAGGACAGGGTCTTCAGGGATAGGACGGGGATTATTTTTTCCCTGTATCGTTCTCTAATCTGAGGTCCCAATAAATTGTACCAACCTTCCTGGATGTGGAGACCTAAAAACATCAGCTGTGACGCTCCAAACCCAGATTTGCTGCTGGGGGAAGGGGGGGGGGGTAGGGCACGGAGCGGGGCAGCATCTATTGACAGTATGTACTAATGTCATTAACACGTGTTTTCTACTGCAGGACTCATTTTTTAGTCCTGTGGGCTCTATAGTAGATAACATGTGTTAATGACATTAGCACATGCTGTTAGTAAAAGACTCATTATATTCATAAATGATTTGCATATGATATTTATTTTAATGTACACAAGTGGAAAAGTGTTATAAAAATGTTTTGTGTGATTTTAGTCTTAACTCTTCATGTAGAGGTAGAGAGAATGTTATTGATTTATGGAGTGGTATTTTTATTTATTTTTCTATTTGGACTTAGTTACTACCTTTTTTAATGAATTCACCCAAGGCAGTGTATTGCAAGAATAAGTTGAACATATGCATTAGACAATCACAGCAGTAAAAATGTACAAAGTAATAACAATACTAAGGGCTCCTTTTACGAAGGCACGTTAGGGCCTTAACACGCGGAATAGCGCGCGCTAGCTGCCACCGCCTCCTCTTGAGCAGGCGGTAGTTTTTCAGCTAGCACGCGTTAAAAACGCTAGCGCACCTTTGTATGGTACATTACAATGTCAGCACAGCAATCCTCACTCGACAGGATCAAATATGGGATGGCAACAGGGCTCATAAAGTCATTTACATCAATGCAGAAATCCAGTGTAGATGTTTTGACTTGGCTCATGCCATTGCCTCCTTTGTCAAATGCAGCTTATTATTTACTTCTGTATTATTTTATCTGAAATAGAAACTAATTGACAGCACAGTTTTTTACTTATCGTTTTTAATGCAGTATCTCTAGCATGCCCCGACGGGACCCGTTTTGCCCACAAGGGCTTTCTCAAGGGTTCATAGAGGAGCTCTGTATGGTACCAAAAACATTATTTGCGAAACTAATTATAGCATACATTGTGATCATCCATTAAACTAACTGGCGCCCATATCATAGGCACTGGTTAGAGAATTGGGCCTGATCCCTTACCATCAGCTGATTGCGACAAGCGAATCCCCCTGCACGATCAGCTGAACGGCTGTGGCAGGGGACCCCCTCACAAGTCCCGCCAAAATCAGCAGGAGGGATGCCCACGTCCTCCTGGCGCCGACCCCCCTCCCCATAGCAGCTGGGCAGGAGGGATGTCCACTTCCTTCTGCTGCTGAACCCCCACCCATCAAAGCAGCCAAGCAGGGGAGAAGCCCACACCCTCCTGCCGCCATGCCCCTGAATCCCTTCCACACCCAAACCCCTGATACCTTATGACCCCTACTCCCCTCCCTGAACTCCCAAAGGCTGCAGGCCTCTCCCACATATCTAGTATGAGAAAGTCTGGCCGGAGGGATGCTTACACCCTCCAGCTGGCCGGCCCACCACTCCAAAATGGCGGGCCTTCCCTTTTCCGGTGCATTTTGGGATGCACTGGGGAGGGACTTAAGGCCCTAATTGGCTCAGATGCCTAAGGCCTCTCCCACAGGACGGGCCTTAAGCACTTGGGCCAATCGGAGTCTTAGGTCTCCTTCCCTCTTAGGTCTCCTTCCCAGTGCATCCTAGGATGCACTGGGAAGGAGGCCTAAGACTCTGATTGGCCCAGGTGTGTAAGGCCCCTCCTATGGGAGGGGCATTAGGTATCTGAGCCAATCAGGGCTTTAGGCCCTTCCCAGGTGCATCCCAGAATGCACCGGGAAGGGAAGGCCCGCCATTTTGGAGTGGCAGGTCTGTTGGCCGGAGGGTATAAGCATCCCTCCAGCAGGACTTTCTCGTACAAGGTACAGGGGAAGGGGGGAGTGTCGGGGAAGAGTGTGGGATATCGGGAGGGAGGTTCAGGGACTGGTGGCAGGAAGGAGTGGGCATCCCTTCTGCCAGTCGTTGACAGAGGGGGTGGGGATTCGGGGGCAGAAGGGAGAGGGCATCCTTCCTGCTGATTTCGGCAGGACTTGTGGGGAGTCTCCTGCCACAGCCATTCAGTTGATCGCAGCAGGGGGATTCCACGATCAGCTCAGCAGTCGCATCTATTTGGCTTACATTTCAGGTGTCTGCCGCAGCCCTAGGTCCTCAAGTTCAACCAAGGCCACTTCCGGGCACAACCATACCCAGCCTTGGGCGAGCTTAAGTATCCTGACGCATCTCCCTTGACCATGACAAACACCTACAGTGTAGGCGTCTTGCCTTGGATTTGTTTGTTTTTTGGTTTTTTTACGTGCGTCCTGATTGACTGCTAAAGAGCGGTAGGATGCCTACTGCTGCCTACAATCGAGACACCCATTTATAGTATCAGCCCCATAGGGCCTCTTTAATCAAACAAATTAGCACGCTCCAGTCCAGGAAATGCACCTAAGCTCATAGAAATTTAAAGGACTTTGGTGCATTTGTGTGTGGGCCATAGGTGTGAATGCATCTCTGTAAAACAGAAGAAGCAAAGCATCTGCAGTTGCCCCTGGATTCAAGGAATAGTGTTTGTTCATATTTTATAAAATATTAGGCTTGCTTTTCTGAAGGAGGCTGTGAAAACTCTAAAGCTGTGTAAAGCTATTCTATCTGCTGTTTTAGATTCTTTGTTTTGTAATTTTTCAGTTTCTATTTTGTATTTATATTTTCATTACTTTTTTTATTCTTTTATTTTTTAGGGCTGCATTTTGATTAAAATTTGTCATCGTGATTAATCGTGCAATTAAAGGTTTGTTATTTTTGCTCTTTGTTGTGACTCTGGGTAATGGAGGGTTAAGTGAGAACAAAAATAAATAACATACTTTTAATGGCACAATTAAAATTTTAACCAAAATGCAGCCCTATAAAATATGTATATAAATTGTGGCTCTGCCTAAAAGCTGCTCATGAACATACACTTTCTTTTCAAAGGATGTACGTTTATATGTGTAACTACTGGGGAATTCTATAAAAGCTCTAACTCTGAAAAACCCTTTATTATTAAAAATAAAATCCTCTTAATTGTTAACATTTTAATTATGGATTTGCGTAGTTAACCCCTTAAAATATGCTGTGAGTGAATCACTGGAGAAGTGCTTTTCTCTGATGACGAGGAAGGACAGTGCACATGTATGCACACACTCACGTGTCACCCGATTTCACTGACTCCATCTCATGCCAGCACGGAAGATTATTCCATGCTTGTTTAGAAGTTTTGCAGGCAAGCGTGATCCTTTCCAGCCTGTCAGCAAACCTATTGCTGCTCAGTGTTTTGCTGTTCCTTTCCTCAGAAAAAGAAGCTTGTCAGACTGGTCCTGCAGCCATTTTTGCCTCGTGAGGTATTTAGAACTTTTTCTCATCTGCATTAATTCTTCCAACTAAGCCTCTTTATGTTTATCTAGTAGCACACTACTTAGGTTTCCTGCTTATCTCAAAATTTACTTTTTCTTCAGGGCTGCCACTTGCTGTTGTAAAAGAATAATGGTTTTACCCTGCAATTCCATGCTCCTGATAGCACTGGCAAAAAAAAAAAAATTGTCCTCAAAGCAACAGTGGTCCTGAGCAGCAAACCCCCTCCCCTTCCTCCAGTCCTGAAGCAGCAGTGGTTCTAAGCCACAAATCCCCCTCCCTCCAGCCCCAAAGCAGCTGCAGTTGTCCTGAGGCATGACTCCCTCCCTCCCTCCAGCCCCGAAGCAGCACCATTGGCAGCGGTCCTAAGCCGTGAACCCCCCTCTCCGTCCGTCCGTCCCTCACCCAAAGCAGCAGTGGCAGCCGGTCAGCAGAGGCAGTACTGAAAACAGGCTGCTTGCAGCCAATCCCAGCAGGGCTTTTCCTCTGACTTGTCACTTCTGAAGCAGCAGAGGAAAGGCCCTGCTGGGGCTGGCCACGAGCAGTCTGCTTAGAACGCTGCCTCTGCTGACTGGCTGCTGCTTCTTCAGTAAGTGTGTGTGTGGGGGGGGGGGGTCTGAGAGGCTAGACCCATGCAGACAGAGGGAGAGAGGTGAGCCAGAAGTATATGGAGGGGGGGAGGGGTAGTTCACCAGGATGCTGGGGAGGGGAGATGAATGGATGTTGGACCCATAAGTGGAGAGAGAAAATGACTCAGAAAGAAGGGAAGAACATATGCTAGACCTACAATTTGGGGTGGGAGATGATAGAGTGAGGTGGGAAGGGATACAAAATTATTTTTACAGTAACTCTCAAGCAACCATAAACTACAGTTATCCGGAATCCACCAACCTTCATGGGTGCCAGATAACTGAGTACTGTACTTTTATTGTGTGGTATTAATCTTCCTAATGTCTGAGAAGCAAATGATTAGTTTCAAAAGCTACCTGAAATGCTAGTAGATGTTTCCCTTGGATTATAATACTGAGAGCTTCAAGTATCTAGGTGCAAAGTACATCTCTTCATGTGACTGTGCACTGATAATGACACTGGTTCAAACTGAGGGTATTTGTAAAAATGGGAACAGATCTTTAATGAAAATAAATAAAAACAAGAGGAAAAGGAAATGGTTTTCCAAACAAGTGAGTGAAAAAATAAGGCAAAAGAGATGACATTCATGAAATACAGAAGGACCCAAGAATACTGGATAAAACTCAAGTGAAGAAATAGGGCTGGTAAAAGCACAAGCAAAAGGGAAAAGGGCTAGAGATGTAAAGAGAAATGACAAGACTTCAGAAATAGTAGAGAAAGGTGGAAGGTTAAAAATGGAATTGTGAGATTGAAATATGCTGAAAAACACCATGTGGTGAGTAATAAGGATTTTTTTAAAATTGTGATTTATTAACTGCCTTTTCATGAAGAGATTCACCCAAAGCTATTTAAAGTGGATATACCAAACCAATACTTCTGTTTTGTGCTCATGGAAAAAATCCTGAAGAACTTCAGTTGACTAATAGAGGTTCATATGAGAATGGAGTAAATACTGCACCATTTACAAAAAGAAAGTGTTTATGAAAAGTTTGAAAATTTGAAAGTGGACAAAGATACGGGATGGAAAGAGATCCATCCAGCAGTTTGGGTTTTGGAAGGCCCTGAGCCAGGACCGTGTCTGGAAGGCCTCTGAGCATGTGCAGATGTGACATGATGACATCACACATTAGTGTTTGTGTGGGAGTGGGGCTGATGGTGGAACAGGGCAGGGCTGGGGCAGAATGGAGCAGAGCCACTTGTCCTCTTTTTTGCATTAAGAAATCTGGTAACCCTAACAACATGAAGATTTGAAACAGAGTGGACATCCCAGAGGACGCGGACTCATCATTCAACTGCACCATCCGTCAGTGGTCATTCTTCCTCTCAATAAAGAAATATGCCATACTACACACAGAATTTAAGAGCTACTCACAAATGTTTATATTTACTTAGTAGCTCTCCAGACTCAGAGGTGTACATTAAATCTTCACTCAAAGTCATTTTCCCCACATCACCTCTGCAGCAGTTGTAGCTCAACAAACTTAACAATCTCCTCCTCCCAAGAGAAATGCTTCAGAAAACAAAAGCACATTTCTCCTTCAGCACCTCCTTTATGGAACCATGCTTCCTCTTCACAGTATCTTCAAATATCTACAAAAGTGCTTACACCAAGCCAAGACTTTCAAGTCCTTAAGTTTACTTGAGCAAGACTAGCAGGATATGTTCAGGTTCCTCAAGAGGCTATATATTCTAGAGATTGTGTTAGCTGTAATGTAGATATTCAAAATTTATCAAAAACAAAATTCCAGGAACTATATTTATTTATTTATGTGAGTTAAAGCTGTTGAACTGCAAGTCTTAAGTGGAGACTTTGCCATCTTGATAACATGTAGGTTAGATGCAATTGAGGCTTCCCGCACTCCAGGGCTGCTCATGGAAGCCCCTGAACCATAACTATTCTGAAGATGAGCCATACTGATCTCCCAGGGACCATCTGCTAAGCTTTTAATAGTTTCTTTGCATAGTTATTAAGGATGTGCAGATCCCCTACAAGGCCTACATCAGTCTGGTCTCTAGTTACCTTTTGAATGGACATAAATAAGATCTCTGAGGTGTGCTTAGTACATCAAGTGTAACAAGTTTTATATATCAGGTAATTCACCGGTGGATGAATGACCCACCACCATGGACATCACTCGGGGCACCAAGCCCGTCTGTGTTGACTCCAGAACCTTCTTCTACATTTACGGTTAAGAGTAGAGTCTGCTTGCTTGGTGCATCACTCCAAAGAGCGTAACCATCTCCATTCCAAGCTGGTTTGCTATTAATACCAAAATCACCAACTTCTGTACGAGGTCCAATGTGGCCTATCCTCAAACTTGTAGAGAAGCTGGAGTTTAAAAACATAGAAACTTGATGGCAGATAAAGGGCAAATGGCCCATCCAGTCTGCCCATTTGCAGCATCCACTATCTCCTTCTCTCCCTAAGAGATCTCATGTGCATACATATCCCATGCTTTCTTCAATTCAGACTTAGGGCTCCTTTTACTAAGGTGCACTAGCGGTTATGCGCACGCTACATTGCCGCGCACGCTAGACGCTAACGCCTCCATAGAGCTTGTGTTAGTATTCTTTATTTAGTGCGTGGTTTGCACGCGCTAATCTTCAGCCTGCGCTAAAAACGCTAGCGCACTTTAGTAGAAGGAGCCCTTAGTCTTTGTCTTCACCACCTCTATTGGGAGACCGAGGACTTAGAGCTTGATTTGGCTGACAGTAGTGCTAAAGAGGACTAATCTTTACACCTCCTTCAGAGCCCTTAGTGCGATTGGCAGGAAATTGTTTCCATAGCTTTATAGTATATTTCCTTTCCCTGTTTTGTGCAGAGAATAATGAAAGCTGATGTATTTAATTTGAAAGTTCCAGGTTAGCCCACTTGAAGTACCTAGATTCATCTTAGAGAATGACACAAGGACAAATTTGTCCCTGTCCCCACAGGACCTCAATTTCCCTATCCTGTCCCCATAAGTTTTTTGTTGCTGTCCCTGTCCCTGCCCCATTCCTGTAAGCTCTACCTTAACTGCACAAGCCTCGAACACTTATGATTTTAAAGTGTTTGAGGCTTGTGCAGATGAGAATAGAACTTGTAGGAATGGGACAGGGATGGGAAAATGAGTTCCCGCAGGGACAGGGAAACATTTGTCCCCATGTCATTCTCTAATGCATTTCATGTACTTGTGGCAGTGTACATCCTCCCTTTCCTATAAAGACACCCTATTAAGTATATGGTTCACCCACACTTAGCACTTTTCTGTAACTAAATATAAGAACAATAGCCTTACTTGGTCAGACCAATGGTCCATCGAGCCCAGTAGCCTGTCCCCACGGTGGTCAATCCAGGTCACCAGTACCTGGCAAAAAAACAAAGAGTAGCAACATTCTATTGCTGCCGATCCAGGGCAAGCAGTGGCTTCCTCCATGTGTTTCTCAATTACAGACTATGGACTTTTCCTGCAGGAAATTGTCCAAACCTTTCTTAAAACCAGCTATGCTATCAACTCTTACCACAACCTCTGGCAGTATGTTCCAGAGCACACAATCTGGGCAGTTCCTGGATATGAGAAGATCTAGCTGTCTCACCAGAGTGATGGTCAACTTTCAGAAACTCCACAGCCTGTTTAGATGAACATAAGATCAATGGTTACACAAAATATCAGTAAAATCAGACGGCATTACATTTATTTAGTGATTTTTATTTAAAATTATTTTGTTTGAGTTTTTAATTATACTTTCATTTTTGAGCTATTTTGGAAAGATGAATAACAAAATTATGTAATAAAATGTGTCAAATTCCTGCTCTGCAGTTATTTACAGTCAGGGCGTGTATCTAAAACACAGTTGGCGTAGACCAGGTTAACAACTGGGTAACCTGAGCACAGTGACATTGTATTGTCAGTCGAAAGAGACCAAACTGGCCCATCTAGTCTGTCAAGTTGAGATTCTTCTACTTAGGATAGAAACATGACAGACGATAAAGGCCAAATAGTCCAACCAGTCTGCCCTTCCACACCATCCATTATCTCTTCTCCATAAGAAATCCTATATGGCTGGCCCATGCTATCTTGAATTCAGATACAGTCTTCATCTCCTCCACCTCTACTGGGAGACTATTCTATGCATCTACCACTTTTTCTATAAAGAAGTATTTTCTTACATTACTCCTAAGTCTATCACCTCTTAACTTCATCCTGTGCCCTCTTCTTCTGAAGTTTTATTTCATTTGAAAAAGACTGACCTCCTGTACATTAATGCCATGTGGATATTTAATCATCTCTATCATATCCCCTCTCTCCTGTCTTTCTTCCAGAGTATACATATTAAGTTCTCAAGTCTGTCCTCATACGAAGGACTGGGCACCTTTATCACTTTTTCTTTGAGGATAGCTATGGCATATCCTATGACCATTTATTGGATTATAGTTAAAAAAAAGTATCTAGATAGTGTCTTGGAACATTTCTGTCAAGTGGTTCAGAATACTACATACCTTGAACTGTCATGAAACCTCTATTTTTTGTCTACAAGAAACAAGGTTGATGGTGGAGGAGCACATGGGACTGTGTGGGGGGAGTGGTTGGTGTGTCTACAGGTGAGAGAAAAGGTGATATAGTGTTATTGTTCCATAGGACTCTGGCATGTAAAATTAAAGCAACATATATCCTGGCAAGTGTTTTTTATTGGTATATTTGGAGCTCCAGGGCAAAGATGTTGTTATCTTAGGTCTCTATGTACCTAATAATTATGATAATTATTTTTTTATATCCCCAGTGCGCACCTATGCTCAGAACCTTGGGACCACCCTCTTGTTTTTAATGGACTTAAGTACAAGTCTCAAGTTTATTTAAAATTTCTTATACAGCCCAATCAGTCTTCTTGGGACATAATAAGGATCTGCCTTACCTATATAAAATCTTAGACTTGATAGATAGGAGTTTATACCCTCATCAAAGGGATAGGGATAGTTTATACCCTCATCAAAGGGATTGCACACATCTATCCAGGCCCATAATACAATGTCTTACATAGATTATATTCTTAATCGTCCCACTCTGACTATTGTTGGAAGCATAGAAATCAGACTGAAGGAGATCTCTGATCATGCCATGGTGTGAGTTAATCTAGCTTGGAATGCTAGTTCTAGAGCGATAGTGAGTGGTGATTCTCTGGCTATTTGTGTAAAGTCTCAGGATTTCAAACACAGTTTTGTCTAAATGGAAGGAATATGGTGATTTTTAACACACCACATCTTGATGACCCTATTGTATATTATTTTGGGATAAAGCGGGGCCATATTTACAGAATGTTAGTCGTCAAAAATAATTGATTGCTTAGGATATTCTGTGCCTAGAATCACAACTGAAGGAGGATAAAAATTACTACATTAGTATACCAGGCGGCAAAAGAGAAATATTTAGCCACTTTAACAGCATTAAATATACTATTTCATGAGAAAACACAAAAGTCCATCCCTTATATAAATACAAACTATTTCAATATAGCAATAAGCCGGGTCACCTGCTGGCCATTCTTAACTAAAGTTTGGACTGAATATATTTCTGCTATATGTTCTGAGGCTTTGGATGTAATCTTTTGTGTTTTGTTTTTGCCTAGTTGTTTTTAGGTCCTGGGTTCAGGCCTCAGAGGCAGTGAGAAGTAAAATAATGAGGCAATAGCCAGGTGATGCAGAAAAGATATACTCATAATATAGAAATAAGCTTATTGTTACAAATATAGAGCATAACATGGTTACAAAGCAGTTTCTGTGTGTGTATAAGGAAAATGTGTATGTCCTGTAAATGGCTGAGGAGGGAGGATGTGAGAGAGAGCAGGGAGGGTATGTCCTCCCTGAATGAATGATATGTGTGTCTGAATGGGTGGGTATGAAGAGGCTGAAGGAGGAAGAGAAGAAAAGAGAGCAAGGGGCCGAAGCCTATCTTTTATAGACTTGAATTTCCTTGTTCTAGTATTTTCCAGTATCTTTCTATGTCACAATTTGGTATTTATTTGATTTAATGGCCTTCAATTGACAAGGAGGTGTGATCCTTTTGAATACCTGGTTTGTAGAGTAAGGCTGTCTGGGTTTCTTTGTTATACTCAAGCACTCAGGGAGAGGCTAAAGTGTCTAGGACTCTTCAGCTTGGAGAAGAGATGGCTCAGGAGTGATATGATATTTCTTCACACAACGTGCAATTAAATTCTTGAATTTGTTGCCAGAGAATGTGGTGAAATTAGTTAGCTTAGCGGGGTTTAAAAAAGGTTTGGCTAATTTCCTAAAAGAGAAGTCCATGGGCCATTATTGAGATGGCTTGGGGAAAATCTACTTCTTATTCCTAGGATAAGCAGCATAGAATCTGATACTTGTGATCTAGCTAGGTACTTGGGACCTGGGTTGGCAACAGGATACTGGGACTGATGGACCTTCAGTCTATCTCTGTATTTCAATTCTTATGTATCATATATTTTGAAAGTCCAGGGCTTAAAGGATGCTCCCAAGCATTAAGCAAAAGGTCTTTTGTTGGTCTTAAGTACTGGTCTTTAAGCTGCCCAGAAAGTAGGAGGCATCTAGGCTGCTTGCAGTGGCAATCCCAAGGGTCAGATTGCTTAATATAATATCCCAGAAGCCTTTGCTGGCCTTCTGGATATGCCAGCCCAAATGCTGGCAGTGAACATAACTCATATTACGGAAGATATTTCAGATCATTTTTATGCCTTTTTTTTTAAAGGCAATGTATGCTACTGAAGGGGAGGAACCTGCATAAACCCTAAAAAAATATGTGAACAGGACAAAGATAGCACAGATATCCCAGCAGGTATTATGGGCTCGATTCTATATAGGTTTCTTAAAAAATTGGTGCCGACTAGTGGTGCTAAACGTGATTCTATAGAAGTTAGGCACATTATATAGCATCATGCTTACCACCACATAGGTGGCATTAGTTGTTGCTAGGTGTCCTAACTTATAGACGCATCGTATTTATTCCAGGGTTTTCTTGGCATAAATGCCTAACTCAAAAACATGCCCATGCATGCCTGCTCCCTGTTGCTCCTTGCTGTTTTTCGGTCTGGCCTGCTCCCTGCTGCTCCTTGCCGTATTGTATTTTTTAGTTGAAAGACACGGCGGCGGCTCCTCTCATGATCCCCACCTGCGTCGGAAGTCCGCCGCCGCGTCTTTCAACTAAAAAATACAATACGGCAAGGAGCAGCAGGGAGCAGGCCAGACCGAAAAACAGAACCCTAAGCCACGCATGCGCACACCTACCTGCAGGTCCCTACAGCTCACGGAAAACCGGCGCACGCAGAGGGAGTGCGCATGCGCGGCTTAGAGTTTTATTATATTAGATGATTTTGGGGCCCAAGTGGATCTGTATTTTTCAGGTACTACCCTGGACCCTTTCAGGTGAATAGAATTCTAACAAAATAGTTGTGGCTGGACAAGTGAGCCCAAATACCGGTACCTCCATCCCTGCTTTATAAAGATAGAAAGGGGGCTTTGGCTGCCTTAGTCTTTAGAGATTCAGTGTGACCTGTGGCATTTGTCATCTTAGAGGCTGTTTCTATGGGACAGATCATTATTCAATCATGCATTTTGAAGCTACCCTATATGCACCACTATACCATAGTTATTTTTTACATGGTCCAGTCATGTATTACTACAATCTGTCTGGATTATGTGGCGGCACTTTGTAAATTTTTCTAGCTAGAAAGACAGATTGTGAGCCCACCAGGACAGACGGGGGAAAATACTTGAGTGCCTGAATAAATTAATGTAAACCGTTCTGAGCTCCCTGGGGAGAATGGTGTAGAAAATTGAATGAATGAATAAATGAATACAACTACACAGTTTTTGCCCCATGTGTAAATCCCACATTTATGCCTGATTTAACATCTCAGGTGTGTTGAGGATTTTTTTAAGACCTTCAGACAGAATTTCAGATCAATACCAAATGGCACACCTATGCAGAAATGAAACATTACATCCATACCCTACTAGCCTCTGCACTGTCAATGGATTGTTTGCAAGTCCAGTTACAAATTAAAATGGTTAGTCATCATAAAATTTTAAACTATGAGGAGGAACTGTACAATTTTGATGGCTTGGTAACTCACTGAGTATGGATTTAGGTCATGAAATTTCTGAGGATTGCCTGAAGTGAATAACCACTGTTACAACTAATATAGCTTTGTGGGAGGTATGTTATAAATTTTTATTTAGGGCATACATACCTACTACTACTACTACTTAGCACTTATATAGTGCTGAAAGGCTTATACAGCGCTGTACATTTTGACATTTATAGACTGCCCCTGCTCAGAAGAGCTTACAATCTAACTTGGACAGACAAATATGACATATAGGATTGGGGATGCAGAACCCAAAGTGAGAGGATTTAGAAGTCAAAAGCACTCTCAAAGAGGTGGGCCTTTAATTGGGCCTTAAACATTGCTAGAGACGGAGCCCACTGTAGGGATGCAGGCAGCTTGTTCCAAGCATACGGCGCAGCAAGGCAGAAGGGATGTAGTCTAGAGCTGGCAGCTGAAGAGAAGGGCACAGAAAGGAGGGACTTACCAGCTGAGCGGAGCTCATGGGGGGGTCATAGGGGGAGATAAACAAAGAGAGATGGTGAGGGGCAATTGAGTGAGTGCATACCTCCCTATAGAGCAGTGGTCCCAAACTCAAACCCTTTGCAGGGCTGCATTTTGGATTTGTAGGTACTTGGAGGGCCTCAGAAAAATTAGTTAATGTCTTATTTAAGAAATGACAATTTTGCATGAGGTAAAACTCTTTATAGTTTATAACTCTTTCCTTTTGGCTAAGTCTTAATAATAATATTGTAATTTATAGCTAAAGAGACATATGATCAAGAAACTGTTTTATTTTATTTTTGTGATTATGATAAGCATACCGAGGGCCTCAAAATAGTACCTAGCAGTTTGAGACCACTGCTATAGAGTGTATAGGGTAAAGCTAAAGGAGATGGATGAATGCCCTAAATGCAGGGATGAGGATGCGAGTTTAGACCTTAAGTGTTGGAGTCCTTATGTTCTGACATTGCCCAGATATCCAGACCTTTTGGGGACAGTTGTGCCAGCAACTAACCACTCTACAACTGCTGTTGCTTTAATGCCATGTCATCTTTTTGATGGAATGTTTGAAATGCATTCAGTGGGCACAGGGAATTTTTATTTTTTCATAAAGCTTTGCTGTTAGCCTGAGTGGAATGATGGGAAACCTAAGCAGTAGCAGACTTCAGGTATATCCTCCTCTACTGGTTGACACCTGAAGATCCTACATTGTGTCAATGGAAACACCAATTGCTGCAGTATTAACCCTTGAATGGGTTGGTGTCTTTTAAAATCCTGCAGTGACCATTTGGAAACCATTTTGGACTGCACTGACTCCGCATGTGAGAACATAAGAATTGCCATGCTAGGACAGACCAAAGGTCCATATAGCCCAGTATTCTGTTTCTAACAGTGGCCAACCCAGACTCCAAGTATCTAGCTAGATCCCAAGTAATAAAACAGGTTTTATGCTGCTTATCCTAGGATTAAGAAGTGGATTTCCCGAAGCCATCTCAATAATGGCCTATGGACTTCTCTTTTAGGAAATTATCTAAACCTTTTTTAAACCCCACTAAGCTAATTGTTTTCACCACATTCTCCGGCAACGAATACCAGAGTTTAATTATACATTGTGTAAAGACATATTTTCTCCAGTTTGTTTTAAATCTACTACTTAGTAGCTTCATCACATGCCCTCTAGTCCTAGTATTTTTGAAAAGAGTAAACAAGTGAATTACTTCTACACTTTCCACTCCACTCAGTATTTTATAGACCTCTGTCATATTACCCCTGAACCATCTCTTCTCCAAGCTGAAGAGCCCTAGCCGCTTTAGCCTTTCCTCATAGGGAAATCATCCCATCCCTTTTTTTCATTTTGTAATTTTGATATATCTTTTTGAGATACAGCGACCAGAATTTCACACAATATTCGAGGTGTGGCTGTATCATAGAGTGATACAAGAGCATTATAACATTTTCATCTTTGTTTTCCATTCCTTTCCTGATAATTCCTACTATTCTATTTGCTTTCTTAGCTGTCACCGCACATTGAGCAGAGGGTTTCACTGTGTCCTCGATGATGACACCTAGATCCTTTTCATTGGCAGTAACTCCTAATGTGGAACCCTGCATCACATAGCTATAAACTTCTCCCTCTGTATTCACGGTGGATACGGGCTGAATATAACCGCGAATATGGAAAAACTGTGAATATGGAAATGACTTTTTATATGTTCGCGTTTTTTTGTAACAGTCAGCATTTTTACTATTTAAACCGCAAATAACTTTTCAACTGTTATTTGCAGTTTTTGGAAACAGCCACTATTATTACTATTGAAATTCACAATTTTGGGGGAATAACAATATTTATTGCATAACAATACAGTAGTGTAGAGTAATCTCAACAGCGTAAAAAAAAAAGTTCAATACTGGTTTCTCAACAAGTAAAAAAAAAAAGTTCAATACTGAGAGTTCAATACTGGATTACCTGTACTGTATACAGTACAGTACTAAAAAATACTCAGGCAGTGTCTTCATCCTCATTGTCCTGTACAAGTACTGCAGGAGGAGGAGACGAAGAGGATAAGTGAGCACCAGGGGCCTCCCCAGGCAGTGGAAGTGGGTCTTCAGTAGGAGGAAGATGAAGAGATGAAGGGGATGCCTCCTCATGGGTGGAAGAAGTGGATTGTGAGGCAGTGGATGGAGAGGCAGTGACTCTAGGTATCTTTTGGAAATACATTGTGATTTCCATCTGGCTCTTCTGCTTCATCATTTCTTTATATATATTTTTGTATGTAGAAATCGCTGCTTCTGCTAACTCCTTCATCTTTAACGCACGTACCATGGATGGGTCGATGTCATAGAAAAAGTCAATCGCACCATTGAACCTACGTATGCCCTCTGCAATATTATCCAGTGTAAACTTGTCTTCTACCACTTTATCTTCTACTCCTCCTTACTCTTCTTCATCTGGTATTGCCTCTCCTTCAGGAGCAGGCAGATCAATGAGATCATCTTCCGTTAGTTCATTTGCTCTGGTGTCTATTAAGTCTTGAATATCCTCCATATCCATATCTTCAAAGCCTTCCCCACCCACCTGCTTTGCCAAGTCAATGATGTCTTCCATTATTTCTTGGCCTGGCTCTGTAATATTAACAGTGTTATCCTTTTTTACACATTCAGGCCAAAGATTCTTCCAGCACAAGTTCACTGTCTCTGGCTTGACAGCTTTCACTGCTCTTTCAATAATATTGATGGCATCAGCAATAGTGAAGTCCTTCCAATTTTTCATGATGTTCTCCACGTTGGGACCTTCATCCATAGCATGGACAATCCTCTCCAATGAATACCGTATGTAGTGTGCTTTGAAGGTCCTTATTACCCCCTGGTCAAGAGGCTGGATGAGAGATGTTGTGTTGGGGGGCATGTAGACTATCTCAACATCCTCAATATGGAACTCATGTTTGTCTGGGTGTCCAGGGGCATTGTCCAATACCAACAGAACCTTGAATTCCATTCCTTTATTGGCCAGGTATTTTCTTACTTCTGGCACAAAACACTGATGAAACCACTCTAGGAACAGAGCTCTGGTTATCCAAGCCTTCTTGTTGCTCATCCAGTAAACAGGCAGCTGGAACTTATCTTTTCCCTTCAAGACTCAGGGGTTTGCGGCTTTATAAATCAGTGTTGGCTTTATCATACGACCTAGTGCATTTGCACAAAGCAGCATGGTTATGGTTCAAACAATTTTTATTGATGCAAACAATAGAGTAAGCAAAACAATGGCAAAAAAGGGTTCACAGCAACAAACAATGAAACATTTTCCTCAATACTATAACAAGCATCAACTGTTAAGGATTAACATCAACAAACCCCCTGCCAAGTCCACTTATGGCAAGCAAGGCCAGAATCGGTGGAATGGCACCCCGAGGCCCTGGACTCTTATGAGCCCCTAAGAAGGCCACTCCACCTCCCTCCCCCCCACTCATCCCTAGAAATTATACCTTTAACTAAGTACCAAAACCCAGCAGAACACCTCCCCCTCCCCCTTCCCACAACCCCCATCCCCCCCCCTGGTACTCTCCACCCCACCCCACCCCACTGTGCCTCACATTGACTGTCTCACCCCAGCAACAGCTGAGTGCCCGGATTAGGACACCCATCGTAATACCTCACTTCGTCCCTTTGGAGGTAAGGAATGCAGATATGGCTCCCATATAGTCAAGAACACTAACTTCCGCTTCCGAGACACCCCCCCCCCCCTCGCATCCCTCGCTTCCAAGGTGACCAACTGACGCAACTGGTTCCTCCAAAGCCAAAGCGCCGGAGGGTCCCAGACCATCCACTATTGAAGAATACATTTTTGGGCCAGCAAGCTCATCTTCCTACAGAGAACCCGGTTCCCCCTAGGCAAATGGCCATAAGCCTCCGGCAAATCCAAAACTAAGTGGGCTGAGGTACTCCGCAAGGCTCTACCAATCAACCCTGACATGTATGAGACTATACGCCTCCAAAAGCACTGGATGATGGGGCAAGACCAAAAGGCATGTCCCAATGTGTGTGTCCCCATCCCGCATTTATGACATATTGGAGTGGGGAGATCTCCACTGTAATACAACTGTGTACAAGTATAGAAAGTGCGTAAGGTCACCTTGTAATACTTTTCCCGCAACCAAGCACATGGGGTCACCCCAGGCGTCGCCCTCAAAGTACGGGCAACATCCCATTGTCCCAAGTTGATCTGCAATTCTATCTCCCATTTACCCCTGACTAACTGATAGTCCCTAGCCGGCTGTAAGTCTTGCAAACTAGCATGTATGCTGGACACCGAGAGGGAAATCCCCTCCTCCCGGATGAAAAACTCCTGCAACCTGGCCCCCAAATGCTTGCTCAATTGTGCTCACTTGATAACCTGCAAACTGCGCTCCCCAGGTATCTCCCACCACAATCTGCAGGTCTGCACAGGCCAACAGCTCCCCGTCGGCCCCCCAAGAGGTGTTCTAACCGGGAAACTCCTCTCTCTCCCCAGGACGAATACTCCTGTGATTTTCCTTCCTACCCGGAGGAAAAGCTGGATTACCCCGCAAAGGCAAAAAACCTGTGGCCATCGGATCCCCCCCCCCTAGCTTGCACGAGCCAATACCAGGCAGCTTGCAATGTACAAAATAACACACATGTTCTGATATGAGTTGGCAGCTCCTTCCGGGGATTGTGAAGTGTGAAGTAACAAAGCAGCATGGTTAATCTATCCCTTGCAGCCTTGAAACCTGGTGCTTGCTTATCCTCTTTACTAATGAAAGTTCTTGTGGCATCTTCTTCCAAAAGAGAGCAGTTTCTTCAGCATTGAATGCCTGCTCAGGTTCATATCCCTTCTCTTCAATAATTTCCTTAAAGGTAGCAGGGAACTCTCTAGCTGTCTCTTGGTTGGCAGATGCTGCTTCTCCTGTCACTCTCACATTATGCAGGCCATACCTGTGACGGAATTTATCAAACCACCCTTTACTGGCCAGAAAGTCAGTAGATTGCGACATTCCACCTTCTCTGCTCTTCATGTTATCATACAAAGACTTTGCCTTTCCTCTTAATATCATAGAGTCTATCGGGAGTCTCTTTTTGTAGCAATCCTGCACCCACAGAAATGTTGCAGCTTCCATACAAGAGAGATTGGCATCCCGCATAACATGTATTGTCTTCGCTCCTGCTGGCGCAGCTGCCGCAACAGCTTCACGGATTTGTTTTTCATTCTTTTTTATGTACCTAACGGTTGACTCATTAATGCCATAATGTCGAGCAACAGCGGAGGATGACTTTAGTCTCTGAAGCATATCCAATAATTCTACCTTTTCTTGTAAGGATTTCACTTTTTTTTCTCTTTTGGGAGCACTTTCGTTAGCACTTGAACTCTTGCGCTTTGTAGCCTTGGTGAGAGACCTGACCTGTTCCTGAAGGAGAGGCAATATCCCAGTGATTTTCAGGCTGGTAGCAGGCAAGTAGCGATTCCCAGTGATTTTCAGGGTAATAGCGATTTTCTCCATGCATGCTGGGAAGCAGCGTTTCTCTCTATGGATGCTGGGAAGCAGCGTTTTTCTCTGTGCACACTGGGAAGATGGGAAGCAGCTTTTTGAGGGTGAAAGATTTGAAGCAGCAATTTTGTGAGAGATGGCAAGGAAGCAGCGATTTTTAGAGTGAATATTGGTAAGCGCTAAACTCTTATCGGTACAGTAAAGGAAAAGGAACGTTACTCATGACGTACGGTAATTTTGGGGAGGCGGAGTCAGCATGTGAAAAATCACGAATAAGCAAAACTGCGCATGCAGAAACTGCGAATACAGAGGGAGAAGTGTAGTTCAAGTTCCTCTTTTCCATGTACATCATTCCATACTTGCTTATATTAAATGTCCTCTGCCATTTTGACGCCCAGTCTCCCAAGGTCCTCTTGTAATTTTTCACAATCCTCTTGCAATTTAACCACTTTGAACAACTTTATGTCATCAGCAAATTTAATTATCTCATTAGTTATTCCCATCTCTAGATCATTGATAACTATGTTAAAAAACAGAAGTCCCAGGACATACCCCTGGGAACACCACTATTTACCCTTCTCCATTGAGAATATTGACCATTTAAATCTACTCTTTGTTTTCTGTCTTTCAACCAATTCTTAATCCATAATAGGACATTACCTCCTATCCCATGATTTTCTAATTTCCTCAGAAGTTTCTCATGAGGTACTTTGTCAAATACCTTTTGAAAATCCAAATATACAATATCAACTGACTCATCTTTATTCACATGTTCATTCACCCCTTCAAAGAAATGCAGTAGATTGGTGAGGCAAGATTTCCCTTGACTAAATCCATGTTAGCTTTCTCTCATTAAAAGCAAGAAGCCGGGAAGAGAATCAGTTGGACTACTAAACAACTGAGGGATAAAACAGGCTCTCGGGGAAGACAAGTAGAATTAGAAGTAAAATTAATTATTTCTTTCCTACTCTCTGATATTTAGTTTTATTGCTGATGTTAAGCTATTAAATAATAATTTCCTTTTATGCAGATATATAATTTTTTTTGGATTGCCGCTCTAAGGAGAAATGTTTATGGGGGTGCTTAGGTTCAATAAGAGGGGGGACGTTGGGATGGGCTTAGTTTTTAATAAGTTGTAGGTGTCCTTTTAAGAGGGGCGGGGAATCAAATTATTAAAAAAAATTATATGAGTCTGATTGACTGTGCTGTCCTTACATACATTATTTTTTGTGATCTCACTTATTGAACCTTTTGAACTGTTCTATATGCTCTAATTATACTTATGTATTGTCATACCCAATAAAGTGATTTCAAAAAATATTTTTGATCCCTTGTGTAAGACATTCTTTGCTTTTCTAAGAATTATCCAGTTTTTCTTTGAAATTCGTGTTCTTCTCAGGTATTATTTAAAAACAAAACTCACAGTCCTCAAATATGTCAGTTCCTATGGAAGCATCTTACCCAGCAATATAAATTCTTAGAAGGATGGAAGGACCTTCCAGAGGAGTCGATGGGAAACTTAAGCAGTAGCAGACTTCAAGGAAGCTTAGCATAAGCACAGAGGATCCCTATTGTCAAAAGAAAGTTGGAATATCAACTGGAATTTATAGCATTGTACCAGGAAATAAATTTGACAGCCTTAGATGGTCCTTTTGTACCCTCATGTTTTGTGTTACTATGGTGGTGGTGGTAGAACATGCTTTTGAGTAGGCAGGAATATTGCTGTTTGGTTGGGAATATGTCACTTGCCTATTTCTTCATCTTTTAATTTTTATTCTCTTTCTCCTGGACTGTAGCAGGAATGCACAGGAAGCCCTGAATCCTGAGGATGAAGTAGATGAGTTTCTGGGACGAGCAATAGATGCTCGAAGCATTGACCAGCTGCGAAAGGACCATGTGAAAAAGTTTTTGCTCACTTTTCAGACCCCAGATTTAGAAAAGAAGGTGAGGATGACAGCAATTATGCCCTGCAAACACCCTCTGCTTTTGTTTTTGGTCATTTCTGTCCATTCATTTTCCACTCTCTTTCTTACCACTTTTCTCCTCTTGTCCACATTACATTATAGCCTGCCTCAAAATGGCACTCCCCTCTCAGTACCCCAGGGCTTCAATTAATTTCCATTTCTTTAAGACAGTAGAAGTCTTCAAAAGTCAGTGAAGTAATTTGATTTCTAAAACTTGAATTTTCTTTTCTTCTTAAGGGATCTGTGTGTTAACTATAAAGCTGTGTTAACTATTTAATACCGTATATATTACATTACATTACATTACGGATTTCTATTCCGCCTGTGCCTTGCGGTTCTAGGCGGATTACAATATAGAAAATATCTGGGACATTCCAGTAGAATTACATTTCAGGTGTAACCTTTTTTTTCACCAAAAGGGAAAAAGTTGGACTCGAATATAAATTGAGGATTTATATCCAAGTATGGTAATACTATCTCTCCTTTCTTCCATTCTGGCACCAATCTTACCTTCCCTGAGGTGTCCTCTCCTGGCCCTCCCCAGACTCAGCTATCGCAGACCTCTCCCAGACTTACCTTAAGCTCTGGTGATCCCTCCCATGTCCTGTCCCGGCCAACTCCACTCCCCCTCCCCCAGTATTCCGGACCCATCCAAGGCATACCTAGTGGTCCTGCAGTGAGTCGGACAAGGAGCAATCCTCCTGCCCGTTGCAGTCTCGTTACAGAAAATGGCTGTCACGAGTTCCTGTGGCAACCTCATGAGACTGCTGCAGCAGCCATTTTCTGAATAGAAAAAAAAAATTGTACATCACCTTGTTATCCCCCAAAGAAAGGCGATTAATCAATGCCAATAAACGTAAACCATATATGACTTCCCAAACTTGATTCTTTTTAGATTGTGATACCTTTGAAATAATCTAAATGCGTCACATCTGCTGACAGGACCTATATAATGTGGAAACCTCATGTTTTACCAAATACACAAAAGGCCTAGTAAAATAGTTGCTCAGCATATCTTTAATGTGAAACACACTGTTGGTTAATGGCAATCCCAAACCAAACTGCTAAATGTACAGCTCCTGTTCAAGTACAAATAATTAATTTAAGTTTTTGTCTAAAACTCTGTTCTTAAGATTTTCTTTTCTTCCTGGAACTTTCTGCTTGAGATATCTTTTTTGTTCTCTGAGATTCTCTGACACTCCTGACATGGCATCTTATTTTCTGGGAGTCATTTCTACTTGATCATAGGACTGGATCTAGCTTCTCTTGCATTCTAAGGGGGACTTCTTTCATGCAGATTTTGTCTGCAGCCATTCAAGAAAGGAAGACAGGCTGATTTTGAACTCCTCTATCATAGGAGGGTTTGGTATGTGTGTGCTCATGCCTGCTGATCCTCACCCTGGCTACCTCATATTTGATAGCATTTTGGTTTGGTGCTAAGACAGGATCTCAGTCCAGTAAGGATGGGCTGTGAGTTTTGAATGCACTGCTTGGGGATTGCTTTTGCCTATCTGGCTTGCTTATGGCTACTGCAGGATAGCAAATGTACTGATTCCCTCTTTCTCCCCAGTGATCCTCTCTTTCTCCTTAGGATATCCCTAACATTGGTCTAGCTCAGGGGTAGGCAATTCCGGTCCTCAAGAGCCAGAGCCAGGTCAGGTTTTCAGGATATCCAAATGAATATGTATGAGATGGATTTGCATGCACTGCCTCCTTGAGATGCAAATCTATCTCATGCATATTTATTATGGATATTCTGACCTGGCTCTGGCTCTCGAGGACCGGAATTGCCTACCCCTGGTCTAGCTGAATTTGCCTTTTCTTGGGCATCTGTTTCTTTTGTATCTTCCTGATTTCTTCTCAGGCTTCAGACTGGATCATTCTGGTTCTTGGTTCCCAAGAATAGCAGAATGTTATAGGTGAGAGCCTAGGTACTTTATACGAGTAAAGTGGATTCTTAATTATTTATTTGCAAAGATCTCTATTAGCCTATTTGCCACCAGTATGGGGTGGGGGAGAATGATCTGATTATAATCACTGTGGCCTCTTGTCACATGGAGGCTGTTTGGGTGAAGCTGCGTTGCACTTGTTCACTGGGGGTTTGTCAGGGCATCATGTTGCTGGGTGAAGAAGAAGAAAAAGACAAACCTTTGCAGACAAAATCAGCACAGAGTGAAGGTACCAAACCAAGTGTTCTAAAACCTTTTATTAGAAATTCATAACTATGAAGAAGAGCAATTGTAGCACACAAAGGTCCAGATGCAATTATGGAGCAAAGACTTGACAATGGCATAATTCACACAGAGCTCATACCAAACCATTAATTCACACTTCATAAGCACATTACTATCACCCACAAAAATATGGATTTCATACTGCAAAGGGATGAAAATGAATAAGCAGAAATAACTCACCATTTGGATGTGAGTAAACCAAAGCTGCACATAGTCAAACTTCAGTATGATCACAAAAGGCTTTTCTTTAAGTGATATTATTTCTAGTCACACATAATCTGAAAATCCATATGTTATGTCCCATTGAATTTATGTCAATTCATGGTGACCCTATAGATAGTTGCCTTGAGCTGTGTTGTCTTCAGTCAGGTGGCTAATTGTTGGCAGAGGGACCTCCATAGCTACTGTTGTATCAATCTATCACATGCCAGCTTTTCTCTTTGGCATTGATCTTCAGCCTTGCCAAGCATGATGTCTCTATCTCATGATCTTTCTCTCTACATGGCAATCAAAGTCTTGTTGTTTAGTTCAAATTTTTTTTTTAACCCAACTTTGAGAAATAAATATTTTTATAAATAAAACTTTTTAAAAAAATTAATCTTTATTCATTTTTAAAGCTCACAATAAGTGTAACATATAATACAATCATTTATACTTTAACATCACTTAATATATCATCAAATTCTAACTCACATTAAATATCCTCTCTCCCTTATACCTAACAGTTATTCATAAGCAAAAGAAATCATAAAATATTCCCACCCTACCCCACCCTGGACGTGTATGAACAAAAGGGAAAAAATTAATATTTATTCTATGCAGTAATTTCAATCTTTACAGTATCTTGCTAATGGCTCCCAAATAACCTGAAATTTTTTAAAAATTTCCTTGCTGTATAGCAATTATCCTTTCCATTTTGAATATGTGACACAAGGAGTTCCACCAAAAGCTATAATTCAGCCTATTCCAATTTTTCCAATTATTCGTAATCTGTTGTATGGCAACCCCTGTCATAATGAGTAGAAGCTTATTGTTATTAGAGGATATTTGGCTTTTAGCCCTCATTGACATGCCAAACCATATGGTGTCATAGGATAATGCCACCGGATTATCTAACAAATTATTTATTTGACCCCCATATTGATTTCTAAAAAGCAAGTATTAATGGGCAATAGAATAACAAATGATCTAATGTCCCAGCTTCAAGATGACAGTGCCAGCATCTATTAGATTTAGTTATCTAACTTCTGAAAGCAAAAGAGCGGCAAACTATACTGATTTTTCCATTCAGGGAACCCAACCTGAATGGCCTGCTTTAACTGCAACCATCTATAATTTTGTGATTTATTAAGACCAAATTTGTGTTGCAATTGTGAAAAATCAAGCAGCTTACCATCTGAAATAACATCATCCAATACTTCCAAATGACCTTAAATCCGCCAATTTGAATCTTGGAGTTTATAAATAAAACTTGGTTTTCCTGAGCAATCTATACTCTTACATAATTTAATCTTATCTTTTGCTGGGTTTTACTAAACAGCGCTAGAGATTTTTAGCACAAGCTGGTAACGTAAATGCTCTGATGTTCATAGGAATTCTATGAGTGCTGGAGCTTTTACCTCACCCACCAGTGCTAAAAACCTCTATCGCTGTTTAGTAAAAGGAGCCCTTTATTAGAATTTGATATACTGCTGGTGGTCACAGAGACACTTATGATGATGTATCAGCAGCAATAAAATTTTATCAGTATAGGACATCAACCATACAGTCTTCTATTAATTGTATTAGAGAATGACACGTGAAAAAAATTTGTCCCTGTCACTGCCCCGTTCCTGCGACTACTATCCCTGCAGCAACCATACAAGCCTCAGTACTGCAATATTTAGCTTATTCCTTCCTTATAAATCAAAGTTCTGGCTGCTGAACTAGAGAAGGAGATGTTCAGCTGGCAGGGCTTTGTTTACAAATTTTTATCAACACAATATACTACTTTATTCTAAAGCAAAAAAAAAAAAAAGATATAGAAATTTTTTTTCTACCTTTGTTGTCTGGTTTCTGCTTTCCTCATCTTCTCATTCAATTCCTTCCATCCACTGTCTGTCTTCGCTCTGCATCTTCCATTTGCTCTGTTACTGTGCCTCTCCCTTTACCTCTCCCCAATTGGTCTGGCACCCATCTTCTTGCCTCCACTCCCCCCATAGTCTGGCATCTCTGTCTTCTTTCCTTCCAGCATCTTCTCCCCACTCTCTGTTCCCCATTTCCCTTCAGCGTCTTCTCCCCACTCTCTCTTCCCCATTTCCCTTCAACGTCTTCTCCCCACTCTCTCTTCCCCATTTCCCTTCAGCGTCTTCTCCCCGCTATCTGTTCCCCGTTTCTTTTCAGCATCTATTCCTCTCCACCACCACCCTTCCCTCTTGCCACCTCACCCCATTCGGCACCCCTCACGGGGTCCAAACATTCAATCCTCTGAAGCAACCCTCTCTACTCTGTAACACCTCTGGACATGTCCAGAAATCCTCTTCTGTAATTCTGAAATCCTCTTCTGTAATCTGCCTTGAACCGCAAGATAATGGCGGAATAAAAATCACTAATGTAATGTAATGTAATAATATGTTGCACTTTGTGCTGGTTTTAAAATGAATAAAGATTTAACAGAAAATAAATTGCAATAAATATCAATAAGATAACTTATTTACTATATGCAGTTTTGTTATTCTTTTAGCATGCAAATTCAACAGTTTTTAGGGTCTTCGGAATGGTGCAGCATTCTTCAATAAACTTTTTTTGAAGATCTGCTAGATTGTCATCGATCCTTCTGCTTATACATTGTTTTATATATAACTTAATTTTCAACTATTTCAACTATTTTTTCTTTCTTTTAAAATATTTAAGGCTGAATCACTTATCTTTTAAAACTTGTTTTTAAATCAGCTTCAATTTCATCGGCTGTGGACTTCTGCCGACATGTTTCACCAACTGGCTTTTTCAAGGGAGTCCCTGATTTTTGCTCATTCTAGCTCAGATAGCCCTGTTCTCTTTGTCCTATAGCTGACGTCTTTTTGTCTTCCTTAAAAAAATATTCCTCTGTGTGTGTTTTTTCTAATAAGCATCTCTCTTTTTTGCTTACAGTATTCCAAGAAAATAGATGACCGATTTGGGGGTTATGTGGCCTGCACTTTGCTGGTTTTTTGCTTCATTTGCTTCATCCAGATTGTGATATTCCCACAGTGAGTATAACCTTTGACTCATAACCCTCCTCTTTCCCTCTAAGAGTCTGTTAAGGGAGTACTGTGGTGGCATAGCAGTTTTCTGCCATCCCTCCTCTTGCATAGAGACCGGAGAGATTGTTTGACTGGTAGTCATCTATTTAAGCTTTGTTGTAGAGGTGACGCTTGAAATGTCTATGTGCATGTGTGTTCACATTAGTGTGATGCATTGGTTAGATTGCATGTACATGTGAAATGGATTCTGCACGTAACGCAAAGTGCAGGCCTATGAGACTTAGACACCAACTCCTCCTTAACTGTAGGTCTCTTCCTGCAGCTCTGCTCTGATGCTTGGAGTCTACTGTAGCATCTTCATCATTCTGGCCAGCATCCTATTTGTGTGTGCTGTATATTCCTGTTTAAAGGTGAGTGCTTTCTTCCCCGATGTGGCTGTCTCCTCCTGTATAGTGGTGAACAATGCTCCCTCTAAGGTTTGGCCGGCACGTGCAGATTTTTTCTCATGTGAGCAGCAAGTTCTAAAAACCAACAATTTTCCAGATTTGCAAGTATTTTTGTGAGCGACCATGTAAAATCTCCTAGAACGCTCCTAGAATGTATGAGCAATTGCTCACGTGCTCCGTTTAGAGGGAACATATGTGGTGAGCAAGCTGTCTCCTCTTGTATGATGGTGAGTCTTAGGGATGTGCATGGAAAAAATGTTAAGGTCAGTTTGGGACTTTTATCATGATTTTTTTTTTTTTTTACTTTTAGTTTGGGTTAAAAAGAATGTGTGAAACATTGTTGCTCAGTATTCCAAAATTATTTTAGAGATCTAGTGTGAAAATAAATTTTTTTGTAAAAACAGGTTAATAATGTGAGTATGCCCCTGATGTGGCTTTCTCAACATAGAGAGCAACAAAGGGCTGCCAACGTGCCAGGTTTTCAGGACATCCCAAATAAATATGCATGAAAAAGATTTGTACACCCCACCGCATCCATTGTATTCAGATCCTTCTCACACATATTCATTAGGGATATTTTGAAAACCCCCGATATCTCTCCTCATTTATTCCCCCTATGCTCTCCCCCCCCCCCCCGTTATCTCTGCTTATTGGGCAAGCCCCTCTTATCTGTACCCTTCTCTTCCACTGTCAACTCCAGACTCCGTCCCTTCTTTCTTGCAGCACCGTATGCCTGGAACAGGGTGCCTGAATCAATACGTCATGTTCCATCCTTAGCAGTGTTCAAATCCAAGCTAAAGGCCCACTTTTTTGAAACTGCTTTCAACTCTTAACTCCCACTCACTGCTGTCAGATACCTAGACCCACTATAATCTCCCCAACCCTGAAATGTCCTGTCTAAATTAGATTGTAAGCTCTTCTGAGCAGGAACTGTCTATTGTATGTTAAAATGTGCCTTTCAGTGCTATAGAAATAATAAGTAGTAGTAGTAATGGTCTGCTTGCAGCACTTGAAAGCTGAACTTGGACAAGCCTTCAAGATACATCTAATACCATTCTGAGCTACCAGGATCCTCCAAGTGTCTGCAAAGTTAAGCATTGCCCTTACTCTGTTTCCACCTGCACATGTGTCCCCTGTGTGAACTTAAGGTTCACACAGTTTCCAGAAATGTACCTACAAACTAGACCAAATACTGGACTCGCCAGTCAGTGACAGACATAGGGCTAATGCACTAACAAAATAAACTGTTTTATAACTAGCAAACAATAAACAGGAAACAAGGAGGGAAAATTTGGTCTTACTGTATGGGTTATATCTGTTAATCAGAAGATGGAGACAGAGACTTAAGAGTTCTGAGCTCTGCCCTATAAGAAGCACTTTGCAAATGCTGATCAACCAAACCTCCCTCTGAGCTTAAGTCATTAGAGGAGGGAATCCAGCTTTCTTTTCCAGAAACCTGCCTGCTCAGGGAACCCTTCAGAGCTCCTGGTGCCTCCACATGGTCCAAATTGAAAGTAGATTAAAAGAGACAAACGATATAAAGTTAAAGCCACAGGGTGAGGTATTTGGGTGAGTCTGGTTGGACTTGAGGTAAGAAAACTGACGGGTGAGACCAAATTTTTCCTTCCTTGTCATCAGATCAATCCAAAGTGCATGAGATGTAACAAAGTGAGTAAATGATACCCTTGCCAACAGGACTGAAACATCATCTCTGGCCTGAACATCCAATTTGTAAAACTTAGTAAACAAGTGATGGCCTTACAATTCTTTACAGAAGAAATTACCCAGGCTGCTGCCATATCCCTGGCAAATGAGCTCAGAAGGGGCTCCTGACCTTTAAGCAGAAAGGCAGAAATCATCACCTCCTTCAGCCAATGCAGAAAAATAGTTGGTCAAATCTACAAAACTCAGTTACCTTCAGGTACTGCAACAACACTCTACAGACCTCTAAATATTAAAATCTTGAATTCATACTCCCAAGAGAAGGTAGGCAATTCATCTGGTTAACCTGGAAGTCTGATATTGCTTTGGAGACTTGTGCTTCCATAAAACGCAAAAGGAATCTCGGCAAGAAAAGGCCTGCAACTCCAAAATCTTTCTGACTGAGGAAATAGCAAATAGAAATGTCATCTTCAAAGTAAGACCTTTCAAGGAAGATTTCTTTAGAGTCTCAAAATGTGCAGCCATCAACCATTGTAAAACCAAATTTAGATTTCATGCTGGAATCGTAAGATGCAGCAGGGATGTGCCACACCCTTAGAAAATTGATGTGAGCTTACTGGAGCACCTTCCATGCAAGTACAGTAATATGCTAGCACCATCACCTGGACCTTGAGAGAAGGTAAAGTTAAACCACTTTGGAGTCCATCCTGCAAGAAGGACAATATTTGGGCCACTGACGTCCAAAATGGTAAAAGTATTTTCTCAGCACACCATGCTTAGGAGACTATCCAACCCTTAAATGAAGTAGAATGCTTCCTGGCCTGAAAGTCCATGTGTGCATAATTTTCATCTTAGACTTATCTCTTCAAGGGCTGGTTATAAGACAGAATTGAGATGGTGTCCATGATTACAAACCTTTGCCATAGAAGGCTTCTCCTGTGAAGAAGTTTCAGACTCTCCTTACTTGTAGCTGGATCAAGTCCGCATACCACAAATGCTTGACCCAATCTGGTATCACCAGTCCAGGATGAGGCACTGCCTTTTTCAAACACTTGATCAAACACAGAAACCAAGAAGAGAGGAAAGATATGCCACATTTCTCCTGGAGATCTGCTTTAGAGCAAAGCATCCATATCAGCTGCTCCCTCTTTCTTCTGACTGACTAAAGGTCCTTTGGCATTCTAGCTGGACACCATCAAGTCCATCACTGAACTCCCCAGCATTCTATGATCACGTCAAAGGCCCTCTCCAACTCCCATTTGCCTGAATCCAGAGCACATCTGCTCAAACAGTTCATCTGAACATTTGTGATCCCATTATGTGTGCTGCTGCTGATAATGCTTGCAGGTGAGTATCTGCCCAGTGAATCAACATCGCACAAATAGGAGCAATGAACTTAAATCATTCAAAAATCGAGTGATTAAAGAGAGTAGGAAATCTCCAACCTGAAACCTCTTCTTACCAACTTTGGAACCCACTGGTCAGAAGTGATTTGGATCAACTCTTTGAAACATACAGACAACCAACTCTATCCACTCCACCAAGATAAGGGATTGGATAACCTGATGCATCAGGAAGTCTTTAGTGGGCTTATAGATAGACCCTATTCTCAAAGATCCTGAAGATCCAGGTTTCTGGGTGGCAGGTTCCAGAATTTTTAATGCCTTTAATACTGGCAAAATCATCCCTTGATGTTCTTTCCTCCAGAAGAGAAGTAGTATCTTAGGATCATCTCCTTCAGCTACCGATATCTCACCCTTCTACCAAGTCTTTCTGCATAAGCCACTGGCTGTGTTCCAGCAGTCCAAATCCATGTCACCAGATGTAACTGAGTGGGTCTCAGAGTCTTTTAGCCTTTTAGCTTGCATAAGGCCCTCTGCCTCAAGTTTCTCTAATCCTGGGGCCTATGGATAGGTCCTGTAACTGCTGCATAGGGAACGTCTGATGCAAAAGCAAAATAAACTCTGGGAGGAAAAAAGTCTATGATGAAGCAGACTTCAGCTTCTGATACGTGTCCTGCAAGGGCTGATTATGAAGGGGAATAAACCTCTTCTGAGACCTGAGAAGCAGGAATGGTGGCTAACAGTAGCTCCTCTATGCCCTGAGGTAAAATGGCTGCTTTTCTCGCCATTTTCTGAGGTGTGTTAGAGATTTAACACGAAGAAGCAGGAACCTGCTTCTTACCTGACTTTTCTCTGTTCTTTTTGTGGCTTCAGAATTGAGGGAGGAGGTTCTAGGCAACTCTCCATATCTATATACAGTATATAAAATCGGAGATATGTATGTGTGTATGTGCCGCGATCACGCAAAAACGGCTTGACCGATTTGAACGAAACTTGGTATGCAGACCCCTCACTACCTGGGATGATATGTTCTGGGGGTATCGCGGCCCACATGCACACGTGGGCGGAGCTACAAACATAAAATCAAATTTCACCCATTCATGTCAATGGAAAAAATGTACAAAGCTGCCATTCTCACAGTAATTCAAAAACGGCTTGACTTATTTGAACGAAACTTGGTATGCAGATCCCTCACTACCTGGGGTGATATGTTCTGGGGGTCTCTCGGCCCACCTGCACACGTGGGCGGAGCTACAAACAGAAATTCTGATATCACCCATTCATGTCAATGAAAAAAATGTAAAAAGCTGCCATTCTCACAGTAGAAACATAGAAAGATGATGGCAGATAAGGGCCATATAGCCCATCAAGTCTGCCCACACTATTTACCCACCCTCTTAAGTCTTCTGACCCCTTAAGTATAATTGTAATTATACTGTCACTCTACTGACCCGCTCATTCAAGTCCTAGTGACCCTATCCCTTGGCATGACCTCGTAGGGATCCCACATGGGTATCCCATTTGTTCTTGAAGTCTGGGATGCTGCGTGCCTCGACCACCTGCACTGGAAGCTTGTTCCAATGCTCGATCACTCTCTCCGTGAAGAAGTACTTCCTGGCGTCTCCACGAAACTTCCCTCTCCTGAGTTTGAGCGGATGTCCTCTTGTGGTCGAGGGTCCCCTGAGAAGAAAGATATCATCTTCCACCTCGACCCGTCCCGTGATGTACTTAAATGTCTCAATCATGTCTCCCCTCTCCCTACGCTCTTCAAGAGTGTAGAGCTGCAATTTGCTCAGTCTTTCCTCGTACGGGAGACCCTTTAGCCCCGAGACCATCCTGGTGGCCATCCGCTGAACCGACTCAATTCTGAGCACATCCTTACGGTAATGTGGCCTCCAGAATTGCACACAGTACTCCAGATGAGGTCTCACCATGGCTCTGTACAATGGCATCATGACTTCAGGTTTCCTGTTGACGAAGCTTCTCTTGATACAACCTATCATCTGCCGTGCTTTAGATGAAGCCTTCTCCACTTGAGTGGCTGCTTTCATGTCAGCACTGATGATTACTCCTAAGTCTCGTTCTGCCTTAGTCCTGGTTAAAGTTTCTCCATTCAGGGTGTAGGTTCTGCAAGGATTTCCGTTACCGAGATGCATGACCTTACATTTCTTGGTGTTAAAGCCCAGCTGCCATATCAAGGACCAACTTTCTAAAGTACGCAGGTCTTGCTCCATAGCATCCTGTAGATTATAGCCGTTTACTATATTGCATAGTTTGGCGTCATCAGCGAATAAGGTTACTTTGCCTTGAAGCCCTTGAGTCAGATCCCCAATGAATTCCAACTACCTGGGGTGATTCCAACTACCTGGGGTGATATGTTCTGGGGGTCTCTTGGCCCACCTGCACACGTGGGCGGAGTTACAAACATAACATCAGATTTCACCCATTCATGTCAATGGAAAAAAAGTAAAAAGCTGCCATTCTCACCGTACTTCAAAAACGGCTTGACCGATTTGAACGAAACTTGGTATGCAGATCCCTCACTACCTGGGGTGATATGTTCTGTGGGTCTCGCGGCCCACCTGCACACGTGGGCGGAGCTACAAACATAAAATCAGATTTCACCCATTCATGTCAATGGAAAAAATGTAAAACGCTGCCATTCTCACAGTAATTCCAACTACCTGGGGTGATATGTTCTGGGGGTCTCGCGGCCCACCTGCACATGTGGGCGGAGCTACAAACAGAAAATCATATTTCACCCATTCATGTCAATGGAAAAAATGTACACAGCTGCCGTTCTCACAGTAAATAATAAACGGCTTGACCGATTTGATCGACACTTGGTATGCAGATCCCTCACTACCTGGGGTGATATGTTCTGGGGGTCTCTTCACCCAAGAATTTATATGTTCTTGCTCCTGGAGGTGAAACTAAAAATGTTGTTTATAATCAAGTTTTGTGTTTGTTGTATTGTATTCATTTTGTCAAATATTTCACATTATAATTTGAATATTGTACTTTTTATAAAGCTGTAAAAATATAATTTCATTCACCACTATAAAGTATCTTTATTTGAATCCATTTCCTGTGTTATTGCTATAATTAAATACCCTTGCAACGCCGGGTCATCAGCTAGTTAAGTTCATATTACCTGGATTGCTGCACCAGTTCCCATGCCAGGAGCACTTCTTCACTGCCTCTGACCAGCAGCTCTTGTGTGACCTGAAACCAACTTTGTGAGATTTTTTTGCTCCCCCTTGACAAGCCTGAGAACTAAATTTGGGGAGTGGGGGGCAGCAACCTCATGATAGTTTAGCATATGGAGGGACCTGGATTGCCCTTCTACCCACTTACCTGTAGCTCATCTGGATGGCAAGCTCCCCAGCTGAGCCCAGGAGCTACATTACCAGCCCAGAACTATACAGGATGCATGTTACCATCTGCTGGAGACAGAGAATGCTAGTGAGTTATGCCTGAATAGTGCCTTTGTAGGGCAGAACTTACAGCTCTTAGCTGTTTGCATCTGCTGGCTCACTGGCATAACCCATGCTTTCTGAACAAGTCTGGTGGGACAGAAAGGAAGAGGAGTTACACAATAAACATTTGACCCAATCAAGATTTATTTTAACTAGCTAATGTCAGCATAATCTCTGGGAATAGTCTGTCCTCTGAATGCTTTTCAGAGGTGGGACAGTCCTGGTTGTGCTGCTAAAGACAGATTTCTGGAAAGTTCTGGGCTAGGTTCTTTTTCTGATCATGGCTATAAAAACCAGTCATAACTCAGGATGCAGGCTTCCTAACCAATAATATTGCATAACTAATTAAACCATAGGTTTCTGAAAGCAGGCACTGACTTCTGTATGTCTCTGTAAAGCATTGTATGTACCTGCCAGCACTACACAATTATATTATGACTTCAGAGGAAAGACCACAAATTCCTCCATTTTGCTTCCATTCCACCAGTTTTTATAACCCTTTCAATCCCAGCTGATACGAAGAAGAGTCTTCCAGCTGACAGGGATTATGGATAGTCACTTTATCATAACAAAGATTTGCAGTGGGGGAGAAGTTCTCACTGGGGAACACAGGGTCTCATGGTAAAACAAGAAATCACAACAGGAGTAAGGATTTCTGATTTTGCCGCAGTGAGTATGTGGTCTTCCTCAACATGGCTGCCTGCTTCTGTTTAATAGTGTGTGCTGCTGTTTGGCAGTAAATGTGTGTTTTGAGGTATTTGATGGTTGAGAGTTGGGGAATTCAGAGGCTGCTTTTGGGAGTTTGTGGATGCATGTTCTGATACTAAGATTGAGCCCCTCTGATCTTTTGTCCCTTCCAGCTTTTCCCTGTGGCTCTGCAGAGAATATCCCGCAAGATTGTTCAGTCTCGTACAAAGAGCACGATCATGGGCATCTTCACCATCCTTCTGGTCTTCATATCTGCTTTCATCAACATGGTATGCACATATTTTGCCTTAAGAGAGATGCTCTCCCTTCTGTGTGCCGTTGGTGCCCAGCATGTGTCTTTCTTGTGAATGCTCTTGGTGCCTTGCTCTGCTTTCTTTTCTTCAAGGTGCTGGTGGCATCTGCTCTTAAGCCACTTGTCCCAGGAGTATCATGCTCCCATGGTTACACTGCTATTTTTGTCATTTTCTTTCTCTCATCTTGCAGTTTGCCTGTAACCACATAGCACTGCAGGACTGTGCAGCTTGGAGCTTGAACATCAGCAAGAGGGATGTGGTTGTGTGTGACATTAAGAATCTCAACTACTCTCTGGACATGGAAGTGGCCCCCTGTGATGAAAACACACCACCATGCAACTTCCCTGAGGTATGAGAGTCACAGGGTGCCCTCTGTGAAAATGGAGGGGGAGCAGAGTGCAGGACTGCAACAGGTGTGGGCAAGGCAGGATTAATTCGTCGAGGGCCCCTAGGCACACAAGTACACTGGGCCCCCTGCCCCGCCCCACCCCACCATGTGCCCAGGCGGAAACAGGAAGCTATGTCAGAGGGAAGCTTTGGGCAAGCAGCACTGCTTGCAAAATTACAGTTCCCGTTGCCTTTCTTACCCGCGTTGCTTGCTTGTCTTACTTTCCGTCGATGGGGGGGGAGCCCACGTTGCCGATCAGGGGGGGCCCATGTTGCCAATCAGGGGGGCCCGCATTGCCGATCGATGCTGGAGGGGCCCATCGCCGTTTGGAAAAAACATTGTTGATGCCCTCCATTGGGCCCCCCCTGACCATTTTGGGCCCTAGGCACATGCCTACTGGGCCTATTGGTTAATCCTGCCCTGGGTGTGGGCAGTTCTTCCCTCATGGATGCTTCTGCACCTTCCTTTGCAGTACTTCAACTACAGTATCCTGCTGAGTCTCCTCGCCTGCTCTGTCTTCTTGCAAATCAGCAGCATTGGGAAGCTGCTCCTTATGCTCGCCATTGAGGTTCTGTACATCATTATTGTGGAGGGGCCCAAGGTCGTTCTCTTTGACAACTACGACCTGCTGGTTACTGCCAACAACCTGTGAGTCAACAAGCACATGTACAGTTGGGTGAAGCATGGGCCAGCTGTGTGCCACCATTGAGAAGATGTGGATTTAATTTTCAGGCTGGGCTTTTGCTGAGCAAGCTGCAGAGATACGTAGTACTCAGTCCCTGGTGAAGGGGAGGGATATTCAGGCTCAATAATGACACTTAAGGTCTACATTAGCCTGCTTTTCAGAGGAAGCTGAGGACTGTGACTGAGTGGGAGTCCTCTATCTACCATCCTACCAGTGGGTCGTGCTGTTTCACTATCACATTTTTTCAATAGTGAGGGGCGGGCAAGCTCTGGAGGACTCCAGGAAATCTGCCTTTCCCTAGTGATTGAAAACACAATATTGAAGTACCACTCCCCACTGGCAGCAATGCAGTTGGAAGACGACTCCTCACTTAGGGGCAGATTCTCAAAACTAAAATCTGCCTAGGATGCACCAGTGAGAGGCCTAAGGCTCTGATTGGCCCAGGTTGTTTAAGGCTCCTATGAGAGGGTTCTTAGGCATCTGGGCCAATCCCATAGGAGGGGCCTTAAACAAAGTGGGCCAATCAGAGCCTTAGACCCCTCCCCGGCACATCTCAGAATGCACTGTGGAGGGGAAGGCCACCATTTTCAAGAGGCGGGCCTGCTGGCTGAAGGGAGAAATAAGGAGAAAATGTCTCCCCTGACCTCTTCGGGGTCGTGGGAGATGACAGTGATGCTTTCCTTTCTGTGTGCCATTGGTGCCCATTATGTCCCTTTCGGGTCAGGGGAGACATTTTCTCCTTATATCTTTTCAGTACTCCTCTTTCTGGGTTTTTTTGTTGGTAAGGAGGAGGGGGCAGGGTTTCATCGGAGGCAAAGGGGTTATTGGGGGGGGGGTTATGTGGCGGTGGGAAGGAGTGGGCATCTCTCCCAATGCCTGGGGTGGGGTGTTTTAGGTGAAGGGTTGCTTGATGTCGGCAGCGTGAGGGAGTGGGCATCTCTCCTGCTGCTGGGGGAGTGTTGGGTGGAGGGTTGCTTGATGTCGGCAGTGGGAAAGAATGAGCATTCCTCCTGTCGATCTTTAGTTGTTTTTTTGTGCGCTTATTCTGCACGTGTGCTGATCGCTATCGCCAGCAATTTCACATGCAAATCTAGCGAACTTCGCTACTCTCCGCCAAGCTCATTTGTATGTGCATTTTTTGGAGAATGACTCACCTTTTTGAAATTGCTACAATAACGGCTGTGACAATGGACCATCAATTTTTAATGCCAAGTTTTGAGAATCTAGCCCTTAGAGGGAACAGTGCAGTGGATAAATTGAGATAGGAAAGAGAAAAATAAAAATAGGAGCAAAAGTCCAAAGTGTTGCAAATGAAGGATCTGATGCCGTAGACAAAGTTCCAATTGAGCAGAAAGCCCAAAAAGCCAGAGGAAGCTATTGGGTCAAAAAAAGTAGAACAGTATCTTCTCTCCTTTGTCTTCTTTCTCTTTCTTCATATTCCTTTCTGACTTGCCACCTATCACAAATAGTAAATTATTGGTATGCATGTGACAGTTTACTTAGGAATATGATGCAAGTTTTGTCTCTTTTCAGATCATTTCTCAACCAGACTGAGAACCGTGAGGAATGGTAGGTACCGGTGGTCTTTGTTGGGCTGCCTAGCAGTGTCCTTGTGTACAAATCTGGAGTGTTTCTTCATTTTTGGGGGTGGGAAGGTCTTTTCTTTTTTCTGGTGCAACAGAACTGAAGCTTTCCTTATCTCTCCAGTCTGGCAGGTGGGAAAGTTGCACTGAAGTACATGACCCCTGTGATCCTAATGGTTTTCGTGCTTGCTCTGTACCTTCATGCCCAGCAAGTGGAGTCCACAGCACGACTGGACTTTCTGTGGAAGTTACAGGTGTGTAATGGAGTGAACCCCAACTTTCCCCTGGGTGTTGTCGTCTTTGGTGTGCCACCTGAAACTAAGTAGAGCAGGGGAATGCCTTTTTCTATAATAGCACTGAGCTGGGGATTGCAAATAGCAGAACAAAATTTATAAGAATCCATGTGTAAGTTGAATCTACATACAGTATATGAGCTTTTTTCTCATTGTATGGAGTGCATGCTCCTTGCACTGAACTCTCCTCAGATATACTGTCTCTCTCTCGCCTTCACCTTTCTCTCTTGCTGTACCTTACGCCTGGAACGAACTGCCTGCTTATCATAGGTCGTACTAATAGGCATGTGCAGTAGAGAATGACACAGTGACCGTTTACCGTGGTAAACCGTGATCACAGCAGTAAATCCGCAGGAATGGAGACATTTGCATCTGGTTTACTGCAGGAATGGGGACAAGACCTTTCACCACCCTGCAGGAACGGGGACAAAACATTTTACCGCCCCTTGGGAGCGGTGAAAAGTCTTGCTCCTGTGATAAAAAAAATTGCACCCATGTCAGATTCGGCATCTCCTCCCCAGCTCCTCTTGCACCTATTTTACCTTCAGAAGCCAGCCATGCCTCAATGAAGACAGAAGGAACCTAAAACCAAAGCCTGAGACCAATGTGCTCTGAAAAATAAAATTACCAGACAACAAAAAGTAGAAAAAAATTAATTTATTTTATATTTTGTGATTAGAATATTTCAGATTTGAAATATGTATCCTGCTAGAGCTGGTATTAGACATAACTGGGGACCGCAAAGCCCAGGCTGTGCTTCTTTAGCTTCCAGCTGGCTTAGGGCTCTCTCTCTGACCAGGGGGCAGTTGCCCTCCCCTAACACTATTCCTGCCATTTGTGACTGAAGTATTCTGTTAGCTTGATTTTTCTATGTAGTAGCATCCTGTAGTAATTTGGTTTGTTCAGTTTTCACAATAGTGGAATGGATATTTGTGAAAGGGAGGGGAGACAGGGGTTTTGTTGATCCTTGCTCTGTATTATTTGTGTTTATAAAATGACAATTATACAGAATATTGTCTCTTTTTATACTTTTATAAAATAAGTTCAGTATAAAATCGTAACTATTCGAGGCTTGTGCAGATGGGATCTGACAGTTTGCAGGGCGGGGACGGGGACTGAGCTCGCGGAGATGGGGCAGGGATGGAGACCAAGCTCGTGGGGACAGGGTGGGAACGGTGATAAATTTTTTCCCCATGTCATTCTCTAATGTGCAGCTCTGTACAACAACATAGTTAAGAAATGGTCCCTGCTCAGTAGAGCTTGCAATTTAAATGAACAGACAACAGGACAAGTAGGGGCTTAGGGAGTTTCTCAGGGTGCTTAGGGTGCATTTTCGACAAGGTGGGCTTTTACTCTGGATTTTAATAGTTCCGGGGCGGAGCTTGACCTACTGACTCAGGCAGTTGGTTCCAGGTGTAAGGTGCAGCAAGAGAGAGTGCCTCATGGAACAAATTGCCCAGGTGCAAAGATTGCAAGAGAAACAACCAACCAAAGAAAAAAGGGACAGACTGAAAGATCTTAAATACAAACTAATTTACTTGATGTTGGTAAAATTGAAGGGATTTTCTGGAATTTGGAAAATAGGATAGGGAAGCTGCTGGCATGGCAATTACAACAACAAAGTGAGAGGTAGGTTGGCAAGATTGCAATTTGGACAGTAGCATTAAGATCTCCCATTTCTGACATTGCAAAGGAGTTTTCTCATTTTACAAACATCTATATTTGTCAGAACTTCAGTGTCCAGTTAAAAAAAATTAAGGCGTATGCGGTATGGACGTCACTTCACTTCCCCAGATATCTTTCGCAGATCAACAAAGATTGAATTCTCCCATCTCCTCTAAGGAAGTAGAATTGGTACTGCAGCAGCACCCCAGGGAGAAAGCCCCAGGGGAGGATGGGCTGCCGAGGGAATATTATATCTACTATAATAAAACCCTAAGGGCGCATGCGCACTTCAAACTTCGTGATCCCTGCGTCTGATCCGTAGCTCCATTCCAGTAGAACAAGTCTATGGCGGTTTTCTGGCTCCTACTGCGCATGCAGAGTTTGAAATGGCGACCATGGACGCAAGGAGGTGGAGAACACGCTGGCGACTCCCCCCTCCCACCCTCACTCACTCTAAGAGGACCACGCAAGGGAGAAGGGGCTGCGGTTTGGGAGCAGGTAGAACACGCCAGCAACTCCCCCCTCCCGCCCTCACTCACTCTAAGAGGACCACGCAACGGACGCAGCCGTGGTTTGGGAGCAGGTATTAGGGAGCAGGGAAGAGGTGCTGTTGAACAAGGGGGAGGTAAAACGAAGGGAGAAGGGCTGCTGCTGGACAGGGGGAGCAGGCAAAGGGTGGTGGTTGGCAGCCGAGGAAAGAGAGAGACAGAAAGAAAGACAGACAGACAGCAGCCAAGGAGAGAGAGAGACAGAAAGAAAGAAAGACAGACACACACACATCTATTCTAGTACTGGTTAATGTAATGGGCTTAAAGACTAGTTACAGTATAATCTTGTTATAACGGACTTCAAGGGACCTGGAAAAACGGTCCGTTATATCCAGAGTCCGTTATATCCGTTATTTTTACATATATATTTTTGCATTTTTTAAAAACTTTATTTAGGGGCAACTTGAAACAATGTAAATCGATGAACAACAGTCACTGCACAAGCATATCAGCAACATCAATAACAAAACTCAGCAAAACATTGGCATGGCACGAAATGATTGCAAACCCCAACACTGTACTGGAAAGAAAAATATTCTGTCATTTTTTTCTGGGCTGCATTTTGATACTATATCACCGGCATGTCACGTGCCTTGTAGGCAGAACCTGCATGTCCGTTATAGCCGAATAAAACTACAGCTAAAAGCGGCTCTGGGGACCAAATTGGTTGTCCGTTATATCTGAAAGTCCATTATATGCGAGTCCGCTATACCCCATGATTTTCTGTATGTTTATAATGGCGCTCGGCCGGGACCAGCAGACCTTGTCCGCTATAGGCGATATTCCGTTTATAAGTGAGTCCGTTATAACGAGATTATACTGTATCCTACAAAAGGAGGATTCAGAAGTATTGGTGAGGATATTTAACTCCTTGTTGCAGGGCTCTTCCCTTTCCCCCTCTATGGAAAAGGTAAATTTGTAACTCCTCCTCCCTCTCTGGTTATTTTAGTCCTCTAAATTTTCTCTTCATTTTGCCTCTTCCCTCCACTGGAGTTCCTTTCTACCCTAACTCTTGTTAACCGTGTCGAGCTTTACAAATGTAGAGATGATGCGGTATACAAACCTAAGGTTTAGATTAGATTAGATTATAGTGATTAATGGGATTAAGTGAGAAGTATTTGGGATGGAGAACGAACTAGGGGTGCCCCATGTCTTCCCTGATTTTACCTTTAGACATAGAGCCACTTACAGCTAGGGCCAGAGCATCTTCTGTGATTTTTCTGATAGATGTGAAGGCTGAGAAACATGAAGTGTTACTATATGTAGATGACACTTTAATATTTAGGAGGGGCCCTGCTAGCTCTGATCCCGCATTATTGCAAGAGATGGCTTAGTATGGGGAGGTTTGGGGATTAATGGTGAATAAGAGAAAACCAAAGTGCTTAGTTTTAATGCCTCCCTGGAGATGATTTTAAATTTGCCCTTCCAGGTTACCTGTCAGAAGATCCAATAACCTGGATATCTGCATCTCGGCTTAGTAAAAAGATGGTTTTTGATTAAACGATAGTAATTTCACAGAACAAATAAGGGATTTAGTGAGACAGCTCTCCCAAGTGCTGTCTTGGGGATGGGGGTGTGGTTCTCCCTAAAATTTTATTTTCGATTTTCCAAGTTCCATATTCACGTACCTAAGAGACAGTTTTAAATATGGAAACAAATGTTTAGGGACTTTATTTAGGAAGGGAAAGAGGCAAGAATAAATTTGGCTTCTGCGAAGACTCTTAAGGGGAGGGGGAACTGGGATTCCTGAAATTATAACAATATTACCAGGCTACGATCCCTAAGGCAATGTAAGAACGCTATAGGAAAGACCCGTTGATACACTGGGTTTGTCTGGATAAAGCAGGCTGACTCCATATTCAGTTTTTGAAAGTAGAGTAGATTGAAGACCCTTATTAGTTTATGGGTAGCCAAGGGCATATCTTTCTGGTTCCATTAAAAGCTATCTGGAATTCGGTATCTTATCCTCCAGGTGTATGAGGAATCATGGTCCCACTTTCCTTAAGCATTATCACCCCTACTCTACATTCTACTTCAAGGAGCTGCAAAAGGATTTACAGAAGATTGTTTCATTATCGTAAAGACCTTTTTCATATAACATATTGCAGGGGCAGCTTTAAGAGCTCCTAGTTAGGAAAATCTCCTTTAATTCAATTATTCAAACTTAGACTTTTTATTGAGAAATGAAGCAAAAATGAATTTGCACCTTTCTAAGTTGGAAGTGATCTTTATATACAGTAAATCAGACTCACCGAAGGGTTTGCTTTCCAAAATCTGCAAGGTTCCAGGCAGCATACATTTATCAGGAGATCTTCCTTGTGAAGGGGGTTGACAACGTTGGGTGAGTCAAGAAATATAGCCCCAAAAATGGGATAACATATATATTTTTACATCCATCACTTCTCTTCCATTACCAGTTTTAGACAATAGCAATATAATATAGTATATCAGGGGTATTGGACACCAGTGTTGGAGAATGGACAGATGATGGTCAAAAAAGGGAAGTGTTGGTGGGCGTGTGGTGATAGGGATACTTTTGAGCACATGTGGTGGGAATGTTCTGTGGCAACTAATTATATTGGATAGCTATATTTATTTATTTATTTAGTTCATTTTCTATACTGTTTTCCCTAAAGAACTTAGAATGGGTTACAGGTTAAGCATACATAGAGGGGCAAAATTAAAAGAAACGTCTACTCTAAGGGCTAGATTCACTAAATCTTCCGATCGTGTCCCTACGATCGCAAAACCCTGATCCTGACCTGATTCACTAACTTCCTGGCCGATCAACCTCCAACCTGATCTGCGTATGCAAATGAGGGGAAATGGCATGCAAAGTAGGAAGGACACGATTCACTAAACAGAAAAAGGAACATATATTGGGCTGGTTGATCCGAAGTGATGCATGCAAACAAGATAATGAATCGCCACCCTTTCCCCCCCCCCCCAGCCACGGATCGGATCCATGGGCTTAGTGAATCTAGTTCTAAGTCTGATTTGGACGTATGGTGTTAGATGCACAAAGTTGGTAGTGGTAAAATGCCAATGAAAAATGCATCTAGAATATTTGTTTCTGAAAATCGTCTATCTGGATGTCCAGGCCATTGATCGTCCAGACCGCCAGTACGTCTTATCTTTATACCACATTTTCGACCAAAAATTTGTCTAAGTCCCAAACGCCCAGAACAAGACCATTTGGACATGGGAGGGGCCAGCATTCTGATGGAGTGGCAACAGAGCAGTGGGGTACCTTACAGGGCACTGCTATGAATGTCACAAAAAGGGTGCCACTTAAACATCTCACCATAACTCCCTTATAGGTTATGGTGAGCCCCCCCAAAACACACTGTACCCACCTGTCTACAACCCCAATAGCCCTTATGGCTGCAGGTGGCACCTATATGGCAGTACAGTAGGGTTTAGGGGGCTCACATTTTCCACCATTAATGTAGTGGTTAAAGTGGCTTATGAACCTGGGTCCTCCTCTCTATGGTTCACTAGCCCACCCCCAAGGCTACTTAAGACACCTGTATGCTGCTCTACTAGCAGGTTCTGATGTTCCGGAGACAGGTATGTACGTTTTTATTCTCATATTTGTTGCAGTGTGGGGGTGGTCAGTGATCACTGAGGAAGTGTGTGGGGGTCTTTACGTTGTCTCTGCAGTAGTTATCTGGTCACTTTGGATACCTTTTTGGCACTTATACCTGCTTTTACATCATCTAACTCACAATGTATAAGTGTCGTCCAGGAAGTCTCATAAAACATTCTATTGTCCCTGCAGGATGGCTAAGTCTAGGTCAGCCCAAATAGAAACATAGAAACATAGAAATAGACGGCAGATAAGGGCCACGGCCCATCTAGTCTGCCCACCCCAACGACCCTCCCCTACCTTTCTCTGTGAATAGAATAGAAACAAATACCGCCCTAAGCACTCCTCCAGATATGCTCCTTTTAGCTCTGGGCACACAGTGCATTTAGAAGCCTAAAAAGTCCCTGGATATGTCTAGAAAGTCGGTTTGATTATCGGCACTTGGACAACTTGTCTTTTAGGTTGTCCAAGTGCCAACTTGGGCGGGATTTTAGATGTGTTTAAATTTCGATTATGAGCCCCATAATGTACAGTTATAGTTAACAGGTTATGATTTGCCATAGATTCAGTACAAATTTTATGAAATAGGTTTTTATTCTAACTTAACACATACTAGGTTTCTAATACCAATATACATAATATACAGTTTACAGATTAAATTTACCATAGTTACAGTGCAAGATTTTTATTATTTTTTTTAATTGTCTTTATTAGCAATTGCAAAGGGAACATACAACCAGGATCAAAACAAGCAAGAAAGACATAGCAGGCATAGAAAACAGCACAGGAAACATGACAGCAAATGGTGCAAAGTACAGGAACCCAATGGCTGGATGCCCAACACAATTGACATTTTATGAAGTACCAAACCCCCCCAAACAAACACACACAAACCCCAAGCACGTGGCCTCAGACCACAACAAACAAACAGCAAACATTCCACATGCATACCCCCAGACAACCAAACACCCCAAATGCACACACACTCACACAAGTGCAGCCTTCCGGGGAAAAGCAAAACAAAGAGAGCAACAGCCCCACCAAGAAGAAAAATCAAGATAAAACATCCATGTCCTCTGGCTCCCAGCTGGAACAGACAGTTAACGCCCGCTTCCATAGATCTTGATAGCAGCGGAGGGCCAAAGTCCCACACCTAGGGACGTGTTGAAGCTCATACCGCCCTACCTCAGCAAAACGAGCAAGCCAGTGCGAGAAAGAGGCCTCTGAGTCAACCACCCAATGCTGCAAAAGGAGCTTTTGGACTACCAAGACAGCCATGTAAAGAACCCTACGCTGGGGAAGCGTAAGCCCTCCCTCAATCAAATTGCGTTGATCCCCCAAAAGCAGAAAACCATAAGACCAAGGCACAGCTTGCTGAAGAAGGCATTCCAAAAAAGGAAGAACTCTCAGCCATAAGGCAGAAGAAGGACATTCCAAAAAAATGGTGCATGAGGGTACCCAAAAAACGATTACATTTAGTACAAACTGGTCCCTCCCAGAGGCCCATACGAGCCCCCTGAGCCCGAGTGATATAAGCCCGATGCAGAATTTTAAACTGCATTTCCCTAAAATCCATTGACCCACCCCAAAGCATACACAGTGGCAAAAAGATCAAGAAAGGTATTACGATCCATGGTAATGGCAAGTTCTGATTGCCACTGGGAAGCCAATCGATCAATAGATCCCATATCCGATGCATTCTTCAGAATCTGATACCAGGTAGCTAGTTTGTTAGAAGCAGGAGATACCTGAAAAAATTGATCCAAGGGACCACAGAGCCAAGCATCCCCCCATTTACGACCAAGGGACAAATAGTAATGCCGGGCTTGAAGGTAAGCCCAGAAATGAGTCTGTGGCAGGTGCCAGTGAGCTTGCAACTGGGCAAAAGTAGGAAAATGACCTCCCCCCACTGTAAGGAAATCCTGAAGAGTTCTACCCCCTCTCTGCTCCCACTGCCGAAACCAGGAGTGGCCCACTCCCGGGGGAAAACCAAGATTCCCATACAGTTATAACAAAAGGGAAGTTGCCGGAGTCTTCCCCTGCCGACGTCGCCACAACCGCCACGCACGCCTCAGGGGGAGAAGATAGGCGAACTTAGCCCCTCCCCCCGGTATAGCAGACAACAGAGCGTGAAGAAGAGACAAGACCGAGCGAGGGGCACACCAGGACTCTACCCAACCCTGGGGAGAGAATTTATAACAACCCAACCATCCTTCATGGATAAAACGAAACAGAGCGGCGACGTTATAATAGCGAAGATCAGGGAGGTTCAAACCACCCCTATATTTATCTAAAGCCAAAATGGCATAACTAATCCGGGCTCGCTTATGACGCCAAATGAAGGAGGAAATAAGCAAACGAAACATACGCACTTCCTTATCAGTAACCCAAAGAGGTACTGCCTGCAAGGGATACAGAATCTTGGGAAGAAGTACCATCTTAGTCAAAGCCACACGACCCCCAAACACCCAGCGGATGTTCTCTCCATTTATCACACAAACGCTGGATCGCCTCCAAATGACGTGTCACATTATATTGGTACAGAAGTTTGAGGTCTGGGCTTAAATACACACCAAGGTAACGCATCGGCCCCTTCACCAGCGGAATCTCTAAGCTCACATGCCAGGTCTCCACCTTAGTGGACTGTAACGGGAGAAGTTCAGATTTATCGCAATTAACACGCAGACCAGAAAGATCTCCAAAGGAGGGAACCAAAGCAAGGACCCGCTCCAGATCCCGTCGAGGTTGGTTGAGATAAAGGAGAATATCGTCGGCAAAAAGATTAATGCGACTTTCTTTGTCCTTAATGCGAATGCCCTGAAAAGTCGGATCATCGCGAATCCGAGCAGCCAATGGCTCGATAGCTAACACAAAAAGTAGGGTAACGGGCAGCCCTGTCTGGTCCCTCTTCCCAGAGCAAACGATTCAGTAAACTCACCATTGACTAAAAGTCTGGCCTGCAGTTGAATATACAAGCTACAAATCCAGTGTTGAATAGAACCCTCTATGCCAAACTGATGTAGAACCCAGAAGAGATAGGGCCAGGAGATACTATCAAATGCCTTATCCATGTCCAAGCCTACGATAGCCGAGTCTCCCTCCAGTCCATGCTTGGAATGAAGGGCCATCAAAGCCCGGACCAGATTCATTGATGCATAGCGGCCCGGCACAAATCCCGCCTGGTCCTCATGGATCAACAGTGGCAAAAAGGCATTCAATCTATGTGCCAAGAGCGCAGCAAAAAGCTTAGCATCCTGATTAAGGAGGGAAATAGGCCTATAAGATCCTACCTGAGCCGGATCCTTGCCAGGTTTAGGCAAAAGCACAACGTGGGCCATATTAGGAGTCCCTAATCCCCGTTTCTCGGAGAGCGCATTAAACTCCCCCGCCAAGACAGGGGAGACCTGATCTGACAGTATCTTGTAATACTCAGAGCCAAACCCATCAGGGCCAGGTGCTTTAGTTAATTTGAGCTTCTTAATACCAAGCTGTACCTCTCCAGGACTAAAAGGGACATTCAATTGTTCCAGCTGGGCTACCGTCAGTTTAGGAAGCGCAAGCTCCTGAAAGAAGGCATCTCTATCATCTTCCGAAAACAGTCGATTGGCGTAGAGAGATTCATAAAAGGAAACAAATTGCTGTTGAATCTGCCGTTCCTGAGTGAAACAAGTACCTTTCTTGTCCCGGATGGACAAAATAACCTGACAGGTGCGCGGACCAAGTTGGCCAACAATCTCCCAGTCTTACCCCCCCAGGCGTACAATTTATACCATTGAAAATAGATATCGCGAGAGGCCAGCTGCGTCAAGATGGTATCTATCTGGCCCCGTACAGTCAGCAAGCGAAGTTTATCATTCGCTGAAAGTGCAATGGCGCGCCCTCAACTGTCGAAGCTCCCCCGATAGAGCCAACAACTCAGCATCCAGGGACTTCCGCTTGCGAGAAAGATACGCAATAATGAACCCCCGCAGAACCGCCTTGGAAGCCTCCCAATATGTTACCGGATGAACATCTTCAGTGTTGTTATGGTAACTATACTCCAACTACTGTTCCCAAAGATATTTATGAAATTCGATATCACGATAAAGGTAACACGGAAATCTCCAATGCCGCTCCCCGGACTCCGGCGTAAACTGAAATTCCAAAACAACTGGGGAGTGATCCGATAGGAGAACTTCCTCAATATCTATCCCAGACACCCTGGGTAGCAGAGAGGGCGAGACCAGCAGGTAATCCAATCGAGCATAGACATTGTGGGGATGGGAGTAAAAGGTGTAGGTACGTTCCGAGGGATGCAAAGTCCTCCATGTGTCCAATAACTGCAACTGACTAAGCAAAAAATTTACCCCTTTGGCTCCATGGTCCCTTGCCCCCTCCTTTGCCGGGCTACAATCCAAGGCAGGATCTACAGTAATGTTAAAGTCCCCCCCACCAACGGTTGTAATCTGGATACATGGCTATCTTGGCAAGCAAAGCTGAAAAAAATTTATGATTATACACATTAGGAGCATACAGATTGCACAATAACCATTTTTGCCCCCATAATTCCCCCAACACGATAACATATCGGCCATCTTGATCTTGGAGAACTTTATGAGTGTGGAAGGGCAATTGTTTATGAATAAGGATGGCAACCCCTCGCTTCCTGGTACCAAAGGAGGACGAGCAAACCTCGCCCACCCAGTCTCTCCAAAGCTTGAGATGTTCAGTAATGGAAAGATGAGTTTCCTGCACAAAAGCAATATCAGTCCCCCTTCTTCTGAACCAGGTCAAAACCTTCTTCTTCTTAACAGGAGAGTGAATCCCGTCCACATTTAAGGTAGCTATAGTCAACTTAGTCATTAGGAAAAGGGTCCCCAAAGATAATAACAGGAGACAATATAGTACAATGGACGGGCAGTCCCCCAGCTACGCCTCCCATCCAGGAATGCTGAAGCAGGAACACAATACAGAATAGCCCGGGGCACGTAAGCAGGACCCACCGCCCCCAAGAACGTTGCACCACCACACCCACAGCCCTGCCCCCTACCCACACATACATCCGCCACACAGACCCACAGTCAGTCACAACATCCACCCCCCACACCCTCACCCAAACATCACCCCCTCCCCACTCCCCACCAACCTCCCCCCAGAGAAAAGCTTCCCCAGAGCCATCCCCAAAAAACTCCAAAACAAAAGAAAAAACTAAGAACAAGAAGTTCCACTCTCAAAAAGCGGAGCAACTAAAGTCCTTAGCTGAGCTCTCATGGACCCACAGTCTCCCAAACAGATATCAGCTGCCCATATTGAAGGGAAACCCAGCCAGCGCAGGAGCAAAGCAGCCATCCTCCAGCAATCCAGTCCAGACAAACCCCAGCAAAGGTGAAACAGCATAGAATCCGAACAAAATGTACTGCCGGCGACCCCAAAGCAGGAAACCAAACCAGAACAAAAAGGTCACCAAGCCTCAAACGTCCCAGACACCGCAGCTCACCCCCACACAAACCAGCAGGGTCTAGACAGAACTCCCCTCCACTGCCCAGAAGGTCAATGTCTCACAAATAGAGTAAGGCCAGAGAGAAAAGTACTGAGGGCAAACTGCTGCGTCAAAGGGCCGGATCAACCTCCGGGGCCCCCCGTCCGCCACTGCCGGCATGGAGTCTAAGTATTTCTGTGCTGCTGCGCGATCAGCAAAGGTGTGAGGTTTCCCCTCTCTCCAAATGCGCAGCAATGCCGGGTATACCAGCACAAACCGCACTCCTCGTTTGTGAAGCGCGGTGCACAGGGGAGCCATTTCTTTACGCAGGGAAGCCACATGGAATGAGTAGTCGTTAAACAGCAACAGTTTCTTTCTGTCATAATCCAACTGACCCACTTTCCAGTATGTTTGTAGGATGAGTTCTTTTTCCTTCCAGTTAAGATAACGAGCAATCGCAGCCCTAGGGCGGTTATTATCCCCCGAGCGAGAGCCCAGGTGATGTGCTCGCTCGCAGATAAAGCCGGTCGGCGGTGCCTCCAGGCCCAGCTTAGTCGGTAGCCAGAGTTGAAAAAAATAGTACAGGTCCTGATCAGCCCGGAGCTCTGGAAGACCCACTATGCGAAGGTTGTTGCGGCATTGGCGATTATCCTGCTCATCGAGGCGGTCAGTCAGCGCTGTCACCTGGGCCTGCAGTGCGACCATACTAGAGTGGTCCCGCAGCGCCGTGTCTTCCCTGTCAGAGATGCGCTGCTCTACCGCCGCAATGCGGCCTGCCTGCATCTCAAAACGCTCGTTTATGCAGTCCACTGCAGACTGGAGCTTATGGAGCCGATCCTCTAATGCCGCGGTCACCATGCGGGAAATTTCCTGCGCCCACTCTCCCCACTGCGCTGGGGCCGAAGATGGAGTCGGCGCCGCCGCCATTTTGGGAGCAGTGAAGGCAGACTTAGGTTTTGGCGTCTTCGCAGAACGCACCGGCATGCCGGACACAAAGCGCCGTTTCCGAGGCTGTACTCGCGCACAGCACTTAAGGAAGGTCTCTGGGGAGATTTTTGCTGATCGGGCAGTAGCTTGACAGGAGTTTAGCAGAGTTTTGGAGACCGGGGACCGGAGAGCTCAAGGGCACACGTCCGTTCAGATCTGATGAATCACGTGACCCCCAGTGCAAGATTTTTTTGATACAAGATTTTATCCTAACTTGACACATACTGGGATCTAGTACCAATGTACATTTCTTTGTAATCCATCGGTCATGGGCAGGGGAGTTAGGTGAAGAGGTATGTTTTTATTGCTTTCCTAAAGTTGAGGAGTCCTTCAAGGGATCTGATCTGTGGGGGCAATCGATTCCAGTGGCTTGTATGTATGGGAGCAAATTAAACACTGGATAGGTGAGGCTTAGTATGGAGATCCAGGGTTATGTCTCCTGGAAAGAGGAAAGTACTGGAGGGGACAGTGGGATAGGTCAAGGGGTTACACACCTGTTAGTCCTGGCTTCAAAGATGGCAATTGCTAGGCAGTGGAGACAAGAAAATGGACCCATTCTACAGGCCTGGAAAGTAGCAGTACAAGATCTTCAAATATTTGAAGCACCTGCTAGTCAGCTTAGGGGATCCCAGGAGGACTGTGTTTGGAAATGGCGACTGGCACAATAGGGTTATTAAATTGTATGAGGGACTGATACCCGTACTGGTCATCTTGGGGGAGCTACACTTCATGTTCCTTATAGCGCGAACTATTATATGCTAGATACCTATTCCATGAACTCCATTTTCTTTCTCTGTGTGGTGTGGGTTTTTTTTTTTTTTTTTCTTGTAGGCACCTGGAGGGCAGGGGTAAGGAAGTTAAGATTCCTTGTTAAATGGGATTGTTTTCACTGCATAAGCTTGTATGGGATCTTTTTATTGTTCTTTTAAAAAGTTTAATTTAAAAAAAAAAAATTATGTTGGAGAAAAAGAGAACAAATTTTATTGAAAGAATAGGTATATCGAAAGAGCTCAAGCTGGCTTAAAAGCTGGTTTTAAACCAAATAGATCAGATTTTCTTTTCAGTTTCTTAGAGATTAGAAAACATAGTAACATAGTAGATGACGGCAGATAAAGACCCGAATGGTCCATCCAGTCTGCCCAACTTGATTCAATTTAAAATTATTTTTTCTTCTTCTTAGCTATTTCTAGGCAAGAATCCAAAGCTCTGCCCAGTACTGTGCTTAGGTTCCAACTACTGAAGTGTCCGTCAAAACTCACACCAGCCCATCTACACCCTCCCAGCCATTGAAGCCCTCCTCAGCCCATCCTCAACCAAAAGGCCATATACAGACACATACCGTGCAAGTCTGCCCAGTACTGGCCTTAATTCTTCAATATTTACTATTATTTTCTGATTCTAGATCCTCTGTGTTCATCCCAAGCTTTTTTGTCAGAGAAGTCCTTTGGGGGAAGGTTCTGCTGACAAAATATGCTCATTGTACTAAACTACATTGCCAGCTAAATTCTCCCACCCCAGAGTCTGTTCGTAGGACACATCAGCACTCAAGCAATAGTATTAAATTCTAAAGTAATGTTAATATTCTGGATTATACTATAGCTATTTTTTGTCAAACTAAACTTCCTTGACTGTTCAGCACAATAAAGGTGCCCTAGTTCTAAGATAAAGGCCATTCAGAGGCTTACAACTGGCAATGAAACAGGAGAGGAATCTTGTAATTAAACAAGCACACCATCTAGAAAGTATGCTAGCCTGCTTCCATAAAGAATAAAACAGCGTAGGAACAAATAGGTTACGAAGGCCTCAGGTACATTACAACCCATGACACAGGAGATCCACTCACCCAAATGTTGCTCCTTCAAAATGCCTTTGCTGTATCGGAAAATTTTTGATGAAATGGAATCTGAGATGGTGCCAGAGATGAAGAGACACTCAGTGCATACCAAATTCCCAAGGCACTGACAAAGCATCTCAAAATAGAACATTCCTACTGCTAGGGGATTCTATTATCAGAGGCATTAATTTGGAAACCAGGTTGCAGGGTGACAAAGAAGGTGAAATGCCTTGCAGGATCCTGGCAGGAATGCAAAGCAAATGCTTTGGGCAATCAGAAAAGAAAGTAAGAATTCTAAAATTGATCATGTAACACACCTGGGGACAAATAATGTCATAATGCAGTTTTGCAGCATAGGAGACACTAGAAACCATGGTAAGGAGTATAGCTTTTTCAGAAATACTTAACACTTTGTGGAAAGGGAGAAGGAAGGCTACATCATACACAAGACTTCAATATGTGATTAAAAACCTGGTGTAAAAGATTTTTGAGCGAGGCAGCTGCGGCAAAAGAGAGGACAAGAAGCTAAACTAGAATGGACTACATCTGTCTGTGGCAAGAAAAAGGGATCCTAAGTGAGAAGCTGAGACAACATATTGCCAGGCATTTAAACTGGAGGATGGGGGTGATAAATTAAACTAAACCTTAGGCTTATATACCACATCTTCTGAATAGCAATAGAGCTCGGTACGGTTTACAAAAATTAGAAAAGAGAACAAGTACAATATGAATTTGGAATAGTATGGAGAGGAGCGGAATTAACAACTTTGAAAATAGCCAGGTTTTTAGGTGTTTTCAAAATAGTTGGAAAGAGTCCAGGCCACACAGCTGAACAGAAAATTTATTCCACAACTCAGTAATTTTGAAAAGTAGAGATTTCCCTAGTTTGCCAATGTAGATAACGCCTTTTGACGAGAGAAAGGACAATTTAAATTTTTGAGTAGATCTGGTGATATCAGATCTTACAGAATTCCAGGACAGGGGAATTAAAGAGGGGCAGAATGCCATGCAAGATCTTGAATGTTAAGCAGGCGCATTTAAAATACACCCTGGAAATTATTGGAAGCCAATGAAGTTTTTGTAGAAACGGAGAGACATGATCAAATTTACTTTTTGCAACAATCAGCCTGGCCGCAGCATTCTGGATCAATTGAAGTCTTTGAAGGGTTTTCTTGGTCAGGCTTAAATCAGATGAGTACAGGGTGTCACCCCAACAAACGCATAACAACAGTGAGGAAAATAGCAAAATAAGCCTTCGACTGTATAGGGTCCCTCTAGACCGGCACAGATGGATTTACACACTCCTACCAGCAGAAGGAGACTGAGATGCAGAGGGCTTAGAGAAAGGTGGATTCATTGTGAATGATCTTGGAAAGAAGACATGGCACATCATCCACCCAGATTTCATTTAAAGACTTATAACTCAGAAATACCGAACAACCTAGGGAGGCGGCAATAACGCTTCTAGGCTAGGATCTTACAGTAGCGCAAGATAAACTGATGTTGTTGGCCTTTGTAGCAGCAAGATTGGTGGTTGCACAACATTGGAGGAGCTCTGTACCTCCTACCCTTAAGCAGATGAGAGCACGTTTGGGGTTAAGTGTGTGAGCGCTTTTGCTTAACCGTACTTATGACCCGTAAATGGTCTCAATATCTAAATATATGGGGCACATATCTGGAGGTGGAGGGAGCTTGGGGTACGGCTTCTCTTCAGGGCATTTCTTGCCTTTCTGATGCTGGGCTTCTGTATCATCTGTGATTTTCCCTTACCGGGTTCTGGTTACCAGACATTATTTGGTGTTTTCTGGTTTAGGTGGGGATGAGTGGGGGAGGGATTTGGGGATATCCTGCTGTTTTGAGGTTTTGCTCTTTGGATATATGATGTCCAGCACTTCTGTGGAGATTAGGGAACTTAGAGGGGGTTATGGGGGGGGGGGGGAACACTGTTCTTACTGTTTTTTCACAGTTTTTATGGTTGATATAGTTCTGTATTGATGGATGTTCTGCTTGTTACTGCGGTGAACTTCTTTGATGATTGAAGTCTACAAAATCCTGAGTGGAGTAGAACGGGTACAAGTGGATCGATTTTTCACTCCGTCAAAAATTACAAATACTAGGGGACACTCAATGAAGTTACAGGGAGATACTTTTAAAACCAATCATATCTCCCCTCAGCTGTCTCTTTTCCAAGCTGAAGAGCCCTAACCTTCTCGGAGAGAACGGGAACCCGAAGGCCTTGAGCATGCGCAGATGCTCAAGGCCCAGCACAAAGAAGAAGGCAGATCTTCGGCACCGGCACCGGCATGTCCTGTGCGTTGGTGCCGGTGCCAAATGGGGATAAGGAATGTGATTGGGTGGGTGGGTGGGTGCCTGGGGGATGCTGGATCATGGCGGGGGGGGGGGTGCGACGCGAGTGGGGGGTGCTGGATCGCGGGGGGGGCGCCATGAGCAGGTGGATGGTGGATCACGCGGGGGGGTGACATGAGTGGGGGGGGGGGGGGTGGCGGATCAAGCGGGGGGCCTTCATGAGCGGGGGAAGCATTGCTGGATCTTGGGGGGGAGGTAGAGCAGCGCCGCTGGCCTCAGGGGGTGGGAGTGGGTGGAACGTATCAAGCGAGTTTCCCTTAGTTCCATGGGGAAACTCGCTTTGATATACGAGTATTTTGGTTTACGAGTATGCTTCTGGAACGAATTATGCTCATAAACCAAGGTTCCACTGTACTTGGAAACAGGATACTGGGCTTGATGGACCGTCAGTCTGTCCCAATATGGCAATTCTTATGTTTTTATGCTTCCTATTCTGAGGGTTGAGAGCCATAAAAAGACCCTCAGGTGAATCCCAAAGATCTTATCTCCTTTAAATTAAAATGCTGAATGACAAGATGGAGAGTGGCATTGGTGTGTCTGCACTGAAGGATGTTCCCTGTGCTGCTTCCCCATTATCCCTGGGAGTGAGGTCACTTCGGGCTGGGAGTCTGTACAAATCATGCACCTGTGCCGAGTAGACCTTTCAAAGTGATTAGCCCATGGTGTGTTTTTCTAGGATTTGAGTGGCTTAATGGTAGCTCTAAAAAGTAGATTCCAACAGTGAGGTCTGTTAAATTTCCTGAAAATATAGCATTGTTCCTGAGAGCTTGATCCAGTACTGAGTTTGTTCCATGCATGAAGTGCTAAATCAGGACTAAATCATGCTGTTCCAGGTTCACCTAATTAAACGAGTTAGTAGAAAGGAAATGGAGCATGAGAGTAATTCTGTTCTGAAAAAAGCTGGCCAGCTTCTAACTTTTGCTCATTCTTTAGGCTACTGGAGAAAAGGAAGACATGGAAGAGCTTCAGGCTTATAACAGGCGGCTTCTTCATAATATCCTCCCTAAGGATGTGGCAGCACACTTCCTGGCACGGGAACGGCGCAATGATGAGCTCTATTACCAGTCTTGTGAGTGTGTGGCCGTAATGTTCGCCTCCATTAGTAACTTCTCCGAGTTCTACGTGGAGCTGGAAGCCAACAACGAAGGGGTGGAGTGTCTGCGGCTGCTAAATGAGATCATCGCCGACTTTGATGAGGTGAGCTGTCCTCGGTTGTGTTTATGGTATAGTCCTTCATCCTCTCACCCTGGGGAAGCAGTCACTTATCTGGAAGGTGGGCTTCCATAGGGGAAATGAGTGCTTCTCACTACTGTCTTATGCTCTCTCAGATATCCTCTGACCAATTTCAAGTCTCCATCCCAAATCTTCACTGGTTGATATCCCATGTAACTGTGGTCGCACTGTTGAAGTGATGCAGTGCCAGTGGGTTCCTGTGCTGCAAACCAGTATAATATTTTTTTGGGGGGTGGATACAATACAAAGCTATAATGTATGCAGAGCTTAATGTCTTAGATCTTGTACTGGATAGTTATTTCTCTCATCTTCTGGGGCTGCTTCCTGGATTACATTCTGCAGGGAAGGCCTTTAGTCACCATTGCCTCATTTTCTCTTGCAGATTATCAGTGAAGAGAGGTATCGGCAGCTGGAGAAAATTAAAACCATTGGGAGCACTTACATGGCAGCATCTGGCCTGAATGATACCACATATGACAAGGAGGGCAAGTCCCACATCATTGCGCTGGCTGACTATGCCATGAGGCTCATGGAACAGATGAAATACATTAATGAGCATTCCTTCAACAATTTTCAAATGAAAATTGGTGAGAAATCCATTCTGGGGATTGAGGTAGGGGTGCTGGGAACCCTGGGCTTGAGGCGGAAGTCTTGGGGGAAAAGCATTAGGAGAGGGGGCAACGGGAGTTCTAAGAGCCCTAGGTTTGGGAGCGGGGGAGGTGCAGAGAGGCATGGGGTTGAGGTGGGAGTTGAGGACGTAGGCAGTCTTGCAGCTGGAGTTTGGATATTGACTGTTTTAGGGGGGTGAGGTTCTTGGGATGCTGAGACATATGCCTGGAAGAAATATGGATGTAGAGATCCAGCTATGTGATTGATTTTGATGATTCTCTTAGATATAGTATGTACAGTAAGCCAAATGATGCTCTGAAAGACATCTGAACTTTGTCCAAAGAGCAAGGAGCTAAGTGTAAACAACGTAGATCTGCAGTATATGAGGACCGAGGACTACTTTATAATATTTTTTTATTTATCTATTTAGGATTGAACATTGGCCCTGTGGTCGCAGGGGTCATTGGTGCACGAAAACCCCAGTATGATATCTGGGGTAACACTGTGAATGTGGCTAGTCGCATGGACAGTACAGGGGTCCCTGACCGCATACAGGTAACAGCCCTGTTGTGGGAGTAAAAGGAAAGGGGTCTTATTATTATATGCAGTTTGAGTGAAGGAAGCATGGCATTTGTCGAGGAGTTCAGTGGTTGGACATCACTGAGCACAAATTGGCTGATTTTAATTTATTTATATTCTGCATATCCTACAATTCTATGCGGATTACAAATTATTCAGGTACTCAAGCATTTTTCCCTATCTGTCCCGGTGGGCTCACTCTCTATCTAATGTACCTGGGGCACTGGAGGATTAAGTGACTTGCCCAGGTTTACAAGGAGCAGTGTGGGATTTGAACCTACAAGCCCAGGGTGCTGGGGTGTAGCTCTAACCACTGCACCACCCACTCTGCCTTTGCTATAGGTCACAGAGCTCGCCTCCTGTGTAAATCCCTACCTTAAGCACTCCTCTGGAAAAGTGAAGGTGCTTCAGAAAGGGATTTGCAGCAAAGGAGAAGGGGGAGCCCAGGGAAATCTCTCAGGTTTTTAGAAATACTTTAGCTAAGTTTAGCAGCTCATTGTAAGGCAGATAATAAATATACAGAGTTGCAGGCCTAGCACAGATTATAGGTTTCAGCACAGAAGAAAATAATCCAATTTTACAGGAAATTATTGATATCTATGTCTTTTTAGTGTTTGCTTTTTTATTTATTGGTGGGGGTATCTCTTTTTTTTCTCCTTCAGGTAACCACAGACCTGTACCAGGTTTTGGCAGCCAAAGGTTACAAGCTGGAGTGCAGAGGGCTGGTCAAGGTCAAAGGAAAAGGGGAAATGACCACATATTTCCTGAATGATGGACCAATAAGCAGTTAGCAGAAGCTTCAGCCTTGAGGGGCAGAGGGACCCCTGTTGGAGGACCTGATCTTTCAAGAAGGAGTTGACCGAGTGACTGGTGTCCTGACGTCTACATAGCTTGGAGAGAGGCAGTGAGTGGGCCCATGGAGGATGGGTAGGAGAAAGAGTCCACACGTACATTTGTCAACATGTTGGCATTTCCTTTTCACCGCCGCCTCTGTTGCCTTTCCAGAAGGACTTCATTTTGTGACTCTGTGTCACTGGTTCGGACTGCGCACTCTTCCTGAAGACGGCACAGGCAGGAGAGGAGCACTTGCTTAGAGTTTTCTCATACCCTCCCAGATGGTACTCAGCAGTTATTTATTGTGAAAGAGTCATTTTCATTTTCTTTAATTATTTCATTGGAAAAGTAACAAAAACACTTCATAAGAGTTGACCAAAGAACAAGTGAGTAGGAAAGTGATTCCTGGTGGCAATATAGGGAAGCAAGAGTAGTCGTGACTCTAGGAAGGGCAGTATTTCCTAGCTGTGGACCAGACTGACTGTGCTCTTCATCAGCTCTCTGCGGTGTCTTATCTGCAGCCATTTTTCTTCAGCCACCCTCCGCCTTTCCCTTCGTAGCAGCATTTGTGATACAGAAGGGCAATATTCAACTGACATGGAGCACCTTTTTTCTCACAGTTGCACATGTTATTCCTCAGAACCCGCTTCTGCTTCTGTCAGAAGCACCCTCCTCGCTTTTCTGTTCCTCTCTGCCTTTGTCCCTTTTTCTAAAGGAGAATTGAGAGGAACAGTTCTTTTGTAGTGGTCTGGGGACCTGGCTAAAATGAATGTCTTGGAGATTTCCTTCTTTCACACCACAGAGCCGTATAGAGAGACTTTGAGTGGCTGGTGGTGGTAGGGTGCATATTTTCACATGAGCCATTGCATGAAAAAAAACGGTACAGACTTGACAAATCTGCCACCAAGCAGCCAGAATCCAACCATCTCTCCTGCTGGTCTGCGGAGTCTCTTGCCCATGTGAAACTGGAGCCCTCAGGTTCTGTTTTGATGGGCAGGAAGGTGTGGGTTCTCCAGTACTTCAGATTCCAGTGGTGTGGTGGTGCGTTTTTAAACTTATTATTATGTTTTAAATCTTACCAGTTTTTGTGATAACTGTACTATGCCACCTCACAACACCTGTGTCTTTTTCATTGTGAATCTTATCCTGTGTTTCATTTGCAAAAATCACATCCAGGTTGGAGATCACTGGGGGGGGGGAGGGGGTTATAAAAAGAATTTTAGGGACAGATGACTTTATGGACTGAGATCATAGTCCCGGGGCTTTTCCTAGAAAATAGGGTGGGAGTTTAGCGAGGACTTCTCGTGAAGATGACATGCCACTGCAGTGTTAGAGGAGCATTCGCCTTTATTTCTGCAATGCTCTTAACCTCTTAACATTGCCAGAGGAGATTATGGAGTTCCATTTTATAATTTAAAAAAAATATATATATAAGCTGCCTCCAGAAAATTGAAAAAATGAGTAATTTTCATAGGGTGTGTAGTTCCATTCATGGTGCCAAAGAAAAAACATTCTATGAAAAAAATAGTTGATTTTTATGTTTGTTTGAGGCTGCCAGCAAACTGCTGATTTTCATCGTTTCTCTGTCCATTACCATTTTCTCAGATTTTTGCTGTGAAATCTCTTGCAGAACACCCAGGCTTCTCTGTGGCTGAAACTGGCCACGATTTGGGTTTGCAAACTTTGAAAAACATTTTCCCATGAGGTGGAGGCATCCATTTTTCTGTGATGGCTACGCACCGCTGTATGTGGGTAGTAACTCCAGTAGCTGCTGCGTGAGTGAGAATGAACTTGGGCATGGTGAAGCTGAGTTGCGAGGTGTGGAACTATTTCGATCCGACACCCACATGTTCATTATAGTGTATATATGCTTTGGTCTGAAAATGAAACTTTTCATAGTGCTGAAGGGCTGGTTTAAGGGTCTGTGTGAGTATCTACAATGATGCCTCACAGTCAACACAGCGTGTGCAATATGTTTTCCGGGGTCAGTATTCCTTTTAGTCAGATAGCGCATGGGGTGCATGCACTGTGATTGTGGGACATCCATGTTTTAGACTTTATTTCCTCCTTTGGTGTCTCATGGGTCATCCTTTGCATAGCTGCTACTCATTTACACTGCAGACGTGGAGGAGAATAGATGAAATTGATTCTGCAAGGCCCTTAATTAAGGTTGCTTCTCCTGAGTCAGAAAGTTCAGCCTTTCATTGTTCATTGTTAGATACCTAAATGTACAGAATTTATGACCAAACACAGTTATACAGCAGGAAAACAGAGAGATGGGAAGCAAGCCTGTCCTATTTATGGCAGGCAGATAAAGCCCTTTTTAAGAGAGAAACTGCAATCCTAGGAGGAAGTAGCGAATGAAAAGATCCGTATGGCTCTATCAACAAACAAAGGGGAAGGGATGAGACAAGAATGTATGCTGTGACTTTTAATTTACACAACCTTTCTAAAATGAATGCATTACAAAGTGTAGGGTCTGTTTTGTAAAAGTAAACATTGAAACTTGAGGTGTATGGAGCCATTTACAGTACGTTACACTGATCTGGTCTGTCTGCCAGGTTGTGACTTGTCTGAACGCAAATGATTCCAGCTGCTTATCCCCCAGACTTTCCTTAGTTGGAAGAAAATTGATTTGACTGGCTTACACTAAATGATGAGATAAGTAAGGGCTGTGTAGATATTTAATTACTGTGATTGGTTTTGACTAATGAAAGAAGAAATGCGTGTAATTGCTTTTATTGGTTTGTCATGAGTGTGTGCGCACATGTATGTAGATACATATACATACCGATACATACAGTATATAGATTTTCACCCGTATCTAGCTGAACAGAGGGCTGTGTCGGTCTGTGATCTGTCACAGCTATACAGTGGCCTGTGTGTCTTGATTCTGTGACACTTCCCAGTGACACCATAGAACAGTGTCTCTCAAACTGTGTGCCATCACACAGCGATTGTACCCCCAAAGAGATTCTGGGTGTGCCAAAGAGATTCCAGAATTTTACTTTATTTTAAAAAATTTCCTTCATATGTAGTAGTTCCTGTTGCTCCCGTTGTTTGTCCTCACGTGGATCACCACTACCGTATCTTCCTCTTCCACGCTATCGATTATCCTTTCAATGCAGCTCACTATATCTTCTACCTTGGCTCCCGGTAGGCAGGTCACCAGTTGATCCTGTCTTCCTCCCGTTATGTGACTGTCGATTTGCCTGATGATGGAGTCCCCCACGACGATTGCTGTCCTCTCTATGTTCTCTTGCCTCTCTAGCCGCATGTCCATGTATGACCATCTCTCTGGCCGTAGGTCTGTGTCCTCTGTGCACTTCCATCTTCCCTCATCCTGGCGTTGGCTTGCACCAGACTCGTCTTCCTTGTGGTTGTCCTCCAGGTAGTCCTCACTCACTGTAGGTGAATCTTGGTCCTCGCTCACTGTAGGTGTATCTTGGCAGCTCCACTGTTGTTGGTGATTTTCCATGGCCCCCCTGTATGCCTGTTTGATGAACTTCTCTAAATCCCTGACTTCTTCCTCAACGGTTTCCTCTGTCATGAAGTTTTCTGCCTCTCTGTTCTTCTCTTCCACTTCTCGAAGTGCTTCTAGTTCCAGTATTCTGCCCCCCAGGAGTCTGACTTGCTTCTTCAGACCCTCCAGTTCCTTGCATCGAGTGCATACATAAGACCACCTCCCAGAGGGCAGGTAGTCATACATATAGCAAACAGTGCAGAAAACTGGGCAGCTCAACATCCTGCTTCTGTCTGCTGCATCCATTGCTGTCCGCTTGCCGGTCTGTCGTCTGACTTCTCCTTGTGTAGGAATCTGTGTAGCGTGAATCTGTGAAGTCCTTTTCTTGATTTTAAACCTGCTACCCCTGTTGCTTGTGTGTGTCCTCTGTGTCTGCTGTGATTGCCCTCTGCTACTACTGTGTTTGTTTATCTACTGCTTGTCTGTCCTGTTGCCCTTGTGGTACTTGCCTGTGTAGGTGTCCTTCCTTAGTGTTTCTTCTTTGCTCGTCTCTTCTTAAAGCCCTTCGCAAAGGCGCTCTCGCTAAGGCAAGTGCCTTTAACGCTCACCTTCGACACGCGCCGAACAACCTGCCCAAGCCTGATTAACTGAGCTCTGTTGGCCTCTCCCCTTTTAAGGAGGAACTCCAGTGATGTCGGGGGTGGGCGGAGCTACCTCTCACCGATGCCCCTTGCTCCCTTCTGCCTTCTCTTGCTCCTTCTTCCCCTCTGCTTTTCTCTCCTTCACCTTTCCTGCTTGCCTGCCCAAGCCTGTTTAACTGAGCTCCGTTGGCCCTTCCCCTTTTTAGGAGGAACTCCGGTGGATGACGTCGGGGGCTGTGCGGAGCTACCTCTTGCCGATGCCCCTTGCTCTCTCCTGCCTTCTCTTGCTCCTTCTTCCCTCTGCTTTTCTCTCCTTCTCCTTTCCTGCCTGCTGCCCATAAGAGTCTGTCAATGTTATGAGCATCTGTGTGCGTAAGGATACAACCACCTAGACAAGCATCATTCTTTGACGTGATTGGTCCTTGTAAACTTAACAGCAAGTCATTTTAGTTTTATTTTTACTTTCAATGCAGTAGCTATCCTAACTTGAGCGACAAATCAATCACGGTGGTATTACCATTTGATCTTCTTATCTTTGCAAACTTGGATTTTCAGCTCTGACAGAAATTAAATGGAAAAAAAGAGAACTACAGATGGTGGATGATAAAATGTGTGCTTACTTGTTAGCTATCGAGCCACGTTTTGAGTTAATTTGAACTAAAAAAAAAAAAGCACATCCATTGCATTGATTAGCAATTCTATTCTATCTATTTTTAGTTTCACAGTTGTTACAATTACCCATACGTAGCTTAAAGAACTTTAAATAACCCTCAAATTTCATTTTTTGTTAATTTTGCAATTTTATAATTTCAATTATAATGTGCCACGAAAAACATTTACTCTGTTTAATGTGCCAGAGCTAAAAAAAAAAAAAAAGTTTGCGAGACACCGCCATAGAGTAAGCTAAGCTGCATGTTCTTGTTTTCCATAAGTTTTCTATGCAGTGGTATTGAATTGTGTGAACACAAATGATCCCTGGATTTTCTTGTTTCTGTATTACAGTGCATCACCAGACAAGTCAAAGGTTCAGCCTTTTTCAGTTCACTTAGGTGCCCTATCGCGTGTTTAGTGTGCTTGAGAGGTAATTTCCCTGTTTGCACACACTGATCGCTTGCTATTTATTTTTTTGTCTTTAGTTTTTAGAGGGGGTGGGGAATCAGCGTGGAAGCATTATCTGGCCAGTGCATTAACATAGACAGGGTTGTAACATAGTAACATAGTAAATGACGGCAGATAAAGACCTGAATGGTCCATCCAGTCTGCCCAAACCTACACTCTCTATAATTGAATGATTTAATTTGAAATGCTTTTTTTCTTAGATATTTCTGAACCAGAAACCCAGAGCTCTGCCCGGTATTGTGCATCTACTGGAGTTTCCGTCGAAGCTCACTCCAGCCCATCCTCAACTGAATGGCCATATATGGGACACAGACTGTACAAGTCTGCCCAGTACTGGCCTAGGGCACAAGGGAGGCAGGGGCTCCAAAATTGTGTCCTCTTCATTGCCTTCCCTACTTGGCTCTGATGCAGTGGGTGGGATAGGAACTCTAGGGGGCATGTCGCACAGGATGCATTTTCAGCTTGGGATAGTCCTGAACACAGACTTAACACGGGGGACCTTAGTACTTCCTTAAAAAGAGGTGTTAAGTGCTCTTGTATTATTATTAATTTTTTTTTTTTTTTTGCAAATCCCATGTGCCAATTTAAAAATTAGCAGAGAACCTGCAAAACTAAAAATAGACAACGCCCTGTTTTACTGCTGCAGTAAAATGGGCTTAGCAAACAGGAAAGTCCTGCATTAGGATGCACTAAGCTTATTTTTTTTACTGCAGCTTAGTAAAAGGGCCTCTTAGTGATCACTGCATTCTGAAAAGATCTTTGCTAGACAGACTGGATAAGTCAGATAGTCTCTCTTTCTCTCCCATCATTTCTTGTACTATATTTACTGCTGCTAATTAAGAGCACCTTAAAGAAGCAGTACACTGAAGTCTTGGCAGACTCCCTGGCCAGTGTTTTTATCAGAGTAAGGTAATGTCATATTCATAGTGCTGCCAGACATACGCAGCACTGTACATTAGAACATTAAAGGCATGGTCCCTGCTCAGAACAGCTTACAGTCTACTCATCAGAGAAACATAACAAGTAAGGGGTTGAGGAGTTCATCAAGCATGAATGCCTTATAGAGAGTCGGAGTTAGGACAAGGAGGGGGTTGGGGGAGTTGAGAAGCATTAGAGGTGTAGAGCCCAAAGAGCGGTGTGCCCCAGGGCTCGGTACTTGGGCCTATCTTATTTAATATTTTCATCAATGACCTAGAAGAAGGAACATCCAGTGAGATCATCACGTTTGCAGACGACACAAAGCTATGCCGGGCAATCAGATTGCAGAAGGATAGCGAGGAACTCCAGTGACTTGTGTCAGGCAGAGAAATGGCAGATGAAATTTAATGTGGAAAAGTACAAAGTAATGCATTTAGGCAGAAAGAACAAGGAACATGAGTATAGAATGTCAGGTGCAACTCTAGGAAAGAGCGAACAAGAAAAAGACCTGGGTGTACTGATAGATAGGACCCTGAAACCATTGGCACAATGCGCGGCAGCTGCAAAGAAAGCAAATAGAATGTTAGGCATGATAAAGAAAGGAAGCATGAGTAGATCGGAGAAAGTTACAATGCCGCTTTATAGGGCAATGGTCAGACCACACTTGGAATACTGTGTCCAACATTGGTCTCCCAACCTTAAGAAGGATATAAAACTGCTGGAGAGGGTGCAGAGATGAGCAACGAAGCTAGTAAAAGGTATGGAGAAACTGGAATATGAGGAACGACTTAAGAGACTGGGATTGTTCTCCCTTGAGAAAAGGAGACTGCAAGGGGTATGTTAGATAGATTGTGAGCCCACCGGGACAGAGAGGGAAAATGCTTGAGTACCTAATTGTAAAAAACCGCTTAGATAACCTTGATAGGCGGTATATAAAATCCTAATAAACTTGAATAAACTTGAAACTTGATCGAGACCTTCAAAATACTGAAAGGAATCGACAAAATAGAGCAGGAAGAAAAATTATTTACAATGTCCAATGTGACACGGACAAGAGGACATGGACTGAAGCTGAGAGGGGACAAGTCCAGGACAAATATCAGGAAGTTTTGCTTCACGCAACAAGTGGTGGACACCTGGAATGCTCTCCCAGAGGAGGTTATTGCGGAATCGACCGTTCTAGGATTTAAAAGCAAACTAGACGCACATCTCCTTACGAGAGGCATAGAGAGATATGGGTGACTAAAATTACTCCAGATGTACACTTGGCTGGGCCTCCGCATGTGCAGATCGCCGGACTTGATGGACCGAAGGTCTGATCTGGAGATGGCAGTTCTTATGTTATTTATGTTAATTTCCCTTCTTATTTAAGGGATTTTTTATTTACACAGAGTTTACAAAAATCACAAATACAACTAACCAATCATGAAGGAAAATAGTAATTAAAAAAATTAAATATTAATGATTTCACTAATCAAGCCCCATTATAGTGGGGGAACCCAGAAATCCAAAAGGAGATGCTAACTCTAATCTAAAAAGAAATAAGAAAATAAAGATGCAAGCATGCTATTTAATCTATTTAAAGCCATGCGAGATCTAAATTATATAATTAGATGATATAATTGGCTAACTTGATTTCTAGGAAACATTTTTCTTTTAATCTAGATCAATTCTTAATTGCTTTGGGTCCCAAAAACACCCTCCATGTTTAATTGGATATTTAATAGGAAACCGTAAAAAGAACTTCCCTCCCTTGGACAGAACTTCAGATCTTAAAGCAAGAAATAGTTTGTCCTAAGTCTGCTTCAAGACATTAGGAAAAAGCCAACCCTAATGGCCCAAAAACATAGGGATCCTTTTACTAAGGTGCGTTAGGGCCTTAACACGCAGAATAGCACGCACTAAATTGCCACGTGCGTTAGACCTTAATGCCAGCATTGAGCTGGAGTTATTCTAGAAGCGTATCGTGCAGTGTAGTGCGTGGTAATTCTGTGCGTGCGCTAAAAACGCTAGTGCACCTTAGTAAAAGGAGCCCATAATTTGTTGCTATCAAAAGTTAAAGAATCGATATATAAAATCTTTATTGATCTCAAACACAAAAGTCTCCAGAAGAAGTACACAGTCTTGAATATCCTCCCTGATCTTCCATTTTCTTTATAAAAGAGATAAAAAGCTCTTTGAAAGGAAGGAAGTATCCCGTCTAGTAATGTAAAGTTTTCCCCATAGTCTCTTGAAAAGTTCTTTTGGAAATATGAAAAGGGGTCGTGGAAAGTCTGACCCTTAAATTCAAATTCCTTGTCTTATTTTCCAGTATTTCCAACTTATTCTGAAGCAACACATTGTCTTTAATTATCCCAAACATTTCCATCTAGAGCAGTGGTTCTCAACCCTGTCCTGGGGTCCCCCCAGCCAGTCTTGTTTTCAAGATATCCCTAATGAATATGCATGAGAAAGATTTGCATACCTGTCACTTCCATTATATGCAAATCTCTCTCATGCATATTCATTAGGGATATCTTGAAAATCCGACTGGCTGGGGGGTCCCCAGGACAGGGTTGAGAACCACTGGTCTAGAGTGTTAAAGTCATCATCCAGCCACTCAATGGCTTCTTCCATATTATTCATTTTGCCACTAATAGTTTTCTCCAAGTTACCAAAGCAGCCTATATAGCATCCAAAGTTATAACTGCAGGTTAAGAACATAAGACTTGCCACTGCTGGGTCAACCCAGTGGTCCATCGTGCCCAGCAGTCCGCTCACGTGGCGACCCTTAGGTCAAAGACCAGTGCCCTAACTGAGACCAACCTTACCTGCGTACTTTCTGGTTCAGCAGAAACTTGTCTAACTTTGTCTTGAATCCCTGGAAGGTGTTTTCACCTATAATAGCCTCCGGAAGAGCGTTCCAGCTCTCCACCATTCTCTGGGTGAAGAAGAACTTCCTTACATTTGTACGGAATCTATCCCCTTTCAACTTTAGAGAGTGCCCTCTCGTTCTCTCTACCTTGGAGAGGGTGAACAACCTGTCTTTATCTACTAAGTCTGTTCCCTTCATTATCTTGAATGTTTCAATCATGTCCCCTCTCAGTCTCCTCTTTTCAAGGGAGAAGAGGCCCAGTTTCTCTAATCTCTCACTGTATGGCAACTCCTCCAGCCCCTTAACCATTTTAGTCGCTCTTCTCTGGACCCTTTCGAGTAGTACTGTGTCCTTCATGTATGGCGACCATGGCCCGGTACAGCGGCCTGATAACCTTCTCCGATCTGTTTGTGATCCCCTTTTTAATCATTCCTAGCATTCTGTTCACCCTTTTCGCTGCCACCAAGCATTAAGCAGAAGGCTTCATTGACTTGTCAACCAGTACTCCCAAATTTCTTTCCTGGGGGGTCTCTCCGAGTACTGCACCGGACATCATGTATTCGTGTATAAGATTTTTATTACCGACATGCATCACCTTACACTTATCCACGTTAAACCTCATTTGCCGTGTCGCAGCCCATTTCTTAAGCGTGTTTATGTCATGTTGCAGGTCTTCCCAATCTTTCTTTGTATTCACTACTCTGAATAACTTTGTATCATCTGCAAATTTAATCACCTCACTCGTCGTACCAATTTCCAGGTGTTGCCAGTTTTAACAAGCACTGGGTAGCAGGGAATCTTATGGTGCTAGAAAAGAAAATGCCCAAATTACTTCTCTCTGCACCTGGCAGCATGCACACTCCCTTCTCCCACTGACGCTAACCAAGTAGGGAACTGGAAACAGTTCTAAGGTTGGAGGAGATTGCCACAGTGACAGCAACTTCTAGCAGGCCTGCCTTCAAGAAATGTTTACTTTCCAGTTGAGGAGAGGCTTCCTGGCAGTCATGGTTCATTGTAAGCTCATGATAAGTCTCCACTCCCCAAGAGATTCAACGATGAGGACCACACCTGACGAAGCTGCTGTTGCCTTCAACATCCCTACCAGCTGTAGAATCAAAAGCTGTGATAATTGAAGGGGGGAGTCTTAGGGTAAAACCCTAGTTCTGTTACATAAACATAAGAGTCTGTACTCTAGGTGAATATCCTATAGTCGCAAACTGTTACAGAAGGATATCAATCTTTCAGCTCCTCCTCCTTCACCAGTGGAATATAGTGCCCTCTTCAGCAGCGGAGTCCAAGAGAAGCCAGTCTGAGGTCCTGCAGGGGTCCATGGGGCCCTCCTATTCAGGGTTTTACCCTGTATTTCATTAATCTTCTGTGGAAAGCCTTATGTGACAGGACTGGGATGCTCTGTGCGGCCTGTGAGTGCGCCAACTTTGGACCAAAGAGAGATTCCGATCCAGGAAAATTCCCCACCGCTAGGGAACCTGACGCCCAATCTGAATGACCAGGCGTACTAGGATTGGGAGGATCAGAGATCAGGCTCCATGCCTTTGCTGTCCCAGAGCACAGTTTCTTGCCTGGAAGACTCAGGTTCCCTTTCAGGGACCGGAGGTCAGGAGGCAATAGACACACTTGATTATCTCTCAATGCAGTGGCTTTTTAAGTTGGCTACAGTGCCTCATGTCATTAAGGATGCATTCAGGGAACTGAAGCTGGAACCGCAAAGTGCATAGTCATGAGTGGTACAGATGCTCAACCTACCTTTTTTCTTGCACACCCAGACATCACATTGCTAGTCACTGAGCAATGAGAGTCTCCAGGAGGCTCTCTAAAGGTAGCCAAGACTATGGCTAAACTTTACTGTATGGCTCTGGTGGCTCAAGTAACAGTGTATCTCCCTTCCTAGTGAGGAAGGTGTAATGTTAAAGGATGCATGGGACTGCGAGGTGGATGTTGTTCTTAGGAGGCAATTTGAAGAACTAGCTTTGGAGATCAAAGCTGCTGCAGCAGTCTCGTTTGTGGCACATGCCTGCCACACCAGATTATAGTAGAGGAGGAAATATGTCCCCAACTGTTGCTGGAGGGGGTAAATTATGTGGTGAATGCTCTTTGATAGAGTCATGAGCAAGATGTCAATGTGTGGGCGGGTGATTCAGCCTCCAAGGCTACAAGCAGACTGCATGTTAAAGGGCAGATGCTATTTGGTAAGGGCTTGAATGACCTCATGGTCAGGGTGGCAGATTGCCTTCCTAAGGCTCTACCTTGCCAACCCACTGGGGGAGGCAGAAGCAATTTTCATTCTTTACAATGTTCCTGCCAATACTACGCCAGTACCACCACTCAGAGATCATATCAGTGTTCCAGACAGAGATTTGGCAGTTCCAGACGTTAGCAACCTTTGGGGTCTCACATCAGCCCTGCTTCCAAGAAGTCACAATGATGCCAAAGCAGCAGCTGCACCCCCGCACATTGGTGGGCGGCCATCGGTGTTCTGGAGGGAATGGGAGCAAATTTCCTCAGTCCGCTATATTCTAGATCTTATTCAGGAGGGTCACAAGATCGAGTTCTATCACTCTCTCCAAGGAGGCCAGGGTCCGAGCGACAGTGAAAAAGCTACTAAACATTCACACCATAGAATCAGTCCCCAACGAAGAATCTGGCAGATACTCCATATAATTTATAGTGCCCAAAAAAGCACCGAAGATTGGAAACCGATTCTGGACTTCAAGTCTGTAAATGCAGCCCTTAAAGTACTACGCTTCCACATGGAGATGGTCTGGTCAGTAATTGCAGCAGTGGCACTGCGGGAATTTCTAGCTCCCTAGATCTGATGGAGGTGTACCTTCATATTCCCATTTTGCTGGCCCACAAGAAATATCTGAGATTCCATATCTTACAAAGTATTTCCAGTTTGAGGGTCTTCTCTTCAGGTTGACAACAGTTCCATGCACCTTCTCCAAGGTGAATGGTGGTGGTTACAGCTCACCTCCGCAGGATGGGAATACAGGTACACCCATACTTGGATGATTGACTGATTAGAGCCCCTCAAAGTCAGAGGGCAATCTAGCCATGCGGCAAGTGGTAAATCTACAGGATTTGAGCTGGATAGTCAACTTCAAGGAACCAGAACCAGAGTCATCTAGAACCAACCCAAAGCTTGGAGTATTTGGGAGTCTGCTTTGACACAGCAAAGGACCGCATCTTTCTTCATGAGCCACGCAAACAGAAGCTCAGGAAGCAGATTGCAGATCTCCTAGCGAAACAAAATTCCACTGCCTAGCATTACCTTCAGGTCCTAGGTTTGATGGCAGCTACCCTGAAAGTGGTTCCTTGGGCAAGGGTGCACATTCAACCCCTACAGGATTCTCATCTCTCCCAGTGCTCCCCACTGAGTCATTCCCTACAAATACGACTTCCCTGAACAGTGGAAGTGAGAAACAGCTTGCACTGGTGGCTCCAGGTAGACTTTTTATCAAGGGCTGTTTCTCTCCAAATCTCCTCATGGATGATCCTCACAAACAATGCTAGCCTGTTAGACTGGGGGGCCCATTGTGGCAGGTATCCAATACCGGGCTGTTGGTCTTTCCATCAGAGAAAATGGTCCTTAAATCATTTGGAACTGCGAGCCATTCGGATAGAATTAAAGGCACTGGAAAAAGATCTGGTAGGCAAGGCAGTCATTGTTCTCGTACAATGCCACCATGGTAGCATATGTGAGCAGTAAAGGGGACACCAAGAGTACTGCATTACATCTGGAGGTGCAGATGTTTTTCCAGTGGATGGAAGCTCATCTTCAGGCACTTTCTGCAGCCCATGTAGCAGGAGTGAAAAACATGCAAACCAACTTTCTCAGTTGGCACACTCTAGACCCAGGAGAATGGTCCCTCAATGCACAACGCTGGGGAAGTCCGGCGATTGAATTGATGGCTTAAGCCAAAAACAAGATAATGAATCGCTTCTACAGCCAAACAGCCAAACCAGAAAGTGCAGGGTTGAATGCATTGGTTCATCCCTGGCCAGAAAAGAGATTGCTTTGTTTTCCCATTGTGCCCCATGATGATCCAGGTCATTCACAGAATCACGACTCACCCAGGACTTGTGATCCTAGTATCCCCAGATTGGCCTCACCGACCATGGTATGCAGATCTAGTAAAGCTCCAATGGGACAGATGCCTCAAGCTACCATCTCATATGGGGCTACTCAGTGTCCAATCCACAGGGAGAACCCAGATCACTTTGGTCTTATGTCATGGTTATTGAGCACAGCCGTAGTATGCAAAAGATGTTCGGAGATAATTTCTACTCTTCTGCATTATAAAAAAACTTTGACTGTTGCAGCCTATGCTAAGAACATAAGAATAGCCTTACTGGGTCAGACCAATGGTCAATCAAGCCCAGTCGCCCATTCTCACAGTAGCCAATCCAGGTCACTAGTACCTGGCCAAAACCCAAGGTGTAGCAATATTCCATGCTACCGATACAGGGCAAGCAGTGGCTTCCCCCATGTTTTTCTCAATAACAGACTATGGACTTTTCCTCTAGGAACTTGTCCAAACCTTTTTTAAAACCAGCTACGCTATCTGCTCTTACCACATCCTCTGGCAACGCATTCCAGAGCTTAACTATTCTCCGAGTGAAAAAAAATTTCCTCCAATTGGTTTTAAAAGTATTTCCCTGTAACGTCATCAAGTGTCCTCTAGTCTTTGTAATTTTTGACAGAGTGATAAATGGATCCACTTGTACCCGTTCTACTCCACTCAGGAAGGCTTTATAGCTATGATGCACCAAGAATAATGTGAATCCCTTTAAGGCTCTGATTCTGGCAAATCTTGCATTTCTCCAGGTCAGACTAGAGAAAGGCATAGTGATGGCATCTCTCAAAGTATAAGTGGCAAGCCTCTCGTGCTTCCAAGCTCGAGTGCGAAAGGTCTGGCTAGCATCTCACCAGATGTGATTAGAATTTTGAAGGGGGCGCTCAGATTGTAGCCTCCATTTTGCCAGCCCTTCCCGATGTGGAATCTTAACATTGTACTGAAAGACCTTGATAACCTTCCTATGAGCTCCTTCAAAAGGCTTCCCATCTGGATCACACAGTGAAGACAGTGTTAACAGTGTTAACAGTGTTGAGATGGTGGCCATAGCCTCGGCAAGAAGGGTCTCTGAATTGCAGGCACTCTCATGCAGAGAGCCATACCTTAGAATCACGGAGGCAGGCATTGTCCTCAGCACAGTGCCTTCTTTTTACCGAAATTTGTGTCAGCTTTTCACGTCAACCAAGAGGTCCATCTACCCGAGTTTCAGAGAGAATGATAAAACAGACATGAGTACTTTACACATGAGAAAGAGAAGTTAAAAGCAACCTTAAAAAGTGGGCTTTTAGCCTAGATTTGAATACTGCCAGAGAATGAGCTTGATGTACTGACTCAGGTAGTCTGTTCCAGGCGTACAGTGCAGCAAGATAGAAAAGACGGAGTCTGGAGTTCGCAGGAGAGGAGAAGGGTACAAATAAGAGACACTTATCCAATGAATGGAGTTCCCGAGGAGAAGTATAAGGAGATATGAGGAGCTGCAGAGTGAATTTACGTGTGAATCAATAAGAGGAGTTTGACCTGTATGCAGAAGTGGATAGGGAGAGTACAAAGCAGTAAAATTGGAGCAGGTACCACTCTGCTGATCTCTTACCTTCTGAGCTATCCAGCAATGTGCCATGGAGATCCTTTTGTATCACAGTTATTTAAAGGCGTATTTACTAAAGAGCAGTAGGGTTTTCCACAGGCTCTGCAGTAACTTGGGGATGTGTCCAGCATTCCCCTTGCAGTTTCCACACAGGGAATATGTCTATCTTGCTTCTACTTTCAGATGCTGCAAGTGTGGTTGCACTTAAAACCACCTGTTGAGATGAACTTGCATTAACTGCACGTTTGACAGCACACACTACCTACCAGTCATTGACCGCCATGTGCAGTCTCTGCCCATATCCAGCCCAGTCTCTGCTCCACTTCCCACTAAGCAGCTACTGCCAGACTTTTACCACATGGGCTATTTTAATATGTGCTAGGTGTTAGCACAGGCTACGGTTAACCGCATGCTAAAATCTGTGATAACTGCTTACCGTACCTTAGTAAACATGCCCCACAGATTTTGTTTAGAATGTGTATGCAAACATTTGTTATGTTTCATGAGCTATAAATCATGAAATGAAGTTTAATGTGAGAAGGAATCTGATTGATTGATTCTTGTCATACGGTTAAGAATAAATTACGCTGTCAAGGCTGTGCATCTTGCAATAAGTGATACTTGGGTTGGCAATATTTGCAAAATACGCTCTCTGAAGAACATGAGCAGTTCAAAGAGCCACGCACATTTTGTAACCATACTTAATGCCAAACAGATTCTTCAAGAAAATAATGGAAAAGTCCTGAAGGCCTTTTGCTGCCCAGGTGTGGTGGCCCTCCTTGATAAGTTTATTCACCAAAACCCAATATATTCTTCTGTGGCTTTGAAAAGCATTTATTTTTTCTTCAGACTTTATTTACATCGTGAGCATTTCCAAAGAGTCTTTCAGTTACGGCAGCATTTCTTCACAGGATGGGGTCTTCATGTATTTTGCTACTTGTACAATCATCTGCTTAGGAGCCCATCTGCACCAGTAGAGGATAAATCCATGTAGGACACAATTTTGGGTTCTGCAGTCATTAAGACTTGTCATCATTTACCTCAGATCTAATCTGTACCAGCTATGTGAGGCTGATGTAATAGCGTGAGAGGCTTACTGCAGAGCTACCATGGGTTCTCTGTAGTTTCCTGCACCTTTACGGCCAACTTATACAGAAGGTGGTTCATAACAAAACAGCACAAAGACTTAGTAGCTATCAGCCCACTGCTCATTTAAAATCAGTAGTAATGACGGCATTAGCTATTAAACCTGGGTACAAAGAATGCACAGAAGATCTGAGGCCAAGAAGCACATGGCTTTTATTTGGTTTTAAACACTGGAGAATTGAGGTGCTATCTGAGGTGAAGTAAAAAGTTACTTTGTTCTTCTGTGGCTAATAAGCTAGCATTAATAATCATTACATGCCTGTGATCTGTCACAGCTGTACAGTGGCCTGTGTGTCTTGATTCTGTGACACTTCTCTCTTTGCTTATTTTCCCAGTTTGCAGTTTCAAGTTTTATTAAGGTTTGTTGTACATGCAATGTCTAAACTAAACTAAACCTTAAGTTTATATACCGCATCCTCTCCACGGAAGTGGAGCTTGGCACGGTTTACAAGAACTTAAAATATAAGAAGAGAAAAGAAAAGGTTTACATGAGCTTATATATAGAATGGAAGAGTAAGGGGGAAAATAGAATTACATGTTAGAGAAGAGCCAAGTTTTCAGTCTAATACTAATGTCTAATACTTCATGCATAGAACATTTTAAAATAGGGGACAAAACAGAACAGTTTTATACAATTAAAAACAAAATATATACTGGTACAAAAGGTGAGTGGGATGAACTACAATCTTTGAAGAAACATTTAAGAACACACATAGTGGGTAGCACAAAAGAAAAAAGAAATATAAGGCAGAAATAATCATAGAAAGAAAGAAGATGAATTTATGACCTGCCCGTAGGTCTAATTGGATCTAAAAGATTTAATGACTGATAGGTTATACTATCTATATTTCAAATGCATCAAAAATTATTTTGTAAGATACATAAAACACTTGAAAAAGAATTGTCCAGCTTTCCAACTAACCTCTAGTCGTCATAATCATATCTGCAATATTCATATGACCCAATCAAATCTCTTAAAGGATCCACGGTTTACAAGCAAGGGGTTCTTCAGGGAGAATAAGATGGTCTAATTCAACAGCCATACTACAATTCTAATTTAATTACAGTACAGCTGTTGAATTGATATTATGACCCCTTATTTTCCCTGAAGAACTCCTGGTTTGTAAAACACGGGCCATGTAGAACAGGCTTGTCCAACCTATGGCCCACAGGCCAGAACCCAGCCCACCAAGTACTTTTTTCTGGCCCTCAGAAGCTTAGCAATTCTTGGGTTTAGAGCAGGACTCTTGTGTCCCTGCTGTGACCTGTCTCTCTGTAAACCTGAGCCATACAATACCAGACGTGTGGACTGGACTTGCAGTTTCAAATCTCGTAAGACTTGAAACACAAGACCAATCCAACTTCTGGCATCACACAGTTCAAGTTTGCAGAGAGCTGTGTCGGGTGGGGAAGCAGTAATCCTGCTGTTTCTTCTGCAGTTGAAGCCAAGTGAGGGAAAAGAGACTGGGTAAATGCTGGGGGTGGGGTACATGGGAGAGAACAAGAGAGACTGATTGAAAGCTGGGGGTGGGGATATACTAGAGAGAGAAAGACTGGATGAAGGCTGGGGAGGGAACCATGCAATGTCATATTTTGCCACTATTGTGTGAAACACGTGGCACAATGCAATGTGTGTTTTGGCCCTCCGAATATTACAAAATATAAAATGTGGCCCTTGATAGAAAAAGGTTGGACAAGCCTGATGTCGATGATTTGAATGGGCCATATTAATATTGCACATATTGTTATGCTGAGACCCTACTAGAGGGTTGTTGGTTTTTTTTACTCAAAAGTTGGCCAGTTCTTTTCCAATAAGTTTTATATATCTTTTCAAAATAATTGCTGATGCTGCACAATTTTCACTTTGAAGGGGTTTTTTTGCGTATAAGGTTTAGAGTAGGTAAGCCTGTTTTGGCTTTCTAGGGGCTAAGATAATACATCCCTCTGAGCACACGTTGGTCTTCATAAGTTTCTGTTTATAACATGGCTATTTGCTTTACTATTACTTCCTTTATATCTGTAGCGCTATCAGACGTACGCAGCACTGCACAAAGGAGACAGTCCCTGCTCGAAGGAGCATACAATCTAAACATACAAGACAGGCAAAGAGGTGCCATGGATACAGTTAAGGAGAATGGTTAATCTGCTGGCTAGGGTGGTGGGCGGTGGGGACTGGGGAGTAGGGTTATGGATTGAAGGCTGTATCAGAAAGGTGGGTTTTCAGTCCGCTTTTAAACAAGATAAGGGAAGGGGCGTGGTGGACAAACTCAGGTAGTTTATTCCAGGCATTCGGGGTAGCTAGATGAAAGGAACAAAGTCTGGAATTGGCAGTGGAGGAGAAGGGTACAGCTAAGAGCAGCTGATCTGAGGAACGGAGCTCTCCGGGAGGTTGTCTGCCCTGCTTCTACATATAATTAATTTGTTTTCTACCTGGAAAATTTTGTTTTGATTGCATTATTTAAATTTGAAAGCTTTCTCTTGATTTTATGCAAATCGCTTTGATCAGATCTGGCTTCTATAAAGGCAGAACATCCAGTCTGTACCATTCACAGTGAAAATGTTGAGGGCAATGTAACGAAATCTCTTGTTGCCTCCAAAAATGATATCTAAAAGCAGCACTGTAGAAATGATGAGTAGTAATATTGTACCCTCAAGAAAGGCATATGCCAGGTCTTACAGTTTTAAAGGTAGAAAGTCCATCATCAGGTCCAAGGGCAAAGTCCCATAAAGAATCTGCCCTAGTTACAATATTAAGCTCTGTTGAGATTCGTCTTGGTGCAGTGACTATTTATCACCATCTTATAAAAGGAAACCACTGTCTTCACAACCTCTGATTCTCAGATTCACTTGGGGCTTGTTTAATTAAGTCTTATGTTCCCATCAAGCTTTTCAGCATCATAGCACAGCAAAATGGTATCCGGTTGATGCAAGCCTCCTGGGCTTCTAGATTTATGGGCACTGGTACTTAACCAGGAAGGTTGCATTTTTGGTGATGGTCACTTCATTCTATGGAGAGAGTAAGCTCCAAGTTTTGATCTATTGACGTTATACAAGATGTCGTCAGGATACAGGGCACACTTCCTGTGTAGGGCCAGTCCAGCTGTTAAGCGGGACTAGGCAGTTGACTATTGTGGCGGGGAGAAAGCTATGGCCAATGACCCACCTAGACCTCTGCCAAACACCAGGCTGAGCGATCCCTGGAGTGGCCATGCTAGGATTGATGACACAAAAATCAACATACAGATCCAAAATCCCATTTATTCCTTGTCACATTTTATTTCACCCTTAATAGGACAGGAAAGCAAATAAGACGTTCACTCTTGTGTGCTTGTACACTATAACTCAGTCCAAATACTTTTGTTGCAGTTCAAATCTTGGCACATCCAAACAAAATTAAAAAAATAAAAAAAATGCTCAAAAACACAGCAATTCAAAACAGTTCCAAAAACACTGTGGCTTCTTGCCAATCTCTGGTTGAAACAAACTTTTCTTTAAGAGCCCCTTTCAAGCCTGATAGAGCCCAGCCCTCCCCTGGGATACCGGGCTTGGCTCCTCTCTTTAAGAGATATAAGGCTTTTGGATTCTTATCACCTCTCTAAGGTGACCAATCCTCTTTCAACACTACAGGGAATCTTTTATAATCTCCCTAATAACTACAAGGAGCAGTATTGCAAGTAACTCTGCTTCTCACCTCACTTACTGTGTTTAGCAGCTAGGCACTGAACCCTAATCTTAGCACCGGGTTGTCCTCCCAAAACCCTTCTAGCAAGGTTTTAAGTTCACTTTTTTAGCATTACTCTTTAGTATAGCACTGCTCTCCTAATGTAGCAACCAGGAAAAGAAAGGGTTACTGACTTTCCCTCCCCCATCCTGCAACTTGCACATAGCAGAAATACAGCTGCTGAAACTTTTGCTAGCTTTAACTTCCTTTCTTAGTCTTACACTGCCTGCAACACAGTCTGAACAATGAGCTTCCTAGTGTGAGCCTCACAATCTTTAATTCAGCTTTTAAGGGAAACTATCAATCATAACCAGGTTCAAGGCTCTCTTATATCTTCACTTGGCTTCCATAACATTTCTGCTGTACTTTCTCTTGTACTAACAAACACACTCTCATCATATTCCATGCACTCATCTTACACTTGCTCTGCTTCATAATCTTCTGGTTCAGAAAGCATTTCTACATTGTGGACCTGTCCTCTGGCACAGTGTTCTTCAACCACCGGTCATGAACCAGTGCCGGTCCACAGAAATTTCCTGCCGGTCCACAGGGCCAGCACGTGCATCAGGCCCAAAACAGTGTTCTTCAACCGCCTGTCCACCGTACGATCGATGTGGCGCTATCTTCGAGCCCACTCCCTCTTCCTCACTGATTCAGTGCACAAAGCCATGGGCAGTGGCTCCTACGGGCATCCTGCGCCTGAACCAGAAGCCTTCTCTCTGACGTTGCAGCATCGGAGAGAAGGCTTCCAGATGAGGCACGGGACACGCAAGATGCAATTAGTACTATTATGGGGGTGGGGTCTGGGGTGAGATGGGCGAGGTCTGGCCCACGACTTAGCCCAGTGTTCTTCAACTGCCAGTCCACGGACCGATGCTGGTCCACAGAATAATTCTTTTATTTCTGCAGGTCCATAGGTATAAAAAGGTTGAAAAACACTGCTCTAGCATATGGTTCCTACCCCGTGTAGAACGTCTCTAGCCTCATTGAGTCTTAGAAATTCCCTAGCCCTGATTTCTCTCCCAGCCTTCTTTCCTTGAATGACTGCTGCTGAGGGCTTAAGCAAGCTGCCCTCCTTCTTCAATTGCCTATGTGCAGTGGAAGCCCTCTTTTTCAGTTTCCCCTGTGCAGTAGATCCCGTCTCTCTCACTTTCTGTTCCCCCACCTGTTTAATGAAGCTCCCAGGTGAAGAGGTTTTCATTGGCTGAGGCATAGGAGTTTTTCCTGCCTGCCTCACAGTGTTCTGATGTAGCTTATCCTTTTAATGATTTCTCTACTTTCTCTCCAACTAGAGCAGGAGATGTGGAATCTGTGGACGGTCTCAATCTGTTGGGATCCTCAGATAAGGATAAATAAGCCTTTGGTGCAGAAATGTTTTTATTTCCTTCAGCTTTTGACTTTAGCTGAGTTACTGCTATTTCTGGCTCTCTCCCCAGTGACAAGGCAGGTTTTTTTATTCCCTGGCTGAAATCTACGGATTTCTTGGGTTGCCAACTTTTTCCTCTCACATTATGCAGCTGTTTCTCAGGGACAGCAAAGGACAGCTATTATCAAGCAAAACAATTAGGTCCTGACAACCACACAAACTCAATGAAAAAGGAGGTACTATTACCAGCAAAGAGGGTGGATAATTTTCAGAAAGAGCCCATTTAGCCATATTGTTTTGAGCAGGCTGGTATTGGGATGATCATAAATGGGGGGAAGCCAAGAGGCTTAAAAGTAAGTTAGGGGAGACACAAAGCTAATGATTTGCCTAGATCATATAATATCCTTGCAATGGTCTTTATCCTGAGTTTGTACCTAATGTATTCAGATTTCATCTCGGTCAGTTGTCCTCCCAACACTTTCTCTAGGTTACATATTCATGAAAATGAAAAGACTGTTCATTCCAGGGTAAAGTCTCCAAATTTTTAGGTTTATACATCAGTGGAAGGAACCTACAGAGTATCCAGCAGTCACAAACATGTGGAGAAAAAAGCCTCAAACTTAAGTAGCAGCATAAATACAGAAACTTTTAGCTGCCTTCAATTTTATGACTGGCATACAGCCTCTTCATTCCCTAGTATTTTGTTAGGGTCATGAACCCACTATTTTTCTGGTACAACAGTGTTAGTATTTACACCAGTGGTTCCCAAACCTGTCCTGGGGGACTCCCAGCCAGTCAGGTTTTCAAGATATCCCTAATGAATATGCATGAGAGAGATTTGCATACCTGTCACTTCCATTATATGCAAATCTCTCTCATGCATATTCATTAGGGATATCTTGAAAACCTGACTGGCTGGGGGTCCCCCAGGACAGGTTTGGGAACCACTGATTTACACAGTTTCCAGTTATTGTGCCTTTCCGTTGATAGATTTTCACCTATTAGAAGTTTGCAGCCAGAAACAAGATGTAGATTTTGTGAAGTAAACTGCTAGGGTTTTTTTTTCCTTCTGCTGGCTGTGAAACCAGTCCTGGATTGCAGTTACCAGTTATTTCAGTTCACTTCTGTTTAACCATTTCTCTATCTGGTTTTGATTGCTGTAAGATTCTGAAAAAGTGCTCTGTATATCTTGCTTGAATTTGCATTTGCCACTTGTTCTTAAAACACTAAAGAATTAGATCGGCAAACATTTTTTTTTTCTCATTTTACAAGTTCTGTTGCTTTCTTCCCCATAGGCACTGGTGGATTCTCCCTTATGCCTTCTGTTTTTCAGTAGCTTATCCTAGTTTAAGGACAGAGGTGGCATTTAATTTCACACTTCAGCACCTTATATATATTTGGACTTTTTTGATGCTGTTAAATATACTTGGAATCTGTAATCTATTTCTGTGAAGCCCATTCCTTCTTCAGCTCTCAGAATGTGTAGTCTTTGTACACTGATTCTTATAGAGTACCTTATAAGTTTGGAGGAGTTTTCTTATTCTTACACTAAATTTTTCAAAATTTTTCTGAGGCCTTTCTACAGTTCTAAATCTATATGAAAACATAAGGAGTAGAAGCTGATTGATGACTTGTATCTTATTACATGCTGTTAAAACAGTTTTCAACATTAGTTTCAATCTCCTATAATCTGTCATTACAGAGAGGCATAGAGCTAGATGATAAAGGCCTGTGCAAAGAGATAGGTTTTGAGCAGTTTTCTAAATTGCAACAAGTTCCCACAAAACCTCAAGGTGCCAGTTACAGCATTCCATAGGGCCGGTCCAGCAGTAGAAAAAAGAATCTTTTAGTTTGCACATATCAGACACTATTCCATCTCCCTGTATCAAGTAACAGACAGTTCTCAGATAGAAACATAGAAACATGACGGCAGATAAAGGCCAAATGGCCCATCTATCCTGCCCTTCGGTAGTAACCATTATCTCTTTTTGAGAGATCCCAATGCTCTTGATGACCTGTATAACAGCAGGCATTTAGCCAAATAATTAGGCAGGATATCATAGACAAGTTGGACAAGTTTTAAGATCTTAAATTGAACACAGAATGATATTAGTAGCCAATGTAATTTTTTTTAAGATGGGCGAAATGTGTTCATAACAAGACGATCCCATCAACATCCGAGTCGCTGAGTTCTGAACAGTCTGTAATGCCTTGATACAAACTGACGGTATACAATTGCAGTAATCTACCTGTGATAATACCATCGTTTGTGTCTGAAATCCTAGTTAGTTAACACATGCTTCAAATTTCCACATAGCAAAATAAGCAAGCTGAACTACTCTGGAAATCTGCACCAGGGAGGGAAAGGTCCACCATTTTGATCTGGTAGGCCTATGAGCAGGATGAACCGAGCTTCCCTCCAACTCCAATTTCTCTAAAAAGGTGCACGAGGAGGGGGCGGTTGGGGTGGACCTCCGGTGGCAGGAGGGAGTGGGCATCACTTCTGCCTTTTTTTATTTTTTAGGGGGGAAGAAGGAGGAGGGTAGGAGATTTTTGGAGGGCACTTGGCATGGGAGTGGACCTTTGGTGGCAGGAGGGAGTGGGCATCCCTCCTGCCATTTTGCTGTTGTGGGGAGGGGGGGAGGGAGTTTCCATGGCAGGAGGGAGTGGGCATCCCTTCTGCCTTTTTTTCTTGCATAGGGGAGGTGGGGTCAGCATGGCAGGTGGAAGTGGGCATTCCTCCTGCCGTTTTTGCTGGCACAAGGGGGGGAGTGTTGGTTCCCAGTGCCAGTTCGTTAGGGAGGGCCATCATCAGCCAGGGGGGGTGTCTTTTTTTTTTTCTAATGGGGCAGATATTGTGCATGTGTAATATGCACATCATCTGTGCCTGTTAAAAAAAAAAAAAAAAAAGATTAGGTAAGCGACTGGTCTTGACCAGTCTCTTTTTTTTTTTTTTTTTTTGGATTGCTAAAAGCGATCATTTTTTTAGTGCATCGGGAAGCCTTGTTACAACATCAATCGCTCCACTAGTTTACATAAATTTTAATATTAATCAGCTTATTTGCATGGTCAGATCATGGAATGAGCGATCATGCAGAAAACCAGGTGGTGAGTCATGTTCTGCACTGGGTCGGCAAATGTGATCATTGCTAAAGCTGTTAAAACAAGTTTAACAACAATCACTGGCTTTAGTGCATATAAGCTTCTATCCCCACCTCCTCTACCTTAGAGTTTTTCTGCCCCAGTTATTGTACAGAGCTAAGAAGAAGGGATGGGCCAAGACCATGTGGGAATTATCACTCATAGGCAGCAAATGGTCTTTTCCCAATTAGCTCTTGAACAGATGCCCTTTATAATCCTTTGGGTGTCTTTAATGATTAGCACATGCTAACGTGACTGCGCACCCTAACTCAGCGTGCTCTAATGTATTTAATGCCCTTTCTTGAATTTCCCTCAAAATGTACCTATCCAAATAATCTTCATGATGTCATCCTATTTAACATTAAAACAACAAATTTTAGCAGGCAACATTTGAATATAAGGAAACCAAATTTAAATATATATATATATATACATTTCTGACATTTAAAAGTTAGATGTGCTTCCATAATTTCCTATAACATGTGTATGAAATTGGTTTCTCTATTGCCAATTGTATTCAAATTGTCACTTTTTAGTTCCACTGAAGCCTGTCCCCCCCACCACTACCACTAGTAACTGATTCAAGTAGCTCAACATCCTAGTCCAAAATTAATGGACCGGCCCAAAAGCAAGTGCTAACATTCCTTCATTATGTTATTTTATACACATTGGCAAACCGACAAGTATTGGCCAGAGTTTGTGACTAGTATGTCCTGTGGAGAATCCTATAATAAGTCTCTCAGATATGCCCCATGTGCCACAGACAGAAGTGCACTAATAGCACATGAAATATCAAATGTTCTCAAAGTACAACCTAAGCTTATTGTATAAAAGTAATAATAAACGTTTAGGCTTTCCAAGTCTTGCAGAGATCCATGCAACCCTGATCATAATTTTAATACAATTTCTTTAATTTATGACCTATAGAAATATAAAATTTAGTCAAGTGCATAGCTGTAATATAATGATGGAGCTGTAGGTAAGCAAACGATGTACTCATCTCGCCACCCAGGACTGTTGCTATACTATATCTCTGTGAGTGTCTTTAAAGAGCCATCCTCATTAATAAAATGTTCTATTAAGGTAAGCCCAGCTTGTTCCCAATGAGTAAAAGTTACATTATCCATTCATTGATAGAAAAGAGCATTGTGCCTGAGTGGTAATGGTTAGTCACTCCAGGATCACCTTTACATAATTTAATCAATCCCCACCATGCTAACCACATGGTTTATAGGAAACTTTTTTTCAGTCTTAGTGGGAGCTGAGTAAGAGGCATGAAATAAATAGTTGGGATGCCAGGGTTTCACAAACTGCTTTATAACAAGCAGAATCAGTTACCTCTGTGCACAAACTATACTTCAGAAAATATTTAGGTATACAGAGGGTTATGTGATTGCTTTTTTGTGACACACTGGAGAATATTTTTGAGAGCTTCCTAGCAGGACTATGGAGTCGGAGACAATTTTGGGTACCTGGAGTTGGAGTCGATAAAAATGTACCGACTCCGACTCCTGATAAATTTAAATTATAATTAAAAAAATACAGCGAGTTCAAATGTCCCATTTCACAAACAATAGACATAATTACATTGTTTGCGGGCATTTTTTGCTGATCTACACCGAGAGCGGGCCAATTTTTTAAATGTTGCATGGGAAATTATGTTTCATGTAAAATAGCTGTAACTTCTGAACCATTGCTTATTTTTGAATAAAACTTTCAGTTTCTTTTCTTATATTGAATTCTTTATTATAATTTGAACACTTTTTAATTATTTTGTTATAAACAATTGCAACATTCAAGGTTATTTTCAAAATTAAAAAAAACGACTCTTTTATACTGAAGAAATTTAAGGAAAGACAACTAAATTTACCGCTATTTTATTTACGATTATGATCTAACAACCCTAATTCTATGAATCACCAGATATCTCTTCACCACCTAACATCTAATGATAGATAATGCATAATTTTTTAATTTGCCGAATAGCTGTGTTTACACTTTAGCCGTACCCCAGCGCTAATTTGTAGAAACTGAGTTTTGTTGGCTCCTGCTCTCTAGTGATACTATGCGAAAAACGTGTTTACTCGTTTCCCACCAACAATGTGTTACGTACTTCTCTGATATAAGAATAATAATAATAATAACAGTTTATATACCGCAGTACTGTTAAGTTCTATGCGGTTTACAAAAGATTAGTGAAGTACAAGTTGAGTTGAGAATAAAGCCCAGTGCATAGTTGTATTTCTGCTAGTGTGAAGTTCGGAGTCAGAGACGGGGTACCAGACACTGAGGAGTTGGAGTCGAAAGATTTATCTACCGACTCCATAGCCCTGCTTCCTGCACCAACTTCAGTAGGGCTCACCTTGAAGTTCCTGGTGCTTATCACCACAAAAGAACCATATTTCTGTACAGTCTTTTAGTTAGTAGGTTTATGCAGGGTTTGCTTCAGTTGCAGCCTCTCTCAAAACTTGGAAGTTGATAAAAGCCATAATTTGAGCCTCTAGCCCAGGGCTTCCCAAACTGTGGGTCATAACCTCAAACAGGGCTACAAAACCCACGTTTGGTGTTGCAATCTGAGTGGGCTGTCCATAGAAATATCATTGGTCTATCCGTCCACCGGTTGCATGATTTCTGTGGCTGTGATAATGGGGTATCAGCCACAAACTGTGATAAGCGCTGCTCTAGCCTCTCGAGAGCGCAGATATTTTACTTAAGACATTTGCCTTTTTTTCTGTCCAGTCTGGAGAGCTCGAGACTTGTGACTTGCTCAGTGTCTATATTTTAGAAAAAGATGGGAGAAAGAAGAAATGGTAGACAGACATATAATATCTTTTTGGCATCAATGCACAGGAGAGGGCATCTTTCAATTAAAACAAAGTTCTAGAAGGTGGGGAGAGGGGGGCTAGGATGAAAGTGAAAGAGGATAGATGTGAGCATAATCTAAGGAAATAAGGGTGGTAAGTGCACAGAATGGCCAGCAGATGGAGGTGATGAGACGACTGTAATTGAATTCAGAAAAACATGGGACAAGCACAAAGGATCTCTAAGGGAATAGAGACAGATGGATAGCAGACTAGATAGGCCATTATCTGCCATCATTTTCTCTTGTTTTCTTTTTGTTGATTTCCAACAATCAGGCTTGCTGTGACAGATTTTCTGTATCTTATTGGGAGTAGATTGCATCTTTGTTATGCACTAACAAACCAAACCTTAGAAGAGTGTGTCATGTTCATGGCAATGTGGTTGGAAATCTAAGGTCCATTTCCTTAAAAGATATGCAAAGCTGAGTATGGAGTCCAGGCCATACATTCATCACTATTACTGTCTTGACATAGCCTCTAGGTTTGGAGATTCTGTCCTCATAGGCCTGTTTTCGAAGTAGAACTTGACGCTCTCCCTTCTAAGGCTTATTGTTATGGTTTTGCATTTTATTTACCGTTCATTTTTTTTTAGCAGTTGTAGGGAAGGAGAGACAAAACTGGAGGTCCTTTTCTAAACCATTTACTTGTTGGTGAGAATTAATCTCTCTTTATATTTATTGTTCATTGGGACATCCATGTTTTTGATTCTGCTGTACCTGCATGTAAGCAAAAGTATAATTGCTTACCTTAAATAAGTGTTTTCTGATTATAATAACACTACAAGTTGCACAGCTTATCTGTTTCTCCTTTGGGTGTCTTTCTTTCTTTCTAAGCTTTGAGCAATTGTTGGTCCAGTAGTAGCTAGAAAGGTTAGTAACCTCCTTTATGCCAGAACAAGGTGGAGTCACATGACCTGCCTGGTGGCTCTTTGTATGGCTTTCATCACGGAGCACTTATTCTAAGTAAGCAATTTACTTTAGCAAAGATGTCTATCCCATTCATTACCCTACTTAGCTAGTCCCAGTGTTTCTTTGTATCAGAGGACACAGGTGATAAAGCATCACTTTAAGTGCCATAATGTTTAGGGGAAGCATGCTTTACTGTTTATGCTATTTTTCATATTAACTGCACTGACTAATGAGTAGTGCTCCCTGTTGCACACAGTGGCCTTTCAGAAGCGGCTCTCAAAGTATCCAATGAGAATAGTTATCTATAATTTACATTAGCTCATTGTGGGGAAGGATAAATCATGATAGGGCTTAGTTCACTGGCTGCTGAGTTATTTTTTTGAGGGAAAGCACCTCCAGTTATACTGAGCCTATATTAGGCCTTCATTGAAAGAGACAGAAGTTGTCTCATGCTGAAACAGAGCAAATACCCTTTGTGGGTGGGGAGGACCCCCTACAGGTCCCACACAACAGTTCCCCCCCTGGGGAAAAGCTCTGTGGCAGCTGTGCATGTGTTGCATGTTTCACTATAGTTACCCATCTGACACGGTGGCTGTTCTCCAGACTTTTCCAACATTCAAGTGTTTTGTACCCTGGATCAGAATAACATGGAAAAAGATCCACACAAGGACTCTAACATGAGCTTCAGGGCCGGGCTGCTTAGAGCCCGTGCTCTGTTTCTCATCTCTATTTTATGAACTCCAATTCTGTCTTGCACAGTCTTATTTAACAAAACAAAAAGAGGAAAAAAAAAAAAGTATTATTTCTGGATTTGATTTGTGTGTTTTCTCAGAACTTTCTGATCTCCTTTTCTTGTTAGCCCAAACAGGGTGGAATTTCTTCTTTGCTGTTGTCTCGTTTTGCAAAAAAAAAAAAAAAGAAAAAATCTTTATATAAAATCTGAACTTTTTTGTAATATAACCACTAAAAAGAGAGAAAATCACCATGTATTTCATTGAAATATTTAATATATTTAAATATCAATAAAATCTGAATCTTTGTAAGAAATCTGTTACCTTGTCTTTGGTTGAAATTCTTGCCTCACCTCTATTTTACTTTTGTTGACAGATCTAAGGTACTGGGGCAGTCCATGAAAGCCAGTAAGTTGCCCTTTATCTTGGATATAAAAAATGTTTTTATCATCAGTAAAAAGTATGAAGTAGCATTCATATTGGTTAGAGGATCCAGCTGGCCTTCCACCCCACCCTGTTGAGAACTGGACAACTGGATGACGGAAGATCTCCATTTCGCTCTCATTAAAAATGACAAAGCTTCTTCAGGAACAGTGCAGTTTATCGGCACAGAGATTCTCACCCGTCAGCCTCTCTGTCCTCAGGTTATGCAGTCTCTCGAGCCCTCATAGCGGGGCTCCCGACTTTACTCGCGCTACGGCATGAAACGCTCAACTGCCGGCAACATACACGCCATAATAACTACGCAGGCAATAGACTAACAATTCAGCACCACCACTGTTAAGTTTCCGGTGGTGGTGGTGCTGAATCTCTGTGCCGATAAACTGCACTGTTCCTGAAGAAGCTCTGTCATTTTTAATGAGAGTGAAACGGAGATCTTCCGTCGTCCAGTTCTCAACAGGCCAGGTTAAGAACCAACACCCGAGCTAAGTATTTGAATAACTTTAAATGCAATAGCATAAAAAATTAGATTTATAGATGAAATAAATATAATTAAATTACATAATAAGAGATTAAAGGACTGATGATAGCTCACATGATAGCTGTATGCTAAGACTTGTTCAACCGGCATATAACTGTGAGCACTTGAGATCTGAATAATCTTTTAATTCTACTGTTTGGTTGATATATAGTTTATGCCTGGACTCACGCTACAGCCTATATTTTGAGGATTTCAGAAATATAACCCAGACATAGAGTTTGTCTTTCACCAAATCATAGCTCTTATTGAACTAAGGGTATGATTTTGTAATTGGTCACCTGTCAGAAGTCCAAAAAGGTGCATATTTTTTAAAGGCAATAGATAACCTAACTTTCCTATTTTTCAAAAATATATTTACATTTTTAGAGTTGGACTTTCAGGTGGCACATTTGGTAACTTTAATATTTCTTTATTGTTGTACAATTACCAAAAACTCTTCATAGATCTTGAATTTCTAACACATGCCCGAGATGGGAGATTATAAGAACTGCCATGAAATAGTTAAAAAGAATCTTCTAAAGCTATATTAGAAATGAGGGTGAGCCAAACACTCTTTTGAGTAGAAATGGGCCCCTAGGGCTTTAAGGCCACAGAAATAGAACCTGCCAAAAGATTTCACTGCCTGCTTCCATGACTTCCCCATAAAAGAAAAGATTGCTACTAGAGTAAGGCAAATGAGAGGCACATCAGATTGAGGTGTTCTCCAATCTCTCCCCAGTGATGCTCAGGATGATGTGCAAATTTATAAGAAATCAACAGCGGACTCAAGAGAGAAAACTGTATTATTAGCTTTTTCCTCTGGCCTTGCCTTTATTATCAATGGAAAAAAACAACAAACTTCCATTCCAGAGTGGAAGTTGCTTAGACACCGTGAGGCAAGCTTCGTGGTATTAAACATTGATTCCAGCCCCTCAACCGCAGCATAAGATTGAGGCAAAATGGCACAGCATGGAAGCAGATTGTGATGTAATTCTGAAAAATCCATTGATGGAGAGCAGTTTCATGATCTCATTTTGAAGGACTACCTTCTAACCTAGTGGTTAGAGCGGCCTGAGGTTGTGAGTTCAATTCCCACTATAGCTCCTTGTGACTCTGGACAAGTCACTTAACTTTGATTTTGGCTTAAATCAATTGTAATGGTTTTAATCCAATGTCATGCCAAGTTTGCGCTGGATGGGTTCCTGAGGAGTGTCCATGTACCGTGAGGCATGCAAAAGGGGTGCGGGGGTGGGAGCCATGGGTTTAGCCCCCCTCTGGGTCTCTCTGTGGGTCAGGAGTCACAGAAAGCACAAGAGCTGGTCTCAAAACACTGTTAGAGCCCCTAAACCATGGCTACACATCACCAGCGAATCGCTGCTGTGTGGAAGCTCCTGACCCTGAGAGGAGGCAAAGTTCAGACCAGCAGAGGTCTCTGAAGGATCCAAATCAGGTCTTTAACCTCAATTTTGTGACCCTGATGTATGCAGCCTACCAAAAATATAAACAAACACAGGGTGTCAGCAGGGAAATGCATGAGAGGGTTACCTCAAGGCAAAGCCCTTACACAGTCTGTGGAGCTGTAGGAACCAGAAGTCCAGTCAGAAAAGGACTGAGATGATTTAGGGTTGGATACTATGCCATAGCTCTCCAAGAAAACATTCTCTTTGGAGGACTATGTTTCTCAGTTTGGGAAGACAGCCAAGAGTTTGTAGCCTTAGACCAGGGAAAGGACAGTGCAAAGACTTTTCAAACCATCAGATTTAACTGAACTTATTACAGTTTCTTTAAGAATATAAGAACAGCCTTACTGGGTCAGACCAGTGGTCCATCAAGCCCAGTAGCCTGTTCTCACAGTGGCTAATCCAGGTTACTAGTACTTGACCAAAACCCATGGAGTAGCAATATTCCATGCTACCGATATAGGGCAAACAGTGGCTTCCCCCATGTCTTTCTCAATAAGACTATGGACTTATCCTCCAGGAACTTGTCCAAACTTTTCTTAAAACCAGCTATGCTATCCGCTCTTACCACATCCTCTGGCAATGAGTTCCAGAGCTTAACTATTCTCTGAGTGAAAAAAAATTTCCTCCTATTGGTTTTAAAAGTATTTCCTTGTAACTTCGAGTGTCCCCCTAGTCTTTGTAATTTTTGATGTAGTGAAAAATCGATCCACTTGTACCTGTTCTTCTCCGCTCAGGATTTTGTAGAATTCAATCATATCTCCCCTCAGCCGTTTCTTTTCCAAGCCCTAACCGTTTTAGTCTTTCCTTATACGAGAGGAGTTCCATCCCCTTTACCATCTTGGTCGCTCTTCTTTGAACCATTTCTAGTGTCACTGTATCCTCTATGTGGGAAGATTAGGGTAATCTCTCTTCTTCAGAATCACAGGGCTTTGGAATATCCTTTCTGCTCCACTAGGGAATCTGGGCTTTTTCCATCTATTCCAAAAGCATCTAAAAACTAGGATATTCACAAAAATGTAAGGCTCTCTTCCCCCCCTCCAACCTCATTATGCTGTTCCTTCCTTATATTAAGCTTTCGTAAACCGTGCTGAGTTCTATAATTATGGAAAGGATGCGGTATATAAACTTAAGGTTTAGTTTAGTTTATAAGAGACCAGAATTGAATGCATCATGGAGTGATACAGGGGCATTATAACATTCTTAGTCTTGTTAACCATCCCTTTTTAAATAATTCCTAGCATCATGTTTGCTTTTTTGGCTGCTGCCACAAATTTCGTGGAAGGTTTCATGTCTACGATGACACCCAGATCCTTTTCTTGGGCGCTAATCCCCAAGGTGGACTCTAGCATCCGGTAACTGTGATTCAGGTTATTCTTCCCAATGTGCATCACTTTGCATTTGTCCATATTAAATTTCATCTGCCATTTGGACACCCAGTCTTCCAATTTCCTAAGGTCCGCCTGCAATTTTTCACAATCCACATCCATTTTAACAACTTTGAACAGTTTAGTGTCATCTGCAAATTTAATCACCTCACTCGTCATTCCAATTTTCAGATCATTTATAAATAAGTTAAATAGCACTCCATTGTTTACTCTCCTCCATTGAGAAAAATGACCATTTAACCCTACCCTCTGTTTTCTATCCGATAACCAATTCCTAATCCACAACTGAACTTTGCCAACTATCCCATGACTCTTTAATTTTCTCAGGAGCCTCTCGTGAGGAACTTTATCAAAAGCTTTCTGAAAATCTAGATACACTATATCAACAGGCTCACCTTTATCCACATGTTTAATCACACCTTCAAAGAAGTCAAGCAAATTGGTGAGGCAAGATCTCCCTCGGTTGAACCCATGCTTACTCCATCTCATTAAATATGTTTGTCTACGTGTTCCACAATTTTATTTTTTATAATTGTTTCCACCATTTTGCCCGGCACTAAAGTGAGACTTACTGGTCTGTAATTTCCCGGATCTCCCCTGGAGCCCTTTTTAAAAATCAGCGTAACATTGGCCACTCTCCAATCTTCAGGTACTACAGACGATTTCAGCAACAGGTTACAGATCACTAACAGCAGGTCAGCAATTTCATGTTTGAAATTTATAGCATCCAGTCCTGGTGATTTATCACTTTTTAACTTATCGATTTGGCTTAGTACATCTTCCAGATTCACCAAGATTTCTTTCAGTTCCTCCATATCATCACCCTTGAAAACCATTTCTGGTTCAGGTAGGTCTCTTACATCTTTTTCCATAAATACCGAAGCAAAGAATTCATTCAGTCTTTCTGCTATGGCCTTATCCGCCCTGAGCACCCCTTTTGCTCCTTGATTATCCAATGGTCCCACAGATTCCCTCACAGGTTTTCTGCTACTGATGTACCTAAAAAAATGCTATGAGTTTTCACCTCTTTTGCAAGTTTCTCTTCATATTCTTTCTTAGCTGTCTTTATCAATGCTTTGCATCTAACTTGCCAGTGCTTGTGTTTCTTCTTATTTTCTTCATTCGGATCCTTTTTCCATTCTTTAAAGGATGTATTTTTTTGGCTCTAATAGCCTTTATCACTTCACCTTTTAACCACGCCGGCTCTCGTTTCCTCTTCTTTCCACCTTTGCTGATATGTGGAATACAACTGATCTGAGCTTCCACGATGGTATTTTTAAATAACGTCCACACCTGGTTTAGTCCTAACCTTTGCAACTGATCCTTTTAGCTTATTTTAACCATTTCCCTCATTTTATCATAGTCGCCCTTTCGAAAATTAAAAACCCATATAGTAAATTTCTTTTGTGATGGGAATTGAATCTAGAGTCCCTGCAAGTTTCAGCTGCTCAGCTTTCACTGTTGTGCAGCACTAAGTCAAGTCCACATACTTCCCTTCTCACCCAGAGATTACCATGATAATGGAGCACTAGGACATGCCAGAAGGTCCCTTAATGGGGGCGAGGGCAATGACATTTTATCCCATGGGTTCAGAATTTCAGCAATTGTTTACACCACCTAACATGGATTCGCTGGTAGTGCAGGTTACTTAATGGACTTCGCTACCTAGTGAAGGGGGCATGATCCTGAAGGATACACAGGATCACAGAATGATTTGGTCCTCAAAAAAGAATTTCAGGTGCTGGCTTAAAGCAGCGGCCGCAGCATCCTTTGTGGTATGAACCTGCCACAAAAAGCTGTGCCAGAATCCAGGCGCAGAGGAGACAGTTTGCCTCCTCCTCCCCCGTCATGCTGACAGAGTAGATTATGTGGCTGACACTATCTATGATATGCTCAAAGTTATGAGTAAAGTCTCAGCTTATACAGTCTTTGCCCACAGAATGCTCTGGATCAGGCAGTGGGCAGGAGATTCAGCGTCTAAAGTTACTTTGAGCAGACTATCCTTTGAGGGGCAAATGCTCTTTGGCAAAGGACTGTGACAAGTTTAATGGACTGTCATCCTAAATCCTTTTTGTAAGTACACAAATATATTAGGCAGTAATATATATCTTTATAAGGCCAAAAAATCTAAGAAGCATCAAAAACTAAGCCTCAATCAGAGTTAGTACATTCGTTTATGACCTCAGCAGTACAAACTGTGAGAAAGATTTCATTCACAGTATAACTTGCACTAGAGTCTTCATCGGTCAGATTTTTTTAATCAAATCTTATTAATTAATTTATTTTTATTTAGTTTTCAAAATAAATTAAGAGACAATACTCATTTCATTATCAGAGCATAGCAGGGGTTCTTCACCTTTTTTGACATAGGCTATGTTTCGCCATATAAGGCTTTATCAAGGTAATCCCCTGATAGAGAAGAGAAATATATCGTAATTAGTATATATGTTACACATTTTTACCAACACCTCATAGGGTAACGTTTCTAGCCCATATAAAGTAGAGGAAGATAAAAAACTAGGTTATATCTTACAGCAATAGCTTATTAAATACCTTTCTTATGCCGATTCCACATGCACTGCCATCGTTATAGTTTGGTTCAGGCAGAACAACATGGCCGTGGCGTTTTTTATACAAAATAGAAGCGTCATGATCTCATAGCTACGCACCCTATCAGCATCCAGAATAGGTCCTGGGGTTATTTAGACTAATGTCATCCATTCTACTTCTGCGTTTAGACCATTGGGTTTAACAGTATTTAGTGTGTAAATCATTCTTTGTTCCTTAAAATTCAAACGTTCAATATAATTTCCTCCCTCCCATCCCACCCCTGCTATGCTCTGATAATGAGATGAGTATTGTCTCTTAATTTATTTTGAAAACTAAATAAAAATAAATAAATTAATAAGATTTGATTAAAAAATCTGACCGATGAAGACTCTAGTGCAAGTTATACTGTGAATGAAATCTTTCTCACAGTTTGTACTGCTGAGGTCATAAACGAATATACTAACTCTGATTGAGGCTTAGTTTTTGATGCATCCTAAATCCTTGCCATATACGGTAGTAAACCAGGAGGATCATTTTGTGGCTATGTTATGGGTCTGTGGATCCTCATCACAGAGTTCCTATCAAGGATCTAGTCAAAGGGTTGGTAGTTCAGGAGATCCCAGACATCCGCTCGCATTTAGCAATCGATTCTAAGAAGTCCTAACACCACCAGGTCAGGCTCTGAGCTCCCCCACATAAGAGGGAGATTTTCAGAGTTCTAGGAGACTTGGGCGCAGATTCTTCAGACCAGTGGGTACTGCACATAATTTGAAAGGATTGCAAACTCAAATTTTATCGCCCACTCCAGGACCTCTTCTTAGATTCTCTGGTGAGAAAGCTGCCACGGTCAGAGTGATGGTGCAAAGGCTTTTACAAATTGGAAACATAGAGCTAGTTCCAGACACAGCATGCCCAAGACAGCTAGTTCCAGACACATCATGCCCAAGACTCAGACGATTGGAGGCCAATCCTAGATCTCAAGGCTGTCAATGCAGTGTTGAGCTCCAAGATTCCAGATGGAAACTGAGATCAGCGTCTGGAGCATCTGGGAATCCTGCTCAACATGGCAGAGATCTGAGTGTTACTTCCAGAGCCACACAAACTGAACCTCAGACTCCAGATCATAGATTTCTTGGCGAAGCCATCTCCTATGGCTTGGCATTACCTGCAGGTTCTGGGGTCCATGAGAGTGCACTTGCACCCCCTACAGTTAGCCTGGATGATGGAGGTGTAACAGAGCTTAAAATGGTGGCTCTAGCCAGAGTCATTATCCAGATGCTTTCCTCTCCACAGAGTCATGGGTGATATGGATGCCAGTATCTATGGCTGGGGTGGTCATTGCTAGGGTCACCCAGTGCAAGGCTGATGGCTGCCATCACAGAAAACATGGTCCATCAACAGACTGGAGAGCTATTTGGTTCTCTGCTTTCTCCAAATACAGCTGAAAGGCAAAGCAGTCAGAGTAGTCTTGGACAATGCTACAGTGATGGCATATATCAGCAGGCAAGGGAGAACAAAAAGTTATTCTCAAGTTTCAAGTTTATTATTTGATATACCGTTTATCATAGATATCTAAATGGTTTACAATAAAATAATAGTAAAATGGATAAAAAATCAACTCTATTAAAATTATGGGGATATCACAGACTAAACCTAACATAAAGCTAAAAGCCTAATTGTTTCAGTGAGCAGAAGTCCACCTGCAGGCGATAATGGTGGCACACGTAGCAGGAATAGACAATGTCCAAGCCGACTATCTCATCAGGCAGACACCAGATCCAAGGAAATGGGCGGTGTCTCAAACAGCATTCAACTGCATTCTGAGATGCTGGGGGTGCCCAACGTTCGATCTTATGGCATTGGCAGACAAGAAAGCCCCTCAGTTTTTAAGTTGAAGATTAAAATCAGGAAGCGTCATGCAACCTTGGCCAGCAAGAGCACTACTGTATGTGTTCCCACCATGTCTGATGAATGGCCAAGTCATTCGTAGAATAGCAACCCATCGGGGATTGGTAGTCCTCTTAGCCCCAGATTTGCCATGTCTCCCATAGTACGTGGATCTGGTCCACTTGCAATGGGACAGCTGCCTCAGACTACCACTACTTCATGGCATTCTGTTGCAGGGGCCCAAAGTATTAGACAATCCAGAATGCTTTGGTCTTACAGTGTGGCTATCGAGCATGCAACCTGAGCACAAAAAGGATATTCAGAGATGGTGATATCGACTCTCCTCAGTTCTAGAAAGCTAGTGGCGGCGGCCTATGCTAAAGCATGGAAAAATTTTCAACATTGGTTCAAAAATAAGTAAAGATTCATTCCGGGCTTCCAATCCTGAGGCCCGCCCATTTCAAACTCAGGCCTCGTCCAAGTTATTGAGCTCCAGGTTGTAGCTAGCTACTACTATTTATCATTTCTAAAATGGTGAAAGGCATATGTAGCCTGTACATGTGCATTTAACATGTAATAGATGCAGCCTCCAAAAAGATTTTGAGTTCAGTTCTGGGTTTCTGACTGTTTTGTTGCATTATGGAATTTGCGGTCACCACAAATCCCACACCGCTTTGGGATGGAAATGAAGGAGGCACTATTCAGTTCTGGATTAGGAATTTGTTGTTGGACAGAAACAGAGTGTAGGTTTAATTGATCATTTTGATTAATGGAGGAGGGTAAATCATGGAATACCACAGGATCTGTACTGGGACCGGTGCTATTTAACTTGGAATGACAAGTGAGGTGATTAAATTTGCAGATGACACTAAACTGTTCAAAGTTGTTAAAACACATGCAGAGTGTGAAAAATTGCAGGCAGACCTTAGGAAATTGGAAGACTGGGCGTCCAAGTGGCAGATGAAATTTAATGTGGACAAATGCAAAGTGATGCACATTGGGAAGAATAACCCAAATCACATTTACCAAATGCTAGGGTCCACCTTGGGGCCTAGTACCCAGAAAAGGATCTGGGTGTCATTATCTGTAGACAATACAATGAAACCTTCCACCCGATGTGTGGCGGCGGCGGCCAAAAAAAGCAAACAATGCTAGGAATTATTTTTAAAAAGGGATGTTTAACAAGACTATACGCAGGAAACAAAGATGGGAAACTGATAGGGTTGATTGTCAGTCTAGAAGAGGTATGCAGGCAGATTGATAGGCTTAAAAGCAATAAATCCCCAGGATCGGATGGCATCCATCCGTGGGTAATCAAGGAACTGAAAGGGGCTATAGCTGCCAGGGTACAAGCTCTACCGAAGAGACAGGACGCATCAGAAAGGGGGAGGAGTAGCACTTTATATAAAGGATACCATTCACTCGACCGGAGTGGATGCAGCAGTTGGAAATGACAACCGGAATCAATATGGGTTAAAATACCAGGAAGAAAGGGAACCGAGATAAAGATGGGACTGTACTACCGCCCACCTGGACAAACAGAGGCAATGGATGAAGAACTGAGGGCCGAATTGAGGCGAGAATGTAAAAACGCAAACACCATAATTATGGGAGATTTCAACTATCCCGGGATAGACTGGAGCCATGGAACTTCAAAATGTTCCAAGGAAACAGTTCCTGGAGGCTGTACGGGACTGCTTCTTGGAGTAGCTTGTCAAGGAACCAACAAGAGGGGCAGCTATACTGGATTTAATCCTCAGCGGGCTGGAAGGACCTACCCAAGAAGTAGAAGTAGTAGGACCATTGGGAAACAGTGATCACAACATGATCCGATTCAAAGTGGAAATAGAAATGCCAAAGGAGAGGAGAACCATTGCAACAACGTTCAACTTCAAGAAAGGGAACTATGACACCATGAGGCAAATGGTAAAGAGAAAACTCAAGAACAGCTCCAGGAAAACACAGACAGTGGAGCAAGCCTGGACATTATTCAAAGACAAGGTAAACGAGGCGCAAAACCTGTATATACCCAGATTTAGAAAAGAGAGCAAAAAGAATCAAGCAAAAGACCTGGCATGGATAACCAATGAAGTTAAGAAGGTGATAGGAGACAAGAAAAAATCATTCAAGAAGTGGGAAAAGGATAAAACTGAGGAAAACTGGAAAGAGCACAGGAAACATCAAAAAGAATGTCACCGTGTGGTCAGAACAGCGAAAAAAAGAGTATGAGGAGAAACTTGCCAAGGAGACAAGGAAGTTTAAACCATTCTTTCGATATGTGAAAGGAAAACAACCGGAGAGGGAGGAAGTGGGACCCCTGGATGAGAGAGGCAGGAAAGGAGTGATAAAGGAGGTGGCAGACAGACGAAACACGTTCTTCTCGTCAGTCTTCACGAAAGAGGACATATCCAACGTGCCGAATCCGGAAAAAACCTTCAAGGGGGATCAAGAGGAAAAATTATTATCAATAGAGGTGAGCCTCGAAGACGTACTCAAACAGATAGATAGATTAAAAACTGACAAATCGCCGGGACCAGATGGAATCCACCCGAGAATACTGAAAGAGACGAAATAGCGGAGTTACTACATAAGATTTGCAACCTATCCTTGAAAACAGGAGTAATCCCGGAGGACTGGAGGATAGCGAATGTTATACCTATCTTCAAAAAGGGATCCAGAGGCAACCTGGGGAACTACAGACCAGTGAGTTTAACCTCAGTTCCAGGGAAGATGGCCGAAATCATTAATCAAGGACAGCATCAATGAGCATATAGAAAGAAATAATCTGATTAGAACCAGCCTGCATGGTTTCTGTAAAGGAAGATCTTGCCAAACGAACCTATTGCACTTCTTCGAGGGGATGAACAATTGGACAAAGGTGACCCCATAGTCATCATATATCTGGACTTCCAAAAAGCCTTTGACAAGGTTCCCCATGAGCGCCTGCTAAGAAAACTGTGGAACCACGGAGTGGAAGGGGACGTGCACAGATGGATCTGTAATTGGCTGGCGGACAGGAAGCAGAGGGTAGGAATAAAGGGGCACTACTCTGAATGGGAAGCAGTTACGAGCGGTGTCCCGCAGGGGTCAGTGCTGGGACCACTGCTGTTCAATATATTCATTAATGACCTGGAAGTAGGAACGAAGTGCGAAGTTATAAAATTTGCGGATGACACAAAACTCACCAGCAGGGTTAGAACTGTTGAGGAATGTAAAGAACTACAAAGGGACCTGAACAAACTGAGTGAATGGGCAAATAAATGGCAAATGTGCTTCAATGTAGAGAAATGCAAAGTCTTGCACATAGGGAAAGGAAATCCGATATATAACTACAAGATGGGGGGAATGGTATTGGGGAAAAGCAACCTAGGGGGTTTTGGTGGACCAATCAATGAAACCGGAGGCACAATGCGCAGCAGCCTCAAAGAAGGCGAACAGAATGTTGGGCATTATCAAAAAAGGAATCACTACCAGAACCAAAGAAGTTATCCTGCCGCTATATCGGGCAATGGTGCGCCCACATCTGGAATACTGCGTTCAATACTGGTCACCGTACCTTAAGAAGGATAAGGCAACACTCGAGAGAGTCCAGAGAAGAGCAACAAAAATGATAAGGGGCATGGAAAACCTTCCATATGCTGAGAGGCTGAAGAAACTGGGGCTCTTTTCCCTGGAAAAACGGAGACTTAAAGGGGACATGATAGAAACTTACAAGATCATAAAGGGTATAGAGAGGGACAAATTCTTTAGGCTGGTGGGGGAAACAAGAACAAGAGGGCACTCAAGAAAATTGAAGGGAGACAGATTCAGAACGAATGCTAGGAAGCTCTTCATACAGAGGGTGGTGGATACCTGGTAAGCGCTTCCAGAGGAGGTGGTAGAGCAGAGTACGATTTTGGGTTTCAAAAAGGAGTTGGACAAGTTCCTGAAGGAAAAGGGGATTGAAGGGTATAGTTAGAGGAGTACTACACAGGACAAAATGTTTTAAATAAAGGATCATTTACAGGTCACTGACCTGGGGGGCCACCGCGGGAGCGGACTGCTGGGCACGATGGACCTGTGGTCTGACTCGGCAGAGGTGATGCTTATGTTCTTATGTTCTCTCATTCCTGCAAAGGATTGGAGAAGGGCTTGGCAGTTGGATCTCTTAAAGTTCAAGCAGCTAATCTTTCATGCTTTAATGAGCAAAGGATCTGCAGAATGGTTTGGGTTCTATGAGGCTGATATTAAGACCATGGGAGGCTGGCTAGCTTGGTAATTCCTGTGGTCAGTGCTGACCACCAATATTCAAGGCCAGGTCATTTCCAGCAGCTGGCATTGGATATCAAGTCTTTTTTGGGTGACTTTAAATCAATTTTCAGTGCTGGCTGGCTGGCTAAGTTATAATAACCAAACATAGAGCTGCTTTTTGCATGGCCTGATTTGGCCAATCAGCACTTAAAATCAGTGGCTATCTCACAATGTAGCCAGCCAAGCTTTAGCTGCTAACCAAGGCACCCTACTGTTCCCAGTACTGGATTCCTCTGACCTAATATGTATACAATTTGAATGCTTGGATTAAAGGTCCCAGAGGAAGGAATCCAAGGAGAAAAGCTTACCTGATGAACTTTTACAGTTTAATCTTCATGACTATATATAGTTTTGCTGGCAATGAAATGATAAACCTGTTTGTTTATCCTGAACAAGAAGTGTCCCAGAATCAGGATCCTAGGAGCTGTTTCCTGGGTAGAGCAAGCACAGGTCTTGGGCTGTATAGGATAGTGGGCCCACCCAGATGGGAGAAGACTGCCTTGTCTTGTTGACTCGTGTAAGCCTGATGTCAGACTTCTATACAGACCAGACAAATGCATCAATCTGAGTACCAGAGACCCCTGCTTGTGATATCTTCTCTTGTTTTCTGTCTTGTTCAAATATTTTTTGATGCAATGTGCAGCATTAGGTTTAGAAATGTGGTGAATTTCTTTTTTTCAAATCAAGACCAAGGCATAACATTATCCAGCACAAACATTGGTTGAATTTTTATAATGTACTCAATCTGTGAACTCAAGAAAATTTGGAAGCAGATAGCAAGTAGGCTGGACATGTATCTAATATGCAATTAGATTTTGATATTTGTGTAATAACCTCACATAATCCTTTAATGAAATATCAAATTTTTCACAGATCCTGGCAGCTGAAATATAATTGTTTACCTAGTTGGTTCTCTCATTAAATTAATTTTTAATGTTATTTGGGTTATAAGTTTTTCTTCCTTTCTTTAAAATATTAAGCCAAATGTAAAGCTGTGGCAGTAATCATATGAGGGATAACCACAGAAGTTGACCCAATGTGTCCACAGAAGGTCAGTAATCCAAAACAAAATATGCTGTGGAAACTGATGTTCCTGATGTAGACTTTATTTATTTATTTTTGTAAATTTGAAATTTTATTGGTTTTCAATCAAGGAAACAATCCGTATAACACAAGATAACAGCAATCACACCAATATAAGATCCAATGCCTACGGAAAACAGTGCAAAAGTACATTGTCTACATCCCCCCTCCCCCCCACTGCAAAGGACAAACCACAGGATCAAGCATTTCCGTAACCTTCTACAAATTCAATTTCTGGGTAACAACAGCCCATGTTTTCATAGATTGCCAATAATATCCCCTTCGTTTGGCCACATACAATTCCATTTTCCCCATCAAAGAGAGTTTCACTTTCCACTTAGGTACCAGGGACTGTTTCCAATAAGCAGCAATGAGGCATTTAAATACCACCAACCCCATGCGCAGAATTCGAGTTTGCCAAGTGGTCTCACAGATATTGGACATTCCCAGAAGTCAGGCCTGGGGAGTAACAGGAACTGGAACCCCCAACAGTAGTGACAAAAATCCCGTCACATCCTGCCATCAAGGTACCAACGCCGGACACTGATGTAGACTTTATTAATTGTTCAACAAAATAATCCACACTGTGATCAATGAGGAGGACCCAACATGGCCAGTGTTTTGACAAAATTGTCCTTTCAAAAATCTTGTGGATTATGCAATCAATTATCCATGTGCATCCATAGCACCGTGTTGGGTCCTCCTCATTGATCACAGTGTGGATTATTTTGTTGAACAATTAATAAAAGTCTACATCAGGAACATCAGTTTCCACAGCGTCTTTTGTTTTAGATCATATGAGAGATAATCAGGCCATCTGCATCAGTCAGGGACTTTTACTAGGTTGAAAACCTTTTGTAATTCTAATTTTTTTCACCAATTAAAGTTGACTAATGTATCCTAGTAGTCACCAATGTATCAGCCTAGACATAAACCTATTGCTTCTCCACTAGGACTTACTGTCCCAGCTTTGGTTGCCCTTGAGCACATTTCCCGCCCCAGCATATAAGGCTTATGTTTACTAAATGAAATGACCATAAAGACTTCAGATCCATTTAGTACAGGAGACAAATGTGAAAAATCAATTACTGAGGCTTCTATCTTTGCTAGAGTACAGGACTTTAGCCTCGAGATGCTTGACTCATGAAGATCACCTTGAGAGCAATATGAATTAGATGAAATGCAAATGGATCTGAGCCCAAGGTGTTACATTCATGTTACCCTGGAGCCTAGGAGCTGCATGATGTACCCTGCTTGCGATGTGGAAAAGGGAGATCTGTACACCAGATGTGAGGTCCTGAGCTCATGATATCTGTGATCATTTGGCCATTTTCTTCTTTGGAGAAGATCAGACCCCCGCCATACAGTAGAGACTAGGAAGGGCTAAATTGTTCCTTAAGAAAATCATCAGTCAGCTTTGGGGTTCCATACCTGTAGGACTGTAACATTAGCTAATGTCTCTACTGCTCTGACTCATCTTTGAATAGCCTGATGTCTGAAGAAAGCAAAGCAAGTATCCCTGCTGCCAACTTATCAATAAGTAGCCAGGGCCATGGTTTGTTCAGGAAGACAGCCTGAGGCTGTCAGTAAGGAAACCAGGATAATAAATCTGGGAAACATCTGCTAAGAACCCCTGGAGGGGTAAGAGGGAATGCCCCATGTATCCATGTAGAGAATCACCTGAGAAGAGACACATAATTCTGTATAGAGATCCCCCAAAAGGTAGACTTTCAGCTTTATCCGATATGTAATGTATAGAAATAAAAAGAAATCCAACAAAAAGAATTCAAGTGGTACCTTTTTATTGAACTACAGCAGGGATAGATTAGCTTTCAAAGGTAATCCTTCTTCTTCAGATCATAGATAAGCAAATGTAGACAGCTTTCAGTATATAAGAGTATAAGAGTGAAATATCAAAGTATTCAAATGAGTCACATAGGGAAGGGTGGGAGACCCGAAAGATAAAGAAGGATTGGATTTATTAATTTGATATACTGCTATTGACAACCAGCTATTAAGCGATTTATAATATAAACAAGTTATGAGAAAAAATATTACATCAGTAAAAGACAAATATAAAACCAAAAGGGTGGTAAGGTGTCAGAGCAGTGAAAATTATGTTTTGTAATGCGAAAAGAAGCTAATGTCTTTGGCTCTGATTCACTAAAGTCAGTGATTGTCGCTAAACCTGTTTTCACAGGTTTAGTGACAATTGCTGCTAACCGACCCAATTCACAAAACGTCCCACTGCATGTTTTTCCCCTCGATCGCCCATTTTCTGATCAGGCCATGCAAATTTGTAAAACCCCATGCAAAATAGCCAAGTGATTGATTCACTAACATTTGCTTGGCTATTTTGCGTTGAGTTTTACGATCCTAAAACCTGACTGCTATAGACCTGTCAGTAATTGAGTTATCGACAGGTCTGCCTGGTTTTCTTTTTTCTTTCCATGGCATAGATATTTTGCGTGTATTACACCTGCAAAATATCTGTCCCATAAAAAAAAAATTCCCCACCGCTCACAGAGGCCCTCCCCCAATGACCCTTGACAATTCCCCCCCCCCCGATGACCTACAAATGACAGGAGGGATGCCCACTCCCTCCTGCCATTATACCCGGCAGCCCACCCGCTTCCTTCAACAAACCAGCAGGAGGGATGCCCACTCCCTCCTGCCATCACCCCCCTTTCCCTGCAGAAATAGCAGGAGAGATGCCCACTTCCTCCTGCCACCGCAATGCCCCCTCCCCTTGGACGGGCCTAAGGCCCAGTGGCGTAGCAGTCCGGGAGCAGGAAGTGTTTGCGGTTCCTCCTGCTCCCAACACAAAAGGTATAGACACTGGGGTAGGGAGGGGGCATTGTGGTTTCGGCGTGGGGGGGGGCCAATAGCAGGAGGGAGTGGGTAACCCTCTTGCCATTTTTTTGGGGAAGCAGGTGGGCCAGCACGAGTCATGGCAGAAAAGAGTGGGCATCCCTCCTGCCATTTTTTTCGTGGAAGCAGGCGGGGGAACGGTCACTCGGGGGGGGGGGTGATTGTTAGCTTTTTTAATGGGACAGATGGTACGCGTTTAAGTTGTGTAGAACATCTGTCCCATTAAAAAAAAAAAAGCAGAAGTCCTGACAGCAGGGACAGGAGACTGCTTCTCCTGTCACTACTGTCAGGGCTCTAGTCTGCACTGACTCAATCGCTCACTGAGTGATTGAGTTGGTGAGTTTGCATGCAAATCATTTGCGTGCAAGCTTGATAGTGAATCAATCGCTGTTTGAAAATCAGCCAGAGAATCGGCCAACAGCATTTGAGTCGCTATCTTTAGTGAATCTGGGCCTTTGTTAAGTTCTGTCTGGTGTGTGTCAAAATGTTTTTTTAGAATTTTGATCTCAAAGGCTTTGTGTACTTAGATTATCTTAAAATTTTATTTTAATATTCTTAAAAAACAAAAGAAAACTGCAGACAAATATGTACAAGATGCAGGCTATATATATTGCAATTACTGATATCACCTTATTACTATTATTATTATTATCAGTAACTGCATTAATATTTGGTACAATAAATATAGCCTGCATCTTATACATATTTGTCTGCAGTTTTCTTTTGGTTTTTGTTTGCTTTCACTGTACTGCAGACCCTGTTGGATCTTTTTGTTGTTTATTTTAATATCCTCACCATAAAATCATTTATGTAGTGTTCTGGTTGGCATTACAATTTTTATAGTCTTTAGCATCTGACTTGTTTCTCCAATATAGCACCCTTCTCTACATCTTTTGAGTTGATTGATATAACTACATTAAAGGATGAGCATGTGAAGGAATTCCCTTGTGCTGAATGTTTTTCCGATGTGGGTGAATGTGAGGTCTTGTGAAATATGTTGGCATAGTTTTCAGCTACTTTTATGATAGAAGTATGTTCTTCGCTAGTTTCTGTTTCAGATTGGATGGCAGTCGGAAGGCCAATATGTGTGAAGCTGAGAATATTTATTTATTTAATCAGTTTTCTATAATGTTCTCCCCAGGGAGATCAGAAAGGTTTACATGAATTTATTCAGGTATTCAAGCATTTTTCCCTGTCTGTCCTGATGGGCTCACAATCAAATATTTCAGTAATTTGGCCTCCCTGGGCCCTGACCTCTTTTTTAAAATCAATTTAAATATTTATTAGCTTTTAGTAGTATATCATGTGTCACATGAACAATACAGAAAGACTTTCTTCCATAAAGCCATAAACAAAGTTCAGAATCTGCTGTTCTTTCATTTCTTTCTCCATCTACTGTATAAATTTCATTCAAACTTACACCAATTAAAGGTTTCAGCTGGCTTACCTTGCACCCTAAACAGCAGCTTTGGATCAGTTCCCCCTATCCTTTCTCCCATACCTCCCTCTTGCTAGCCTAACTAATTTTTTTCCTCTCCTCCAGCCCCCCCCCCCCATCCTAGTATGAGTCCTCCCCATTCCTTACCCCTTCTTCAAATCTATTTTTCTGCTGGTCTGTGAGTTCTTCCAGCTGCCCAACTTCCCCAAATCTTGTTCTCCACTTGCTCAATGTGAGCCCCTTCTCCCTCTTCCAGTGTGTTGCAATCTTGCACATGGTCCTATTAATAGCTTCCTCTGTCCCTCCTGTAGCTTCTCTATTCCCATTCCTAACAAGCAGACACACCTTGATGTCTGCCCCCTCATTTCCTACTTCTTCCTCCAGAATCCCCCAAACTTTCTCCCAAAATACTTTTATCTCAGGCAATTCTGCCATATGTAAAACAAAACCAGCAGACTGGCTTAAAAATATATAAAGTATTTAATTGCAACAAGCATTGCCAATTCTCAATTGCCAGACATAGGGCTGCATCAGGGGCTTGTTCGTTGCAATAAAATTTATACATTTTTATGCTGATCTGTTGGTTTTGTTTTTGGACTGTATTTTAACAGATTTTGTAGATCATTTGCCTTTTTTTTGGAACCCTATGTGTAGAAATGTCTCTTCCCATTTGCATCCAAGTTTTTTGGTTTTTAATTTTCCAAAATCTCTTTTTTGTGAAAAAAACCCCCCAAAACAAGCTCAAGCACATATAAAGCAGAATCAATCACAGCAAAATTAGTACAACCTATCTTCTCCACCCCCACCTTCCCCTAGAGAAAGAGAACAAGGAGTACAGATAACTAGCCAGTCTTCAACAGTAAGTACTGCTCTCCATGACACATAGATGTCCCACACCTTGTGATAAGGTAACAGTGCCTTGCAGCATATTGCAGTCAATTTACACATAAGATGAATATAGTCCTACTTTGTAAGACGATATTGTCGCTCAGATATGGTACAAGTTTCCAAGTTTATTAAAATCTTATCCCGCTCCATGGACATTCCTTCTGGGTGGCTTACAATCTAAAATTCAGTAATATAAATAATAAACAATATCACATTTCACATACACATAAAATCTGGGATAAATCGAACTACAAAATTTTATAGTAGAGGAGGGGAAGGTAAACACAATCTGGTAATCTTTTGTTTTGCAGGTAATCTTATGTTTTGCAAAACTCTACCAATGAAGCTAGGTCCACCCTTTCTATCTTTAATATCAATGTTATATTTTTTATATTTTGTAAGCATCTTTAAATAAAAATATTTTAGGATCGGTCAAATTTTTCAAGAGAATTCAATAATCTTAGAGATAACGGTAAAAAATTCCAAAGCTTAGGGCCAATTACTGAAAAAGTAACAGTTCTAACATGTTCGTGGACTGTCTCTTGATATGTTGGAACTCTAAGATGGTTTGGGGTTTCTGATCTAAGAGATCTTGGCAGTAAGTATGGACTCAACGCATAAGGTATAAAGGCTCTCTTGTGTTTACAAGGTAACAAACTTTCCTCTAGTCCACCACTGGACTGGTAAAAATGTTTTAAAAACCAATAAAATAATTTTATAAGTAATTCAGTGATTTATAGTTAGCCAATGTGCTTCTTTAAAAAAATAAATTACATGGTCAAATTTACGTAAATTATAGATCAATCGAATTGGTGTATTTTGAATTATTTGAAACCTTCATATATCCTTCTGACATATGCCTTTATAAAGCGAATTACAATAGTCAAGTTGTTGAATCACTAGTGAGTATATTAATATATTCAAAGCCTCTGAAACAAGTAGTGAACGAATGGATCTAATGAGGCGTAATTTATAGAATGATCATTTAACTACCTGTGAGATCTGCAATTGATAAGACAATTTGGAGTCCAGGATTACGCCTAAAATCTCGGTTGATGTTACATAAGGTATTGTTATATCACATAGTTTAATCTGTAATGATGGTTTTATCTGTTCGTAAGGTGTGAATATTATAGATGTTGAAACTTCTCCAGATTAATCTTAAATTTGTTTTCAATAAACCAATTTGTAATATAGACCAGATTCTGATTTATAGATGTAATTTCAGAATCTGAATAAAATTTGAATATCATCTATGTAGACATACATCGTGAAACCATACAATTGTGCCAAAGTCAAAAGTGGTGTAAGAAAAATATTAAACTATCAATCTGAAGCATATGGGTATACAGCCTTAAACTTATACAGGGTAAGATAGAACCTGTATAATTTCTTAAAGGCATTTTCGTTTATTCAGTATGCTTACTGATACCTTCCCTTTCACTGCCTCTCATTTAGCTCCCATCCCAAAGCCTTTCTCCAACTTTACCATGAATTTATATTTCATAACTTTTCCATCTGTAAAACTTGATAAAATAGTAGTTTACATATTACATGCAGGTATGATAGGTATCTTTCATTCGACGAGAAAGCAGTTACTTACCTTAATAGGTGTTATCCAGGGACAGCAGGCAGATATTCTCACACATGGGTGACATCACCGACGGAGCCCCGGTACGGACACTTCAAAAGTGTATCGGCATTTTAAAACTTTAGAAGGTTTGCGATAGCCCACACCGCACATGCGCCTTCCCGCCCAACTGAGGGCGCGCATCTTCTCAGTTAAGATAAACCAGCTACGAAGCCAACCAGGGGAGGAGGGTGGGTTGTGAGAATTTCATCTGCCTGCTGTTCCTGGATAACACCTGTTACGGTAAGTAACTGTGCTTTATCCCAGGACAAGCATGCAGCATATTCTCACACATGGGTGACCTCCAAACTAACTAGAATGAGATGGTGGGAAAGTTGGCCTTCAAGAAAATAAATCTTATAATACAAACTGGCCGAAGTGCCCATCCCATCTGAAGAAAAACTCCAGATAATAATAAGAGGTGAATGTGAAATGAGGACCAGGGGGCAGCTTTACAGAATTCCGTAATAGGAATAGATTTAAGGAAAACTAAAGAAGCTGCCCTAGCTCAGACTTTATGGGCTATGACCTGACTCACCAGGTGCAGACCAGGTTGAGCAAAACAGAACGAAATACAGGTAACCAAACAGTTAGAAACCGTGTTCTTGGAAACAGGATGCCCCAACTTGTTAGGATCAAAGGAGATGACGAGTTGGGGAGAAGTCTGATAAGTGTTTGTCCTGGTGTGTAAAAAGCCAAAACACCCTGTTCCCTTCTTTCTTTCTGTCTCCCTGCTTGCCCCCTTATAGACTAGAAAGGAAAGATCCGTTTATCCTACAAAAAAACAAGAATTAGGAAGAACAAGGAAGTGATTGAGATGAAACTTTGCCATCCCTTTCGATAGAAACTATGGTTGCGTGCGTAGAAGCACTGTATCATAGAGAAAAACTGTGAAGGATGAATCTTTCTCTAACACTTGTAACTCACTGACCTTCCTGGCAGAAGTGAGCAAGAGGAGAAAAAAAACAACATTCCAGGTGAAAAAAATTGAGGATGAGTGTGGCCATTGGCTCAAACGTAGGCTTCACTAACCTGGAAAGAACCCCATCAAGGTCACAGACTACAGGTGAAGGTTTGAGAGGTAGCTTCACCTTGAAACGCCTTTTCATGAATCTGGAGACCAAGGGAAGCGCAGAGAGAGATTGTCCCTCTATTGCACTTGAAAAGCTGCACCAAGCCGTAAGAAGCTTTCCCTCCACTAGCATGTGAAAAACTAGAACAGTACTGAGATAGATTCGAATAGACACACCATTTCGACTGATAAAGGAAGTGGAATCTGGATGATGAAGAAGAAAACCTAACCCATATTTGGTTAAGAGAACAATATAGTGAGGCTGGTTTCCTGGAGACATCAAAAATCTTGCAGACCGACTGCCATGCTAGTGATAAGAAAATCAGAAAAAAATCACTCCGAAGGGTATATTAACAAACTTAGCAATGAGAAAAACAGCAACACTTTGAGGTCAAAAATATGCTCAGAGACACAGAGGCAAAAACAAGGAGTTGAAGCCCCAAGAATCACCTCACCACTCAATCATCGCATATTATGAAGTCAAGTGAAAAATCCAAGTTGATCGCTGCAGTCTAGCAGAAAAATATTTTCTTATACTTTAAAGCAGGGGTGCCCACACTTTTTGGGCTTGCGAGTTACTTTTAAAATGACCAAGTCAAAATGATCTACCAACAAAATTTTTTTTTAAAAAACACAAAGCATACTGTACACAGAGAAAATGTTAATTATTTATATTCCAGGGTTTTTTCAAAGAGATCAAGCAGATGACTCTATGCAATGTCACCTCAGAAACAACTATACAAAAATAGACAAAAATACCCCCTCCCTTTTTATTAAACCGCGATAGCAGTTTTTAGCGCAGGGAGCTGCGCTGAATGCCCCGCGCTGCTCTCGACACTCATAGGCTCCCTGTGCTAAAAATTGCTATTGCGATTTAGTAAAAGGGGCCATAGTGCAAAATATAGACAGCAGATATAAATTCTCAAAACAGACACATTTTGATCACTAAATTGAAAATAAAATAATTTTCCTACCTTTGTTGTCTGGTGATTTCATAAGTCTATGGTTCCACTTTCTTCTTCTGATTGTACATCCAATATTTCTTCCCTTCTTTCAGCTTACTGTATGCTTCCTCTCCTCCAGATCTCATTCCCTCCCCCAACTTTTTCTTCCTCTCTCCCTGCCCCCTCCCCTTTATTTCTCCCTGCCTGCCCCCTTTCTTTCTGTTTCCCTGTCCCCCCTTTTGTTCTGTTCCCCTTCTTTCTTTCTGTCTCCCTGCCTGCCCCCTTTCTTTCTGTCTCCCTGTCCCCCCTTTCGTTCTGCTCCCCTTCTTTCTTTCTGTCTCCCTGCCTGCCCCCTTTCTTTCTTTCTCCCTGCCTGCCCCCTTTCCTTCTTTCTCCCTGCCCTCCCCCAAGCCACTGCCACCACCATTAGGGAACAGGCTCCCAAGCCAAGCCGCACCAAGCTCTCCCTGCTTCCCGATGCAGAAGCGCCGGGCCGACCAGCCTTCCTCTTCCCGACATCAATTCTGACGTCGGAAAGGAAGGCCCGGGCGTTGACGTTGGGAAGAGGAAGACTGGTCAGCCCAGAGCTTCTGCATCCTGTTTATGGCGTCGGGATTCAGGTAGAACGCAAAGGCAACGCGAGTCTATCACGGAGCCCGGGATGGGCTCCTCGATCGATTCGCGTTGCCATCGCGATCGACCTTTTGGGCACCCCTGCTTTAAAGTATAAGAAAATATTTTTCTGCTAGACTGCAGCGATCAACTTATATTCTTGGGGCTTCGGCTCCTGGTTTTTGCCTCTGTTTCTCTGAGCATATTTTTGACCTCAAAGTGTTGCTGTTTTCATCATTGCTAAGTTTGTTAATATATCCTTTGGAGTGATTTTTTCTGATTTTTCATATGTTTCCCTTCAATCACTCTCTTTAGTAGAGTACCAAGCTTTTTGTTTATTTCCCCACATATAATTGGACTTAAGGCTCCTTTTACTAAGCTGTGCTATCCACATCTAAGGATTGAATCCATGCCATCCTGTCATGAGGTGGCCATCAGTGAAGTTTGGAGCACAAACAAAGCTTCTAAGTCGAAAAAATATACTTTTAAAAACTTTGAAGAAAATCCAAGATGGCCGCCGCAGGTGCCAATTTTGACTGAAAAACAGCCGTTAAAAACACAGGAAAATTTAAGGATTTTACAGATGGTATGAAGGGCATGCAGGGAAACCCCCCCAAAATCCTGATTTGAGCTCCCCCTAAAATCGGCTCACAGACAGCTCTGATACATGTGCTGCAATGCATTTCAATGGCAGACAGCAATACACAGTGCAAGCATAGGGAGATCAGTATCTCAGGATCTGATTAAACAGGATTTTTCAGATCTTCTGACCGCTTCACCTTCCCTGTCATCACAGATCACGACCACCAAGACCCCTCAGGGGAATTAAGGAAGACAAGTGGTCTGATTCCGATCCCGGAGTACCTCCATGGAACCGCAGTAGCCTGTGCTCTATGCCTTTGCGGATGAACCAGGGGAGAGATGGCTCCCGATCCTGGAGACCCGATCCAATCTGAAGGCTATCTAGAGGGCTTACTGCAGTTCAAGCTTACAGAGCACCCTCCAGAAGCAGACAATCTTTAAAGAAAAGTCTACGATTTCCTGCCGAAGGAACACTCTCAGAGTGAATCCGCAGCACTTGGGCAATACCCGCGGCACCGAAGAAAATAAAAGACTAGTAATTCAGAAATAAAATCACGAGCAGAAAAAACTAGAAGTTCTCAGCAAGGCTGCAGAAACAAACTGAACTTCAAGGGGAATGTCCGCACAGGTGTCATCGCAGAGGGGGTTGGTTTTATTTCTAAGTTCTGCAGCCAAGGCTGAAATAGATGTACAACCCGAGAGTTCAGCCTCCAGAGGGATTGTAAAAGATTTGGCTTTGATGAAATATAAAACAATTTTGGATTTGAAAGTAAAAGCATACAAAAAGGGAATTATAATAATTTTTAAAAGATTTGGGGGCCATTGATAACATATTGTAATGATTAGATACCTTTTTACACTAAAAGTATAATTATAATATTGGGAAAGGGAGAATATATAGTTATCTTATTGGTTTTAATCAACATTTTTGAATGTTATGCTTGATTTACAATATTTGTGGGAAGGGAGGGGAGGGGCTTAATTTATGTATTTAAGAAGATAATAGAAAAGAATTTTGAGTGATCTGTATGATTCAATTGATGTATTATTGTACACTTGATGTAAGATGGAAAAATGAATAAAGAATTGGGAAAAAAAAGAAAGTAAAAGCATTGGAGAATCAATAAAATCCAATAATCTGCAATTATTACATTTTTCTAAGTTGCTGATGAGATCTCGTAAAGAAGCATTTCTGCAAAACTGTATTTGACTGAAATATTGAAGGAACCACTTGAGTCCATGCCTCTTAATGTACATATTTATTATATTCCTATAGCTAGTGAAGGGTTGCCTGATCAGCTAGTCGCCAAATGTAGATACTCCTGATATATTGGAAATGTCTCTCTCTCTTTTTTTAAAAAAATCTTTATTCATTTTCATATCTTACATCAAGTGTAAAATTATTAACACAAAAATTTTTTTTAACAAATCACTTGACAATCTTACTTATAATCCTTAAAGTATAAAAGTATTATGGAGGGATTGGTTCACACCCAACTGATGGGTTATCTTGATCAATTCTCTCTCCTCCATGAAACTCAATCTGGTTTTAGGCCATTATTCAGTACGGAGTCAGTAATTGCGGCTATCTTAGACAATTTGCACTTACTGTTTAATGAAGGCCTTAATGCCCTGATAATGCAATTCGATATGAGTTCTGCCTTTGATCTAGTGGACCACATGAAACTGCTGCAATGCCTAGATGCCTTTGGTATCCGGGATAAGGTGCTGAACTGGTTCCGTGGCTTCCTTATATACCGCACCTATCAGGTTCGTTTTAATTATGAGCTTTCCGACACCTGGAGCAATCCATCTGGTGTGCCCCAAGGCTTTCCACTATCCCCATTGCTCTTCAACGTCTACATGTCCTCACTGGGCACGAAGCTAACCCAGCTGGGGATAAAACTATTTAGTTATGCAGATGATTTTACGATTATCATCCCATTCACCAATTCTGTCTCCGAAACTATCCCCAAAGCTTCAGAAGCTATAAACATGATGGAACAATGGATGACAAACTTTAGGCTCAAACTTAATTCAGATAAAATGACTTTTTTCATTGCTTCACCACATCCATTTGACATTAAATCACCCCTCTGTATCAATAACCTTAGTTACCCTATCCAGCCCTCCATAAAGATACTAGGTGTAACTCTGGATCAATGCCTAACCATGAAAGACCAAGTAGATTCCTTAATCAGAAAGGGATTTTTCACTCTCTGGAAACTCAGATCCCTTAAAGCTTATTTTGTTACATCGGTTTTTAGAATCCTAGTCCAATCCCTCGTACTAAGCCTGCTTGACTACTGTAACATCGCCTATTTGGCAATTTCCCCCAAAAATATGCGACGCCTACAACTGTTGCAGAATGCGGCAGTCAGACTAATCTTTGGACTAAAAAAATTTGACCACGTGACACCCTACTACCGGCAGCTACATTGGCTGCCGATGAAGGCACGCGTAAAGTTCAAATTTTCCTGTTTCTGCTTTAAAGCATTACACGGACTTGCCCCCAAATACATTTTCTCCTTCTCAACCAACAGACACAAGAGAAGTTCACATTCCAACTTTGTTTCCCCCCCAGTGAGAGGTTGCAAACTGAAAAAACACCATGAATTCCTTCTCTCACACCAAGCAGCATCATGGGGTAAAGACCTAGAACAATTACTTTCGCCCTCTACTTATGAGGTATTTAGGAAACGTCTAAAAACACACCTGTTCCTAAAACATCTTGACAACTGATCCATTTATCTCTTTCCTCTCAATAGCGACCTACTGTCCTTTTGATCACTTTTCTCCTCAACAATGAATTTCCTGTCTAATTACTTCTCTTTCTTCTTCCCCTCTTGAAGTCAGTCAATTTGTACCTTTGCTTAATCTTTTGTAAACCACATAGAACTTCACGGTATTGCGGTATATAAGCTGTTATTATTATTATTATTATTATTAAAAGAAACCCTCCCCCCATTAACAATAAATCAATTAGCAAATATCATATTTCCAAATCCCACCCCACCTATATCTTATATAATAACAAGGTGTTTAAGGTGTCTGATTATTAGAATATGTAATCAATGGCCCCCAAATCTTTTTAAAATTATGATAATTTCCTTGCTGTATAGCAAGCAACCTCTTCATTTTATAAATATGACAGACTGAATTCCACCAAAAAGTATAATTAAGTTTAGTATAATCTTTCCAATTTCCAGTAATATGTTACATGGCAACCCCCGTCAGTATCAATAATAGTTTATTATTATTTGCTGAAATCGGACTCTTAAATCTCATAGATGTACCAAATAATATAGTGTCATATGAAAGTGCAACATGATTTTCTAAAAATGTATTAATTTGGGACCAAATTAACTTTCAAAATGCATTTACATAGGGACAGAAAAAAATTAAATGATCTAAAGTCCCAGCTTCTAAACTACAATACCAGCTTCTATTGGACCTAGAGCTATCCAACTTCTGTAAACGAACTGGGGTCCAAAAAGCTCTATGCAACAAAAAAAAAAACCTACAGGTCTGTCTCATAGATGCTGACCTTGTAGTTCTTATTCTCCAAGACCAAAAACGTGGCCATTGAGAGGCAGAAATTTGATGCTCAATCTCAATGCTCCAAATATCCCTAAGACTTGGTAAACTCCAAGATCAAAATTGGCAGAAATGTCTCTCTCTGATTTGCTGATGTTGTCATTATTGTTAGTCTTTTGCTTTGAACTCTGACAGATTGGTTTCTTCACCTTTTTTAAGCACAAGGAGGATTTATATCTTAACTCAAAATCTTGTATTTTACCAGAGATGACAAAAGAAACTCAAAGATGTAGAAAAGAGTTATTTGTTAATACCTGGGGTTCTTCACCTAGGAGCCCCTTTTTTCTTCAAATTTCCATATAAATGTATTATCAAGTATAAATTTGTGACATATATCTGTTTTCAGCCTAGACTATTGACTTTTTTTTAGCTGCACATCAACCAATGGTTGTCTGGTTCCAATAGGGATTAATTCTGTTTAAGAGATATATCTCAGACCTTGTGTAATCTATTTGCAGCCCCCTTTTCTTTTTCAATGTCTTCATGAATGTGTTTTGGTTTTGAGCTCCCATAATAAGTGGACTTCAACTGATAGTAGTTGATGTTCCCTACATATCATATTTTTCTGTATGGTTATTGTCACATCAAACTGTACAAGCAATGTTTGCTTAATTATTGTTTTATTTGAAATTTTCAATAAATAAAAAGATCAGTAGTCTGAGAACCAAAGAGAACTGCATTTAAATTCCACTTTCCCCACTGACATTTCTCTTAACCTTGGGCAAGTCACTATTTCGAACTGCCCCAGGTATTCACTTAGAAAGCCAAATGATTTCAGGCTTGAAAAAAAAACCATGATAGGCTCTGGTTTCAAGACCCCCCCCCAATCTATCATTAAAACAGATTATATACCTAATCAAAGTGAACAGGCCACACTATCCCTAAAAAAAACCCATGATAACTAAAGTACCAGGAATGACAAAGAAAGCAATTGCTTATTTGTTTTACTGTCATGTATCAAAAAACAGGAATAGTTATGCCTCCTGTAATGTGTTTAAAAAAATAACAACAAAAATACCTTTTAGACTTTCTGCACCACACTTTATTTTGACTTTCATGGGGTCCATAAGCTGTAGAGGGCCCTTTACTATTTAAGGCAGTAAGAACCACAGAGAAGCCACTCCAAACAGTATCAAAAGAGGCTGAAGTCTGGATTTGTTTTTGCCATATCATCCACGAATCTGTAATAGAGATGAAAATTTTAACAAAGAGTCTGTCAAACTTGATTTATCAGAAAATGAATTTGAACAGGAATCGGTCTAGTGCAGAGTTCTGCAAACTTTCTCGAGCTGCGGCACACTAAATGTAGTGGCCGTGGCTTGAAGCATCCAGAAGTGTGTGATGATATCACGCTGACGTCCACATATTCGTGGAGGCCCTCCAGATGGGCCCTGGGCCCTGAGATGCCAGCAGGGAAGAGGGCTAGAGAGAAGGAGAGGCGCCGGCGCCTCCCCTTCTCCCCAGTGTGCTGTGGCACACCTGAAATCTCAGGAGGCACACTAGTGTGCCATGGCACACAGTTTGTGATACACTGGTCTAGTGGATCAATGACAGTGTGCAATGGAAGTACTTGGTCAAATCATCCACTCTCTAGGATTATTATGGCTCAGGTTGTCATAGAGGCACAGCAGGCCCTAGGGACAAAGAGTCATTGTGCAAGTGACCAGATTTAGAGCTAATGATTACAGAAATCCAAAAGAAGCCCTAATGCATGGCCTCCAGCCAGGGCCATATTAACATTAGATTGGGCCACAGACCAGGAGAAATTAGGGCCTACCTAATAATTTTCTTTCCATTAGTGCTTCACACTATTCCAGTATTTGTGGGATAGTTGTGTCCATCAACTAGCAGCTGGAGATAGAAAACACTGACTGAACTCTGCTATGGGAAAATATGTATCATATGTATGTACCAGAAGTGACTTGGAATATCTGGATGCCGTGAAAACTCCTTTGAGAGACCACAAATGCTCCGCATGAGCGATGTAGAGTACTCTGCCAAACCTGCAGCCTTTGGCACTTCTATGGAAAGGGCTGCCAATGCCTCCATAATCAGGGAAACCAGTTCTTCCTTATGGAACAGCCGGAGGACCTTTGGGTCATCGCCTTCCTTTGGTGGAAGCTCTCCTTCTTCCAAGGATTCTTTTAGGGAAGGGCCCTCTGAGCACCTCAATGTGTCCTCCAATCATGTGGGAGAATTAGCCATCTCCTCCTCAGCCCCCTCCTGCATGTCCATGCGAAAATGCTTAGGAGGTGGAGGAACTACTGGAGAAACCTCATGCAGCTGATCCTGTGAGCCTTGTCCCTGCTTTAGCAAATAGGCCTGATACAGAAGCAGCATAAATTCTGGGAAACATTCTGCCCAGCTGCTGCTCCAAGATAACTACTGTGGGCTGCATGGGAAAAGCAGAGGCCTATACCGCAGCCTGCTCCTTCAAGATTGCCACCGACCCCAAGCTTACCATTATGGGCTGCCTGCACCGAAGACACTGGAACTGAGGAGAGATGCCACCGACTCATACTTGGCTCAACTTGCCAGTACCCGATGCTGGGACCCACCCCCTCTCTTGTGTGTTGTTTGGCAAGGATGTTCGCTGGGCCCTGTAGTGAGAACATCACTTTGCTGTCTCTGTGGTAGCCATCATCACACTGACAGTTGCAGTACACCTGCCCCCAGAGCCCCAACATAGCTCTGATAAATAGCAAGAGGGGACTTACCCCTGCTGGCTTCCCTTGCACAAAGTCGTCAAGCAGGTGCCCCAGAAGGCGTTCCTAGCACAAGTTGAAAATTCCTCAGTACAGCATCAAGCCTCTGTTTTGGTTTTTTTAATCAGGCAACCCATTAGCTTAGCTGCATGAAATAGTGAACTGCTTATTAGGTTCTTATCTTGCTAATATGTTTTCTAGTAGAAAGGCGCGTCATTCTGGTAATATCTCCATGAACCAGTGAAGATGTCTATAATAAGAACTAACATGATCATATTTTTTCAGACCGAAGATCAAACGAACCGCTGAGTTTTGTATTATTCTTTATCTATTAAGGACTTTCTTGTGGGATCCTAAATAAATTATATTACAATAATCCAGGACAGACAGAATTGATGATTGAACCAAAAGTCTGAATGACACTGGATCAAAATATTTCTTAATCGTGCACAATTTCCAGAGGCTAGTAAAGCATTTTTTTATCATTAGATCTGTCTGATTGTCTAGAGTAAGATGACGATCTAACACAACACCTAATATTTTAATAGTATTAGATATCGAGAAATTGTGAACATTAAGTTGAAGTACCTTTTCCTTGATATTATCATTTGGACAGGCTAGAAAAATTTTTATTTTCTCAGGACTAGGTTTAAAATTAATGGTCCATTTCTCTATTTGTGCCAGAATTACTGAAATCTGATTTTTTATATCTGTCTTGAATGAGATCATTGGAATGAGTATGATAATATCATTGACATAGATGTAAAATGTAACTCTCAGATTTTGTAGTAAATTACCCAACACAACTAGGTAAATATTAAACAAAGTTGGTGATAATGAAGAACTTTGTGGAACCCCACAAGGATTACTCCAAGAAAAAGATTACCATCCAATATAATAAAACGGTAAGCCGTGCATGCGCACTTCCTATGCGTGCGCCGGTTTTCCGTGAGCTGTAGCGACTCATACGAAGTGCGCATGCGCGGCTTACGGTTCTGTTTTTCGGTCTGGCCTGCTCTCTGCCGTACTGCATTTTTTAGTTGAAAGACGCAGCGGTGGCTCCTCTCACGATCCCCCCCTGCGTCGGACTTCCGACGCAGGGGGGATCATGAGAGGAGTCACCGCCGCGTCTTTCAACTAAAAAAAAAAATACGGCAAGGCGAGCAGGCCAGACCAGACCGAAGCTCAAGACCGCGGGAAGGGAAGGGGGGGTCGACAAAGAAGAGGACTCCAGCTGTGAGGAGCCGAACGGAGCAGCCAGATCGCAGCAGGCCAGAACATGGGGGAGAGGCCGAACGGAGCAGCCAAGATCGTGGTAAGAGAAGGGAAGGGATGGGGGAAATGCTGCAACTGCTGCACAGGGACCTGGAGGGGAAGACAAATACCGCTGCTGCTGCACAAGGAAGTCGGGGAGGGGAGGGAAATGCTGTTGCAGGGAAGTGGGGTGGAAATACTACTGCACAGGGAAATGGAGGGAAAGAATGACAGACAGAAAGGAAGAAAGACACAGGGGCAGGGAGAGGGACAGAAAGACAGACAGAAAAAGGGAGCCAAGGAGAGAAGGAGAGAAAGAGAGAGAGAGACAGCGGGAGAGAGAGAGAGAGACAGAAAGAAAGAAAGACAGACAGACATATATTCTAGCACCCGTTAATGTAACAGGCTTAAAGACTAGTCACTATATACTTGGTAAGATCTATTTTTTTTTTTAAACCCTGAAACCATTTCCTAACATTTCCTGAAATACCAATTGAGTCCAAATAGCTCAAAGAATCTCGTGATCTACGTACTAGATCAAATGCAGAGCTCAAATCTAGCTGAAGTATTAGTGCACTGGAACTCATGCTGAACAACCTATGGAGATGATCCATCAATGCAGCAATTATCGTTACGGTACTGAATCTCGAACGAAATCGATGGAGACACCTGAAGAATGTCAAATTTTTCCAAATATTTTACCAATTCTGAATTAACTAATCTTTTTAATAACTCAGTAAATAACAGGATACTGGCAACAGGTCTATAGTAAGACTCTTTGGTACTAGATTCTTTAGGATTTTTTATAATTTGTGTTACTAGAATATATCCTATCTCCTCTTGAAACAGACCCTCTCTCAAAGAAAAGGTAATCCATTTAAAAAGATCTGCTTTAAAGGTGAAAGAAGCGTTCTTCAGAATGTTAGATGGACAATTATCCAATCGGCAACTGGATTTTGCATATCTACTATATAATTTACAAAAAAGAGTCAAATCAAGAACATTTAATTTTTGCCAGCTCATGTCAGTCCTAACTCCGTCATCCAATCGTAACATATTCATACAAGGATCATTCTCTATCACTTGGCTAAAATTCGATCTCAAGTTAATAATTTTAGTCTTAAAAAAACTCAGCAAGAGCCTCAGAAGATGGTAAACTTTCAGTCTTTGGATGCTTTTTGGATTGATATCAAACAGATTGTTAACAAGTTTAAATAGTTCTTTGCTGTTAACATTTGTTGTCCCAATTTTATGAGCATAAAATTTAGTTCATTTCTCCTAAGTGGTTTACATTCAGGTAATTTATCATATTTCCCTATCTGTCCTGGCGGGCTCAAACTCTATCTTGTGTACCTGGGGCAAAGGGCGGATTAAGTGACTTGCCCAGGGTCACAAGGAACAGCGAAGAATTTGAACCAACAACCTCAGGGAGCTGAGGCTGTAGCTCTAACCACTGCACCACACACTTCAGAAGTGGAAACGATGTTGAGAAAATGTATACATAGGGAGAGGGAGTAATTTGAAGGGGACCTAATGGGATAAGTTGTAAGATTGTTTAATAAATTTTTATAAAATCAGTCCTGGAACTTTTTGACCAGATTTTTTTTATTTTTTACAAGGCAGTTGTTCAGGCAGAAAGAGCCAGACAGGAGGAAGGAAGTAGGAAAAGGGCAGCAATCAGATCTGAAACCTCCAGATATGACACACAGGCACAAAAACCACATGCAGCCTTAACTGGACCAAATGGACCAGGAGCGACTCTCTCAGATCTGAACCAGACCAAGTCGCACCCCAAACTATTTACAGAATCTAAAACAGTATTGCAAAATCCCTAACACAGTCAGATCCCCCCCCTTATTTTTCTTAGGGAGTGAAACAGACCACATCATAAACTATAAAGCACAGTTACCTACCGTAACAGGTGTTATCCAGGGACAGCAGGCAGATATTCTCACGAATGGGTGACGTCACCAACGGAGCCCGGTACAAATCCCTTTAAAAGTGTATCACCAATTTAAATCTTTAGAAAGTTCTCGAAAGCCCGAACCGCGCATGCGCGAGTGCCTTCCCGCCAAACATAGGGCATGCAATCCCTCAGTTAAGATAATCCAACTAAGAAGCCAATCCGGGGAGGGGGGTGGGTTGTGAGAATATCTGCCTGCTGTCCCTGGATAACACCTGTTAAGGTAAGTAACTGTGCTTTATCCCAGCACAAGTAGGCAGCCTATTCTCAAGAATGGTGGGAATGTTGGCCTAAGAAAATAAATGTTGCAATACAGATTGATTGACGTGTCCATCCCGTCTAGAGAAAGTCTCTAGACAGTAGTGAGAAGTGAATGTGTGAACTGAGGACCAGGTGGCAGCTTTACAGATTTCCTCAATAGGCGTAGATTTAAAGAAAGCTACAGAAGCTGCCATAGCTCTAACTTTATGGGCTGTGACGCGACTCTCCAGTGCCAGTCCAATCTGAGCATAGCAGAAAGGGTGACGGGACAAAAGCGTGCGAGACTTCGGCGCGCCGACATTGCAGCGCAGACGATTTTGAGCAAGACCCCAGCGCACTACCTAAAAAGTTACTTTTAAAGAGCTCCGATGGGGGTTGTGGGGGGGGGGAATCCCCCCACTTTACTTCATACTCTTCGCATTGCCATGGGGAGGGAAAAAAATTTGGAAAAAGCACAAAGAGTATGAAGTACACTTATACCCCGCGTCGGAGCTCTTTAAAATTAACTTTTTAGGCAGCTCGCTGGGGTCTTGCGCCGATTTGTCTGCGCTGCAATGTTGGCGCGCTGAAGTCCTGTGCGCGAATGACTATGAACCAGCAGAAAGACATGCAGGCTGCCAGCCAATTTGAAATTGTTCTCTTGGATACAGGATGCCCCAACTTGTTTGGATCAAAAGAGATGAAAAGTTGGGGAGAGGTTTATTGTGGCTTTGTCCGGTCAATATAGTAGGCCAAAGCCTGCTTACAGTCCAAAGTATGTAAAGAAGTTTTTCCAGGATGAGAATGAGGTTTAGGAAAAAACACAGGTAGGACAATTGATTGATTGAGATGAAAAGCAGTGACAACTTTTGGAAGAAACTTTGGATGTGTACGCAGAACCACCTTGTCATGATGAAAAACTGTGAAAGGTGGATCTGCTACTAATGCTTGTAACTCACTAACCCTCCTGGTAGAGGTGAGAGCAATTAGAAAGACCACTTTCCAGGTCAGAAACTTGAGTTGAGCTGTGGCCACTAGTTAAAATGGTGGCTTCATCAAGCTGGAAAGTACCACATTAAGGTCCCAGATGACAGGAGGAAACTTGAGAGGTGGTTTAACATTGAAAAGTCCTTTCATGAATCTGGAAACCAAAGGATAAGCAGTGAGAGGTTTTCCCTCGACTGGCATGTGAAAAGCTGTAATAGCACTGAGATGGGCTCTAATAGATGTAGATTTAAGTCCAGAGTCAGACAGATGAAGAAGATAATCCAACACCAATTCCACTGCCAATGTTGTTGGATCATGATGATGAAGAAGACACCAGGAAGAAAACCGAGTCCACTTTGGTTGGTAACATTGCCAAGTGGCTGTTTTCCTGGATGCATGTAGAATTTGACAAACAGGCTGAGAAAGCCGGAACACAGATGGATTTAGCCTGAGAGAAACCAAGCTGTCAGGTGTAGTGATTGCAGGTTGGGATACAGAAGTGATTCCTGATTCTGAGTGAGCAGAGAAGGAAATATTGGAAGAAGTATGGGTTCCCTAGAGCTGATTTGCAGTAGCAGGGAGAACCACTGCTGTCTGGGCCACCGTGGAGTAATAAGAATCATGGTAGTTGTTTCTCTCTTGACCTTGAATAAGGTTCTCAACATAAGAGGAAGTGGAGGGAATGCATATAGAAACAGGCCCGTCCAATCCAGGAGAAAGGCATCTGCTTCCAGACAGAGAGGGGAGTAAAGTGTGGAGCAAAATTGGGGCAACTGATGATTGTGAGGAGCCGCAAACAAGTCAATTTAAGGAGTGCCCCATTGAGCAAATATGGACTGGAGAGTTGCAGAGTCAAGAGTCCATTCATGAGGTTGAAGAATTCTGCTGAGGTTGTCTGCTAGGGAATTCTTCTCTCTCTGAATGTAGACCACCTTCAAGAACAAATTGCGAGCTGTCGCCCAAGTCCAGATTTTCTGGGCTTCCTGACATAGTAGGTGAGAACCCATACCTCCTTGTTTGCTGATGAAGTATATTGCTACTTGATTGTCTGTGCAAAGGAGGAGGACTTGAGGGCGAAGAAGATGATGAAAAGCCTCGAGGGCATAAAACATCGCTCTGAGTTCTAGGAAATTGATATGAAATTTTTTCTCCATGGCGGTCCAAAATCCCTGAGTCTGAAGATCGTCCATGTGAACTCCCCAGGCATAAGGAGATGCATCCGTTGTGATGATCTTGTGATGAGGGGGTAAATAGAAAAGGAGACCTCTGAATAGATTGGAAGAGGTCATCCACCAGTGAAGCGACTGCAGAAGAGATGATGTCACATAGATATGCTGAGAAAGACGATCTGTTGCTGGAGACCACTGAGAAGCGAGAGTCTGCTGAGGTGTCTGAAGATGCTGTTTTGCCTGTGGTATGACATGAACCATCAAAGCCATGTGGCCTAGAAGAACCATCATGTGTTTGGCAGAGATGGTTTGAAGAGGAAGTAATTGTTGACACAGACGGATGAGAGTCTGGTGGAAGAAATGCTCTCATGAGAATGGTGTTGAGGATTGCCCCAATGAATTGTAGACGTTGAGTTGGAATGACATGTGATTTGGGGAAGATGACTTTGAATCCAAGAATCTGAAGAAAAGAGATGGTCTGAGAAGTTGCTTGAAGCACTTCTTGAAATTACACAGCTTTTGAATAACCAATCGTCTAGGTAAAGAAAGAGTTGAAGACCATGTAATCGGAGATAGGCGTCTACCACAATTAGGCACTTCGTGAAGATTCTTGGAGAATATGCCAGGCCGAAGGGAAGTACCTTGTGTTGGTAATGACAGCGATTGATTTGAAAACGGAGATATTTTCTGGAAGCCTGATGAATTGGAATATGTGTGTAGGCTTCCTTGAGGTCTAGGGAGCATAGCCAGTCGTTCTGATTGAGGAGAGAATATAGTAGGGCAAGAGATAACATCTTGAATTTTTCCCTTACTAAAAATCTGTTTCGAGTTCTAAGATCCAGGATGGGTCTCAGTCCTCCGGTCTTCTTGTTTGATGGGAGAGTCTGAAAATTCAGGGAATAACCCTGACGAATGATGTTGAGGACCCAAAGGTCCGATGTAATAAGTTCCCAACAACTGATGAAGAATTGGAGATGACCTCCGATAGGCTGAGGTAAATTCTGTGATATGGGAATGGTGACTATGCTCTGGAGAAACACGTCAAAAGGGCTGCGTTGGTTTTTGAGAAACAGTTTGTTGATTCTGTGGTTGTTGATGTTGCTGTTGAGGCTGTTGTCTTTGTCACTGAGGTTGAGATTGGGGCGGAGGCATAGACCTGGCAGCAAAACAATGCTGATAGGCTGGTTGTTGCCTGAAAGGTCAAGCAGGAGTGGGCTTCTTTTTGTTTTTCACTAAAGAATCCCACCTGGTTTCATGGGCGGATAGTTTTGGGGTAGTTGTATCCAAAGAAGGTCCAAAAAGTTCATCACCCAAACAAGGAGCATTAGCGAGTCGATCTTGATGGTTCACATCGAGCTCAGATACTCGAAGCCAGGTGAGATGTCGCATAGCCATGGACATAGAAGCTGCACGAGCTGTTAGTTCAAATGCATCATATATGGAACGGACCATATATTTACGTAGCTGGAACAACTCTGAAATGTAACTTTGAAAAGAAGGTAATTTTCATTTAGGAAGGTATTTTTTAAAAGTAGCAACTTGATTTACTAGATGCTTTAAATAAAAAGAAAAATGGAAATCATAGTTGCCAGATCGATTGGCAAGCATAGAATTTTGGTAAAGTCGTTTACCAAAGCGATCCATGGCTTTACCCTTTCTGCTAGGAGGCATACACACTGGCTCCTGCAAACTTTTTCAGAGTGGACTCTGCCATAAGAGATTCATGTGGTAATTGAGTTTTATCAAATCCTGGTATATAAGGAATCAAATTTGCGAGGAGCCATTGGGATTGTTAAAGGAGTTTCTAAGTTTTTATAAAAAGTCTCCCTTAAGATATCATGTAATGGGAGCTTGAGAAACCCTTTAGGTGGTTGCTCATAATCTAAAGCATCTAAAAATTGTTTAGATCTTTTAGAATCAGTTTCAAGTGGTATGGACAAAGACTCTGACATATCCTTTAAAAATTTTGAAAATGAAGCCTTGTCAGGTTTCCCAGCAGGTTCCTGAGAAGAAAGGTGATTAGAATCATCTTCTGAAGAAATATCCTCATCGTCAGAAAGTAGAGGTTCTTCAGAATCTCCCCAGAGATCAGGATCATGGGTTGATGGAATCTGGTGCCGAGTACTGGCTGTCGAGGAGTCGAGATTCTTAAGCTTCTGTAAAGCCTTACCCGACTTTACTGACACCGTCTCAGGAGATGTATGATAAGACGATAGGTGTCGAGATGTTTGTGACATAAATTCCTTAACTAATCTGGGCGGGGGGACCAATGGTGATTCTGAAATAATCGGTGTCGATGTCAACTCCGAGACAATCGGTGCCGAAGTGTAAAGCTCAGACCGAACTGGGACTGACATTGGAGGCGCTGGTGTCACCATTACGGGAAGTAAAAGTTGTAACTGCTCCCATAACTCATACTGCAGCAATTCTCTAATTTGCTGTTTCAGCGAGTGCACTGGTACCGCTGGCTTTTTTGCCGGTACCATGGGTGCTGTTCTGCGCTCCAGAGATGAGGAGGCTGATGACGAGGCATTCACCTCAATCAAAGCTGAGCGTTTCTTAGAGCGCCTCGAGGTTGGCAGGACTTGGCTCACTGCAGCAGAGACCTGAGGGCCCGAAGGGGTGGGGGAAGGCTTCTTAGCCAGCTTACCCACTGGTAGCGACGCCAAGGAGGATTCCAGCAACGCTGAAACATGCGGCGTCGACTTCAATGTGGGTGCCGATGTCAGGGCTGGTGTCGACTCACCCTCCATAGAGGGACCAAAAAGAATAAGTTGTTGAATTTGATGGTTTTTTAACATTCGCTTTTGAAGTGAAGAGCAACATGTGCAAGTTTCAGCCCAGTGCTCTGGCCCCAGACACTGAAGACACCAGCGGTGCGGGTCTGTGATGGAAATAGGGTGAGCACAGTGACTGCACTTTTTAAACCCCGTTTGAGGTCAGGACATTGAGGGAAAAACCGCCTCAGCAAAATCAAAGGTCGAGGCTGAGGAAGTCGAACAGCGGGCTGAACGCGCGCGAGAAAAAGTTAAAAAAATTTTTCTAATTCTTTATTCATTTTTCATCTTACATCAAATACACAATATTACATCCTTTGAAACTTTTGCACAATCACTTGAAAGAAACAATAAAGAAAAAGAAACCTATGACTAAAAAGTCAAAAAAGAAAACCGCAAGAGCGGGAAGGCAGCGAAAAATACTAGGAGTCGTTAATGAGCGACTTCTTAGCTCCGCAGAAACTAGAAAACTGAGGGACCGCACACCCTATGTCGGGCAGGAAAGCACTCGCGTATGCGCGGTTCAGGCTATCGCAAACTTTCTAAAGATTTAAAGTGGCAATACACTTTTAAAGTGGTCCATACCAGGCTCTGTTGGTGATGTTACTTATTTGTGAGAATATGCTGCCTGCTTGTCCTGGGATAAAGATTAATACCTAGGTGTAATGGATTTGTTGCATCTGAACACATTTCTCTGGATTTGCTGTGTAGATTACGAATCCCCAACACCCACAATTTTGGGCCACAGAGGAGTTTTCCCCATACCACATCACTGTTCATTCAGTACCGTAAGGTATACTCACCATGATGGAAGAGCTTGAAATAGGATTCTCTCTCTTAGGATTTATGGGAGACAGCAAGTGTTCAAACAGCAGACGGAACAGAGGAAACAAAAGACTTGGGTTCCCTATGAAATACTCACTTGGTCATTGGGCTCCTGATTCTTGGATAGCGGGGAGTCCGAATCCAGGGAACTACTTTCTCCAGTTGGATTTTAGGGTCCTTTGGGATCCACCAGCCATAATTTTGAGCAGTGGTGAGTGGGGGTCTATACATCTCAGTTGTTGCTAGAAAAGAAAACAAATGTCGATACCTTTCTTGTAGGTTGATGTCATTCTAGAGATAAAGGGCTAGATTCACTAAAAATAGCGATTGGATAATTTTGAAACAGCGATGGATTCACTATCTTTTTTGCATGCAAACTCCCCAACTCAATTGCTCAGTGAGCGATTGAATCGGAGAGAGCCCTGACAGTAGCGACAGGAGAAGCAGCCTCCTGTAACTGCTGTCAGGACTTCTGCCGGCTTTTTTTAATTTTTTTTAATGGGCCAGATATTTTGCGTGTATTACAACAAAGCGCTCAATCGCTTCCCCCCCCTCCCTGAACCCCCCAAAATGGCAGAAGGGATGCCGACTCCCTCCTGTCATCGGCGCCCCCCTACCGTACTCTAAAATATGGCAGGAGGAATACCAACTCCCTCCTGCCATTGAGCCGACTCCTTTCCTCCCCCTCCCCCAAATCAAACGGCAGGAGGGAGGCCCACTCCCTCCTGATACTGGACGCGGTCCCCTGCTCCCTGCCCCCCTCTCCATACCTCTAAAAGTTGGGAGCAGGGAGGTGCCCAGTCCCTCCTGCTCCTCCAATGAACTGCGGGTCTGGAAGAGCCTAAGGCCCTGATTGGATCAGGCGCCTCAGGCTCCTCCTTTGGGAAAGGCCTGAGGCGCCTGTGCCAATCAGGGACTTCCTTAGGGATGAGCCTAAGGAAGTCCCTGATTGGCCATTGTTTTGCTACTCCCTAAGGAAGTACCTGATTGGCTCAGGCGCCTCAGACCCCTCCCAAGTTCGTTGTAGGAGTCCAGAGGAGCAGGTGGGATTGAGCACCCCTCCTGCTCCCAACATTTAGAGGGAGGGGCAGCGGGGGTCCACGTCTGGTGGCAGGAGGGAGTGGACATCTCTCCTGCCATTTGTTTTAGCCCATTAAAAAAATGGAAAAAAAATCTTTTATCTTTGGTAACACAGTTACTGAGAGGTCTACAGCAATTGGGTTCATCTTGTCGTTTTGTGGTCAGAGAACGCACAATCTTAAAAAGTGTTGCTGAATTTTTTGCCATTGATATTTTTTTGGAGTAATAATTGGATTTTGCCTCAGTTATTTTAGTTTTATAGAAAATTGTATGTTCCTTATAAAGACTGAAGTTGTCTAAAGATTTGTCATGCCTCCAACGCCTTTCTAAAGATCGCAGTTGTTTTTTAATTAGTTTAAGTTCAGCTGCACAATCCCCCCTTGGGTAGTGAAGGCCATGTACACCCAGTTGGCCCTTTTGAAACCTCTGCCAAGAAGATCCAACATGCAAAAATAACAGAATTATCTATTAACAGACTACTAAAAAGCAATGAATAATCATCCAGGAATACTGGGCATGGTTGCAAGGCAATAAGCAGAAGTGCTGAGACTACAGGGGACTGATTGGGAAAATGTAGTTACTTACCTGTAAGAGAAGTTATCTGTGGACAGCAGGATTTATTTATTTATTCAATTTTCTATACCATTCTCCTCAGGGAGCTCAGAACAGTTTACATGAGTTTATTCAGGTATTCAAGCATTTTTTTCCTGTCTGTTCTGGTGGGCTCACAATCTATCTAATGTACCTGGGGCAATGGGGGGATTAAATAACTTGCCCAGGGTCACAAGGAATAGAATGGGTTTTTGAACCCACAACCTCAGGGTGCTGAGGCTGTAGCTTTAACCACTGCACCACACCCAGCCACATATGGATGACATCATCCAATGGCACCGTGGACTAATAGCTCTCCTAAAGCTCAGAAGAGCCTTTTTCCAGGCTCCTCTGAGCATGTGCAGGTCATCCCAAACTCCCCTCCATATCCGTTTCCTCTCCAGTCAGCCCTTTAGCTATGGGCAGGTTCATCCAAGAGGGGAGGTGGGTGGGTTTGTGTGGCTGACTTATCCTGCTGTCCACAGAGAACTCCTGTTACAGGTAAGTAACTACATTTTCTCCATGGACAAACAAGCTAAATCCAAATCTCTATGCCTAAGGTTTGGTGGTTTCCATGGGCTTCATTGGACTCCATTCAGCTAGGCAGTGGTTATGCAAATTTGTAATATCCAGAGCAAACATCTAAATGCAGTGAAGAAGGTGAGAAGAAATCCCCCATCCGTTTTTTTTGTATGTGAGAGAGTCCCAGCGAGATTCTGTGGACAATTTGCAGATGTGTTGGGGTGTTGTAAATGAGGCCATGCCCTGATCGAAGGAATTTTGTCAGCTGATGTATTGGAGCTTTTGTATTAGAAAAACTTTGTACCCTGTGTGAAGCAAGTTAGGGAGAACATGAAAGTTGACATGCAGGTCTGAGTGAAGGTCCATCAAGCCCCATCTCCTGTTTTCCCCCATGGCCACTCCAGGTCAAGAGTACCTGGTAAGCTCCCTAGGGAGTAAAACAGATCTTGTGCTGCTTATCCTAAGAAAAATTGGTGGGTTTCCCCAGGTTCATCTTCATCTTAGGCATGGCTTATGGCCCTTTAGGTTATGGGATTTAGCTAATCCCATTTTTTTTCTTTTTTACAAGGCTAACTGCTTTCCTTGCACTCTCTGGCAATGAAATCCAGAGTTTGGTACCAGGAAGACTGGAGCGTCGTAACTTCATTGCTTGTGGAGATGTACTGATGGCATTGGCATTAGGGGGTCGTTTGTAGTCCCCTACATACCGATATTCATAGCTCTTAAGCTTTATGGAAGTTTTGATCTCCCTCATCTTGTGGTGCAATCAGCCCAATATACATATTACATACTGTCTGGAAAGGCTTAAGAGACTCCTTGTCAGTTTTCACGTAGTAAGTATTGATCCCAGGCCCAGTATTTTTGGAAACAAGTGATTCCCCTTTGTCCATTCCGCTCTACTCAGAGGAGCCTAAGGGTAAGGACACAGAGGATTTTAGGAATAAAAAGGGGGGGGGGGGCACACTGGTTCAAGCTATTTACAGAATATGGACCAGGTACTTTCTTGGATTGTAAAGCTTCCTGATGCAAGGGCTTAGAGCCAGAGTGGCTGAGGGCTGTCCAGGTATGAGAATGTACGTGTCAGATCTGTGGGTGCTTAAGCACCCCCACTATAAGGCAACCTCATCTACTGTGACCTGCACATTCACCTGTGTACAATTTTATTTTTTTGTGTGTGTGCACCCCATCTATTTTGAAGAACTTGGTTCCTATAAGAACATAAGATTTGCCTCTGCTGGGTCAGACCAGAGGTCCATCGTGCCCAGCAGTCCGCTCACGTGGCGGCCCTTAGGTCATAAACCAGTTTCCTATTTGAATCTAGCCTTACCTGCGTACGTTCTGGTTCAGCAGGAACTTATCTAACCCTTTCTTGAATCCCTGGAGGGTGCTTTCCCCTATAACAGCATCTGGAAGAGCGTTTCAGATTTCTACCTCTCTCTGGGTGAAGAAGAACTTCCTTACATTTGTACAGAATCTATCCCTTTTTAACTTTAGAGAGTGCCCTCTTGTTCTCTCCACCATGGAGAGGGTGAACAATCCCTCTTTCTCTACTAAGTCAATTCCCTTCAATATCTTGAATGTTTCGATCACGTCCCCTCTCAGTCTCCTCTTTTCAAGGGAGAAGAGGCCCAGTTTCTCTAATCTCTCACTGTACGGTAACTCCTCCAGCCCCTTAACCATTTTAGTCGCTCTTCTCTGGACCCTTTCGAGTAGTACTGTGTCCTTTTTCATGTATGGCGACCAGTGTTGGACGCAGTATTCCAGGTGGAGGTGCACCATGGCCCAGTACAGCAGCATGACAACCCTCTCAGATCTGTTTGTGATCCCCTTCTTAATCATTCCTAGCATTCTGTTTGCCCTTTTTGCCGCCACCACACATTGCGCGGACAGCTTCATTGACTCCCAAGTCTCTTTCCTGGGGACTCTCTCCGAGTATAGCACCGGACATCCTGTATTCGTGCATATGATTTTTGTTACCGACATGCATCACCTTGCACTTATCCATGTTGAACCTCATTTGCCATTTCGCAGCCCATTCCTCGAGTGTGTTTATGTCTTGTAGGTCTTCACAATCGTTCTGTGTCCTCACTGCTCTGAATAATTTTGTATTGTCTGCAAATTTAATCACCTCACTCATCGTACCAATTTCCAGGTCGTTTATAAATATGTTGAAGAGCATAGGCTCGAGCACCGAACCCTGCGGCACCCCACTCGTGACGCTGTTCCAATCCGGTTAATCATTTAATTGCTAAAGCTGCATCTTATCAACATTTTAGGAAGTTGTTGAAAACTTACTTATACGATAAATTTTTGTAAGATTAAGATTTGTACTTTGCTGAAATTACTCTATCTCTTCAAATTGTAAACCGCATAGATCTAGAGGGTATTGGGCATACAAATAAATTTTTATATTATGCTATTTGTTTTTCCTGCCACAATTCAAATTTATGACCAATGGGGGACCTACTGGGAGGAGTTGCCAGTGAGAGCAGGCATTGCCAGAGACGTCCTGAGTCTCCAGAGTCATCAGGGGAAATCCTGCTATTTCAGCGTGTCCACTCCTTGGGACAGTGGAAGCTACCAGGAGGACTTACCAGTAAGAGAGGGCATTTCTAGAGATGCCCCAAGCTCCAGAGTCATCAGAGGAGATCCTATTTAGCTGTTCTTTCAGTGTGTCTGCTCCATGAAACATGGCCACGTGGCCATGTGCACATGCCCAAAGGGACATGCCCCTTTGGAGCACATGAGGCATATAGAGCATTGTACTCTGCTCAACTCTAATGGAGAAGAGCAAAGGGGGATCAAAGAAGATGTCTGCTCCACTAGCGAGAGGCCCTATGGACAAACATCTGTTAATTGCCCTGATGCTGGTGACAAAATTATCCTCTCTTCCAGAAACTTCCCTTTCATCTGGGGGTCCTACCTCTCCCCCACAACCTGTTTATAAGGAAGAACAGACTAGTACTCCAAGTTTAGGGAATATGAAGAGCCCTTCTAGGCTAATAGTGGATCAAGTCTCCTTTCCCACTGAGTGGAACTGCAATGTCTGGGACACTTAAAGGAAAATTTAATAGAAACTAGTACCTTAAGTCAATTAGCGAGTCTACTTCTATTCTACAGGAAGTTTCTCTTAAAGATATTTTTCTTGCTATAAATAAGATGGGATCAAACTTTGCAAAACAATTTGTTGCAGCAAATTTAAATGTTACAGCAAATTTACAGAGGAAGCTTCTGTTAAATTTGCTGAACATGATGAGAAGATATCTTCAATAGAACAGAATTGAATCTCAAATTAAAACACATCAAGCAGTAGTGACTTCTTCTGTGAAAGATAATCTGAGGATTCACATGCAAATGGAGATGCTGGAGAATGCTTCTAGAGGAACTAATTTAAGATTGTTTAATTTTGTTGTTATTCATTATCCCTCTGCTAGGGAGTTTTTCAAAATTTATGTAAAGACATTATATTGTCCTGGATGAAAATGATATAGTAAATACATTTTAAGTACCACGTGGTTCTAGAACAGCTGCACAAGAGGGAGAGACTGATAATATAAGTATTCCAGATAGCTTTGATCTTACTAAATTTTTGGAATTATCTCATTATTCTATAACTAAGAGATCTACTTTATTGGTGACATCTTCTGGTCAGAAGATTATGTTGTTCCCAAACGTATCCAGACAAACTCAAGTGCAGTATAAGGCCTTCTTGTTGCTAAAGCCTAAGGAAGAGGCACATTTTTCCTACAGTTTCCCTGTAAATGTCTGGTTACACTAGGAATTAATTCATATGTCTTTTCTGATCCATCTCATTTGGAAACTTTTTTCTTAGATAAAAAAGAAATTTCCTCAAATTGATAAGTTTTACAGGTTAAATAAGGAATGTTTAAAAGCTGCCAGACTTGCTTTGGCACAGTGTTGGTGTACTCACCGGGTGCCTCCTCTTCCAAAGGTTTATTCTCGTGTGGATTATTTACATTTAATGTCTCATCTTACTGCATTGAAGCATAATACGCTTTTAGCTTATCATAAGGTTTGGGACCCATATCTTCTCAGTCCCCAACCCAGTCCTCAGGGTACACCTAGTCCTATCAGGTTTTCAGGATATCCACAATGAATATGCATGAGGACTGGGTTGGGGAATGGCTGCATTAGACTGCAAGGCCTTTGGAAACAGAAAAATGCTCCCTTTCAGCTACAACTGAAAAAAAGGCATGAGCTAAATCCTAAATCCCTTCTCCTTTCCCCTTCCTTCTTTAGGGCATGGGATATCCATACTATGGATTGATATAGAGACATTTAATAAAATGTTCTACTTAATAATGGTATACTGCTGTTCTTTAACTCATAATGGACAATTTAAACACGTGGCATCTTCACCTACATGTATTGATCTGATAGCGTTTCACTATTTCCTTATATTTCTCAAGACTGCCTCGGTGCAGGGAGCTGTCCAGTGCGCCTTCTGTGGGGTTGACAGGTGGCAGCTTGTGTGGAATCAATTGCTTTTCTGTGAGTTCCTCTCCTGAAAGGAAAAACCAGCATAAAAGAATGGACAGTGACTATAAATAAACAGACTCAGACTGACCTTCCCTAAAACATTTCATTGGCAGTAGCTCACTGAGAACCTGAACTATTAGGTATTCTGGCTGGCAGCTGCTGGCCGAAATCATACAAACAATGGCGTAATTGCCTGGCATAGTTCTTTCAGCAATTAAGAATCTGATAATTCTGGTGGAATAGTCTCACAAGATGTATCATATTAGCCCACATTTAAGATGTCCCCAAATTATTTATTTATTTAAAAAAAATTTTCATCGCTTAAAGCCTAAGAAAACAAATTGAAAAGTACACATTTATAATGTGACAAAATGGTGTTTCTCCTCCATCCACTTGCAAACTCATGGTCTCTTCAGAGACTGAGTATGAGAAGACAAAGTGTGTGTCATTAGAATCACAGAGACTCTATGAGGTGTGTATGTGTGCACACAGATGCAGGAACAACAGCCAGGTAGAAGGACATTTGGCCAATGAACATCAGTACAAGTAGTATGATTTCCAAAAATGTTATCTTCTATAATAAAACCCTAAGCGCGCATGCGCACTTACAATGCCGTGATCCCTGCCGCCGTGATGTGTGCTTCCATGCTGCACATGCGCACTGCCTGCCTTCTGCCCTGATCTCCGATGCCGGCTGACTTCCTACGCTGCTGCTGCCAGGACACCTCTTCTCACCCCCGGACCAGCAAACACAGTAGCTGCAGTTTCATCTTGCAGCCACGGGGCATTTGCTAGGCCACTAGCCCATTTCGATAATGCAAGGTGGGCCGGCCTAGCAAAAGCCCCGAGGCTGCCTGGGCTAGCGGATGCTGGACAGGGGGAGCAGGGAAAGGCAAAAGGGTACTACTGGACAGGGGGAGCAGGGAAGGGATGCTTCTGGACAGGGGGAAGGTAAAAGGAAGGGAGAAGGCCTGCTGCTGGACAGGAGGGAGGTACAACGAAGAGAGAAGGCCTGCTGCTGGACAGGGGGAGCAGTGAAGGGGTGCTGCTGGACAGGTATTGAAGGACAGGGGAGCAGGGAAGAGATGCTGCTGGACAGGGGGGATATAAAATGAAGGGAGAAGGGCTGCTGCTGGACAGGGGGAGCAATGAAGGGGTGCTGCTGGACAGGGGGAGGTAAAAGGAAGGTAGAAGGGCTACTGCTGGACAGGGGGGAGCAGGCAAGGGGTGGTGGTGGACAGCCAAGGAAAGAGAGACAGCGGCCAAGGAGAGAGAGAGAGAGAAAGAAAGACAGACACACATCTATTCTAGCACCCGTTAATGTAATGGGCTTAAAGACTAGTTGAAACATAAAGACCTGTCACAGCCACGGTTTGGCAAATGCTTGCTTCAAGAGAAAATAATTGCTTCTTTCCAGATACCTCGATCTGAAATGTCACCTATCCTTGCCAATTCATACATTTGATTTAGTAGCTACAGGTTATTAAAAAAGTTGGGATTGCAGACAAGAGTTCCTTTCTAATTTTTATCTCACCAACTGAGGAAGCGCAGACTGTGCAAGACTTTTTAGACATAACAACTCTTTTTTTCTGTTGTGTACTGTGTAGTCATACATATCAGATTAATGTATCTGGGAAGAAACATTTAGATACCCCTGATGCAAACAGTTACCAAAACAAGGACATGTTGGGACTTTGTGTTTCAATAAAATTTTTGGAAGCTCTACTGATTTTCATTGGCCAAATGTTCCTCCACCCATGGTATGTTGCCAAGCCTATCAATTCTATGTGTATTTACAGAGAGAGAACCTCCCTAATAGGTGCCATCACTTGGGTAAAATACACCTAAAAATATATGAATACAATAGTCTTTTTCTACCCTCTTTCTCCCTCCCCCATATAACAATTTCCATTCCCCCATCTTTTTTCCCCTTTCAATTGCCTTGAGCCTTGGTCTTCTCTTCCAGTCCTCCAGGGCTTCCAGAAAGCCCTAAAGAATATGCATAAGAGAAAATTGCATACTACTCCATGAGTATGCAAATCTCTCTCATATATTAGAGATTCCTGAAAATTTGTCCTATTTGCAGCTCGTGAGCACATGGAGTGAATACCACAGGGCTATATTTACTAAAGTGTGCTACTGTGTTAGTGTGTGCTATTAGAAAATACTTAAAAAGATATCTTAAAACGAGAGGTGGGTTGCCTGAGGTCATTCCCTGCACCAGGCTATGATCGTATTATTAATTGTTCCACAAAAATGATTTTTGTAATTAAAATTTTTAAATGTGTAGGAGGAACCATCAGTGTGAGGTTGTAAGCTCAAAAGAGCCAACTCCAGAGGAATCGCTATTGCTCAATAACGCAACCAAAGGCAGGGCATAATAGACCAGCCACACACCATCATCAGTTACTCCCGTCGTGGGAAAATGCAGTGAAGCAAATCAAATAAGTGAAATACAATGTGCTAAAATTAGAATACTAATGTACAGTATTTCATAGCCCATGTGCAAAGCTGAGCCCCCATTTTAGCCACAACCCGTAGACCCAACAGCAGACAAATTTCAAAAACAATGATGAAGTACTTAGCTGGAATCAGTAAATGCAATGCCAGGATAAAGATAAAATCCATTCATTCCACTGTCAAGTTTCAGCAAAGGTCCAACCAAGCTGGGTTTCAGGCAAATGCCCCTTCATCAGGGACTGAACGCGATTGAAAAAAAAAATGCCGTTGAGCTTGGGTATGTGCGGGCAGGCAAAGTGTATAAGGGAGTCAGTGAAGTGATTTAAGGAGAGAGGTAATGTGAGTGTAGCAAGGTTGATAGAAGATGAGGCGTGCAGCAGAGTTTTGCACAGATTGTAGGAGGAGAGGGAGTACAGAAGGAGACTAGCTGGAAGCAGATGGAAAAATTATGTTCTTACCTGTTAATTTTCTTTCCTCTAGACGCAGCAGATGAATCCAGAGACTAGTTGGATAGCACACATCTACCAGCAGGTGGAGATAGAGAACTGATTAACAGGTGGTCCTATTGGTTGGCACTCCCCCTGTATCTCCAGTATTGCTCCTTGCCCAAGCAGTCAAAACCAGAAATATGGTCAACATGTAAAAAACTTCTTTCCCAATAACAAATTGCAAAGGCAACATTAGAGAAAACAACTACCAACTATAACAAAACTCCAGCAACACAGAAAACAGAAACAGAGAACCAATAGCCAGAAAGGGTGGGGCTCTGGATTCATCTGCTGCGTCTAGAGGAAAGAAAATTAACAGGTAAGAACATAATTTTTCCTTCCTCAGCAACAGCAGCAGATGAATTCAGAGACTAGTGGGATGTAGGAAAGCAATCCTCATTCAGGGTGGGAAGCGAACGCCACCTCTGCAATAACCGACGCACCAAAGATAGCATCTGCACACACCACCACATCCAACCGGTAATGCTTAGAAAAAGTGTTCTTAGAAGACCAAGTAGCTGCTCGACAAATCTCCTCCAAAGAAAAACCTCTGGACTCCGCCCAAGAAGTAGCCAGCACTCTAGTGGAATGAGCATGAAGCCTGTCCGGCAACCTTGCTTACCTGAAGACAAGTAAGCGGAAGCAATGGTTTCCTTGACCCATCAAGCAATGGAAGCCTTAGACGAAGCCAAACCCTTGTTGCGGCCCGTGAATAACACAAAGAGGTGATCCGAATGGCGAAAGTCGTTAGTAAGGCTGAGATAATGGAGAAGTATCCTACGTACATCTAGGAACTGCAGTGAAGAGAACTTCTCCCCCCAATCCTCTTTCTGGAAGACTGGAAGAAAGAGACTGGTTAACATGAAAGGCTGATACCACTTTAGGAAGAAACGATGGAACAGTCCTCACAGAAACCCCCAAATCTGAAATGCGCAAAAAAGGATCTCTACAAGACAACGCCTGCAACTCAGACACCCGTCTGGCCGAAGCCATGGCATCAAGAATATCGCTTTCAACATTACATCCTTCAAAAGTTGCATTCAACAATGGCTCAAAGGGAGGCTTCTGCAACCCCCCAAGGACCACGTTAAGACTCCACTCCGGACAAACCTTCTTAATAGGGGGACGAATATGTTGCACCCCTTTCAGAAATCGAATCATATCAGGTTGTGACGCAAGGGAAGAACGAGCCACGCGGCCTCTGTAACAAGCTATAGCGGCTACTTGAACCTTAACAGAATTATAGGCCAATCCCTTGGCAACTCCCTCCTGAAGAAAGGAAAGGATGCAAGAGAGAGAAGCCTGGAAAGTGGATAGACCCTGAGCAGAACACCAAGAATTGAAAACCCTCCAGACTCTAGCATACGAGGCAGAAGTAGACCTCCTTTTGGCCTGGAGAAGAGTGGAAATAACCGGCTCTGAATATCCCTTACGTCTCAGTCGCGACCTTTCAAGAGCCAGGCCGTAAGACCAAAGTGGGACGGATTTTCCATGCATATCGGACCTTGAGTGAGCAAGTCTGGAGTCACGGGAAACGTTAACCGATCGCTCGTCGAAAGATGCATCAGGTCCGCATACCAAGGACGACTCGGCCAATCCGGAGCTACCAGTATCACCGTGCCCGTAAAGTGAGTGATGCGATATAGTACCCGACCTATCATCGGCCAAGGAGGAAACACATAAAGGAGACAACTCGGAAGCCATGGAAGAGCCAAAGCGTCTACCCTCTCGGACGCCAGTTCCCTGCGTCTGCTGAAGAACCGAGGCAGTTTTGCATTTCAATATGAGGCCATGAGATCCATCTCCGGAAGACCCCTCTGAATTATCAGGTCGAATGCCCGAGCAGAGAGTTCCCATTCCCCGGGATCCAGAAGATTTCTACTGAGAAAGTTGCCTGAACATTTGCCTGTCCCGCAATGTGCGCAGCCGAGAGAAGAGGAAGATGAACCTCTGCCCACTGAAGCAGCATCATAGCTTCGCTGGCCAATTGAGGACTTCGTGTACCTCCTTGCTGGTTGACATAAGCCACTGCCGTGACATTGTCCGAAAAGACCCTCGTCAGACGGTCCTGAAACGCGAGAAGCGCTAGCCTGATCACTCTCAACTCCACCATATTGATAGACCACTGAGCCTCCTCCTGAGACCAGACCCCCTGCGCTGAAGATTGAAGGCACTGAGCTCCCCATCCCAGCAGACTAGCGTCCGTTGTAACTATGATCCAGTCCAGTGTTGCAAGTGGCATCCTTTTGAACAGATTGATCTCGCAGAGCCACCATTGCATGCTGAGCACTGCCTGAGACGTCCACCGAAGACGACGACTGTAGTCCGGAGACCACCGGGAGAGAAGGGACTGCTGCAAGGGTCACATGTGGAAGCGAGCCCAGGGAACCACCTCCAGAGCCATCACCATCGACCCCAGAACTTGCACTTAATCCCAAACCCTTGGCCTGGGCGACCGGAGAAGCAGACGAACCTGAGATTGCAATTTCACTCCCCGGTCTTTGGGGAGAAACACCTTCCCCAAACTTGTGTCGAAATGCACCCCCTGATGCTCCAATTATTGGGAAGGGGTAAGAGAGCTCTTTGGAAAATTGATGACTCACCCCAAAGATTGGAGAAGAGAGATCACTCTTTGGGTTACTGCCAAACTCTCCTGCCTGGAAGACGCCCGATCAACCAGTCGTCCAAGTAAGGATGTAACTGAATCCCTTCCTGGAGAAGGAAAGTCGCCACTACTACCATGACCTTCGAGAACGTACGTGGAGCCGTGGCCAGTCCAAACGGCATGGCCCGAAACTGATAGTGGTGGCCAAGGATCGCGAAGCTCCTCCCTCTGCAGTCCATTGGAGAGATCAATCTACCTGCTCTTAAATATCAGCAACAGTGGGAAATCAACTGCTTTTACACCTCAGCAGCGGAACAATCCCCAACTACCAAGAGCCCACAGACCCGATCCAGCCAAGAGTGTGAGCTCCACCTCCCCTTGCAGTCCACTAGGAAGATCAACTGTTTTTTACACCTAAGCAGCAACAGGACCAGCCACCACTACCGAGAGCCCTTTGCCCTGATCCAGCCAGATAAGTAAGCTCTTCCCCCAGCATTCCGTTGGAAAAATCAATATGCTTGCTTTTAAATATCATCAGAAGTAGGAGATCAACTGCTTTTACACCTAAGCAGCACCAAGACCAGCCACCATTATCGAGAGCTTTTGTCCCAATCCAGCCAGACGTGTATGCTCTTCACCATACAATTTGTTGGAGAGATCAATCTGCCTGCTTTTAAATATCAGCAGCATTGGGAAAACAACTGCTTTTACACCTAAGCAGCAGCGGGTCCATCCGCAACCACCAAGAACCCACAGACCCGAACCTGCCAGGAATGTGAGATCCGCCCCCCCTACAATCCGATAAGAAGATCAACTGTTTTTACACCTAAGCAGCAATAGGACCAGCCGCCACTACCGGGAACCCTTTGCCACGTTCCAGCCAGACATATAAGATCTTCCCCCAGCATTCCATTGGATAGATCAATCTACCTGCTTTTAACTATCAGCAGCAGTGGGAGAACAACTGCTTTTACACCTAAGCAGCATTGGGACCAACCGCAACTACCAAGAGCCCATAGACCAGATCATGACAGGAGTGTGAGCTCCACACCTCCTGCAGTCCGCTAGGAAGATCAACTGCTTTAACACCTAAGTAGCAGCAAGACCAGCTGCCTATAATAGGAGCCCTTGCCCCGATCCAGCCAGGCATGTGAGCTCCTCCCCCTATATCCCGTTTAAGAGATCAATCTACCTGCTTTAAATATCAGCAGAAGTAGAAAAACAACTGCTTTTACATACAAGCAGCAGCGAGACCTACCGCAACCACCAAGAGCCCACAGACCCGATCCTGCCAGGAATGTGAACTCCTCTCCCTGCAGTCCATTGGAGAGATCAATCTACCTGCTTTTAAATATCAGCAGCAGTGGAGATCAACTGCTTTTACACCTAAGCAGCAACAAGACCAGCCACAACCACCGAGAGCACACAGACCCGATCCTACCAAGAGTGTGAACTCTTCCCCCCATGCAATCCGCTAAGAAGATCGACTGTCGGCTCCGGGCGGCTTTCCCGCAGAGAAGAGAATCCTGCATTCACCGTGGGCCTCATCTGGGGCAGCCTCCTTGGAGCGGCTGGGGCACGGGCAGTGTGTCTGGGAGGAAATGCATGGATGGGAGAACATCGCAGGGGAGGAGACATAGGCATCCTGGGACTGTCGGCCAAGTCTCTTCCCTGAAGAAGCCCTTTCTGGAAACGTCAATCGCTCCTCCTAAACTTACTTGCTCCACTTCATCACTGACGCTGAAACCGTGGATTGAAGACAAAGTTTTATTTTATTTTTCTTTCCAGCTTATGATTTATCTTTAATCTTATCTATTGTTTTGCCTTTTGTCTTTGTTTTGTTCTATTTCTATCATTTAAATTTCTCCAGAATTCTACTGTTCAACGGCTCCCCCTTCTGCTTCTATTCCTTTCTCTCCTCTCTTCTACCTTCCAAAGTATTTAGATCAATGCTGTCTTATTAAAATGTTTATTTTATTTTTATTTTTCCTCTAACTCTACTTTTCACTTCTCTATTACCCTCCAGGTACTTTAGTTAGATTGTGAGCCTTCGGGACAGTAAGGGAATTTTTCAAGTACCTTTCTTATTTCTAATCTTAATGTATATTTTCTGTAAACCGCTTAGAACCTAACGGATGTAGCGGTATATAAAAAATAAATTACATTACATTACATTACTTCTGATGCGGGGGCCAAATAGGAATGTGCAGATAAGCTTCCTTGAGGTCGAGCGCCGTAAGGAATTCCCCCAGCTGCACAGCCGCAATGACCGACCATACTGTTTCCATTCGGAAATGCCTGACCCATAGGAAGCGATTGACCTTCTTGAGATCTAAGACAGGACTATTTAGCCCCCTTTTTGGGCACCACAAAATAAATGGAATATCTTCCCTGCCCCCTTTCCTCCGGAGGAACGGGAATTACAGCCCCAATTTCCAAAAGAACCTGAAGGGTAACTTGCACCGATTCCCTTTAAGCCACCCCCGAACACGGGGAGACCAAGAAAGAATCTGCGACGGGAGAGGAAAATTCTAATTTGTAACCTTCTCAAATAATGTCCAATACCCACAGATCGGACGTTATCTTGGCCTACTCCATCAGATAGGAAGACAATCGACCCCCCTATGGTCACGACGGAGGGAGCTGACATCCCGTCATTGGGAACTGCGTTAGGCCGGGGTACGGGATGGTTGAGCAGGTTGGGATTTTGTAGGACGAAAGAGCACAGTTACTTACCTTAACAGGTGTTATCCAAGGACAGCAGGCAGCTATTCTCACATATGGGTGATGTCATCGATGGAGCCCGGATGCGGACACCTCACAAGCAGACTTGTTTGAAGAAACTCGAAGTTTCGAGTCGCCCGCACCTCGCATGCGCAAGTGCCTTCCCGCCAAGCACAGGGAACGTCTCCTCAGTTCAGATAGCTAGCAGAGAAGCCAACCAGGGAAGGTGGGTGGGTTGTGAGAATAGCTGCCTGCTGTCCCTGGATAACACCTGTTACGGTAAGTAACTGTGCTTTATCCCAGGACAAGCAGGCAGGTATTCTCACATATGGGTGACCTCCAAGCTAATCAGAATGGGGGTGAGAGTGTTGGCAATTTAGGAGAATAAATTTTGTAATTCTGTTTGGCCAAACTGTCCATCCTATCTGGAGAAAGTATCCAGACAATAGTGAGAAGTGAAGGTATGAACCGAGGACCAAGTAGCAGCCTTACAAATTTCCTCAATAGGTGTAGATCTGAGGAAAGCTACTGAAGCCGCCGTTGCTCTGACTTTATGGGCTGTGACTTTACTGTGAAGGGGTAATCCAGCCAGGGCATAGCAGAATGAGATACATACCGCCATCCAATTGGAGATGGTACGCTTAGAAATAGGATGTCCCAAACTTATTTGGAACGAAGGAAACAAAAAGTTGAGGAGCAGTTCTGAGTGTTTTGGTGCATTCCAAATAGAAGGCCAAAGCACGTTTACAGTCCAGAGTATGAAGAGCTACTTCTCCAGGATGAGAATGAGGCTTCGGAAAGAACACTGGAAGAACAATAGATTGGTTGAGATGAAATTCTGAGACCACTTTAGGTAGGAATTTCGGATGAGTATGGAGAACCACTTTGTCATGATGGAACACCGTGAATGGTGGGTCAGTAACTAAAGCTTGCAGCTCACTGACTCGTCGAGCAGAAGTGAGGGCAAAGAGAAATACCACTTTCCAAGTGAGATACTTCACATGAGCCTTATCAATTGGTTCAAATGGAGGCTTCATAAGTTGAGTAAGGACAACATTGAGGTCCCAAACCACAGGAGGCGGTTTGAGAGGAGGTTTGACATTGAAAAGTCCTTTCATGAATCTGGAAACCACCGGATGAGCAGAGAGGGGTTTCCCTTCAATAGGCTGATGGAAAGCCGCAATTGCACTGAGATGGACTCGGATAGATGTAGACTTGATGCCAGAATTGGATAAGTGCAAAAGGTAGTCCAAAACAGAAGATAAGGAAGAATGCTGAGGCTCCTTATGATGAGAAAAACACCATGTAGAAAATCTAGTCCATTTTTGGTGATAGCATTGCCTAGTTGTGAGCTTTCTAGAAGCCTCTAAAATGTCTCTTACAGATTGAGAAACTGAAGAGGGGTTATGTTGAGAGGTACCAAGCTGTCAGGTGTAGAGATTGCAGGTTGGGATGAAGTAGAGACCCTTGACTCTGTGTAAGCAGAGAAGAAAAAACTGGTAGAAGGTATGGCTCCCTGCTGCTGAGTTGAAGTAGAAGGGAGTACCAAGGTTGTCTCGGCCACCGAGGAGGAATCAGAATCATGGTGGCATGATCGTTCTTCAACTTGACCAGAGTCTTGAGAATGAGAGGGAATGGAGGGAATGCATAGAGGAAGAGATTCGTCCATTCCAGAAGAAAAGCATCTGCCTCGAGGCGATGAGGAGAGTATATCCTGGAGCAGAACTGAGGCAGTTTGTAGTTGTGGGGAGCCGCAAAGAGGTCTATCTGAGGCGTTCCCCACTGTGAAAAAATGTGACGAAGAGGAGAAGAATGGAGTGTCCATTCGTGAGGTTGCAGTAGACGACTCAAGTTGTCCGCCAAGCATTTTTTTTGCCCCTTGAATGTTGACATCTTTAAGGAAGGTGTTGTGGTGGATTGCCCAATCCCAAACCTCAAGAGCTTCTTGACAAAGGGAGGCAGACCCTGTTTCTCTCTGTTTGTTGACATAATACATGGCGACTTGGTTGGCCGTCCGAACGAGGACTACTGTATCGTGAAGCAGATGTTGAAAAGCCTGGAGAGCTTTGAGGCTCGTTCTGAGTTCCAACTGATTGATATGACACTGATGATCCGTTCTGGTCCAGAGGCCTTGAGTACGATCGAAGAGTCTGTCGTGAGGGCCTTCTGATGAGGGGGGTGTTTGAAAAAGCAAACCTCTGGAAAGATTGGAAGAGAGCATCTACCAATGGAAAGACTGCTTCAAAGAAGGAATGACTGTGATGTGTCGAGAAAGAGGATCGCAAACTTGCGTCCATTGGGATGCCAGAGTCCACTGAGGAATTCTGAGGTGAAGTCTGACAAAAGGAGTCACGTGTACTGTGGAGGCCATGTGACCTAGGAGTACCATCATGTGTCTCGCTGAGATGGAAGATTGGGAAGACACTGTATGATGGAGTTTAAGTAGAGCTTTCAGACGTTGCTGTGGAGGAATGCTCTGAGTTGGACAGTGTCCAGAACAGCTCCAATGAATTGTAGAGTCTGAGAGGGCTGAAGCTTAGATTTGAGAAAATTGATCTCGAATCCCAAACTTTGTAGGAACCAGGTAGTCTGTTGGGTCGCTACAATAACCCCTTGAGACGTGGAATCCTTGATGAGCCAGTCATCAAGGTAGGGAAATACCTGAAGACCATGATTCCTTAGAGCTGCTGCTACCACTACCAGGCACTTGGTGACCTGGGAGACGAGGCCAGGCCGAATGGTAGTACTCTGTATTGATAATGCAGATTCCCCATCCGAAATCTGAGGTACTGACGGGAGGCCGGATGAATGGGGATATGAGTGTAGGCCTCCTTGAGATCCAGAGACCATAACCAGTCGTTCTGTTCGAGAAGGGGATAAAGGGATACCAGGGACAACATTCGAAACTTTTCTTTGACTAGAAATTTGTTGAGAGCCCTGAGATCCAAAATGGGTCACAGATCGCCCATCTTCTTCGGTACAAGGAAGTAACGGGAGTAAAACCCCCCTGTTTTGCTGCTCCAAGGGAACTGGTTCGATGGCATGGAGACGAAGCAGAGCTTGAGCTTCCTGAAGAAGAAGGGCGGTCTGGGATGGATTGGAAGGATACTCTCTTGGAGGAAGCTCTTGTGGAATCTGAGTGAAATGAAGAGAGTATCCTTCTCTGAGGATGGTAAGCATCCAGAGGTCGGAGGTGACTGACATCCATCGGTCGTAAAAATGATGGAGTCGACCTCCTATAGGGGGAAAATGAGACAGAGTCAGAACGGTGGAGGTTATGCTGTTTTAAACAGTCAAAAAGGCTGAGAAGCCTTAGGTGCAGCAGAAGGTTAGGTTTTTGCTGCTTCTGAGGTTGCTGTTTCTTAAGAGGGCGGCGAGTGTAAGGAGCTGGCTTTGGAGCATAACGCCGTTGATAAATAAGAGTAGGGCGTGCAGGCTTGGCTGAAGCTGGCTTTGGCTTAGGTCTGACAATTGAAGCAAAAGATTTTTCATGGTCAGACAATTTCTTGGTGGCTGCCTCGATAGATTCATCAAAGAGGTCATTGCCCTCACAAGGAATGTTAGCTAAGCGGTCTTGAAGATTAGGGTCCATGTCAATGGTACGAAGCCAGGCAAGACGACACATAGCCACAGAGCAAGCAGCTGCTCAAGCAGACAACTCGAATGCATCGTAAGATGACTGGAAGAGATGCAACCGGAGTTGAGACAAAAAGCAATAACCTCTTGAAATTCATAGTGCATTTGAGTATCCAGATAATGCAAGAACTTCGGCAATAAAGAAATAAGAAATTCAAAATAAGTGATGAATTGAAAATTATAATTGAGGACTTTAGAGGACATCATAGCATTTTGATAGATGTGATGTCCGAATTTGTCCATAGTTTTCCCTTCCCTTCCAGGAGGAACGGTGGCATAAACCTTGGAAGGATGGGACCTCTTTAAGGAGGACTCGACAAGGAGGGATTGATGAGATAACTGAGTATTGTCAAATCCTTTGCGATGCAGTTTTATACCTAGAGTCTAATTTGCCTGGAACAGCTGGTATATAAAAAGGTGTTTCCATGCATCGACCAAAAGTCTGATTCAAAAGCTTATGAAGTGGAAGCTTATGAGACTCTACCGGAGGTTGAGGAGATGCATGACTTCTAGATACTCCTTAGAGTATTTTGAGCCAGTATCCAATTGAAGATTCAAGTCCACAGCCATCTGACAAAGGAAAGACGAGAAAGATAGCTGATATGCCAATGCTTTGCCTCGAGAAGGACTCGAGGACGTCGAGGTAGTCCGAGTCGAGGATGAAGCTTCGGCATCAAAGGAACCTGGTGATTTGGACGAGGCAATTGAAACCAGAATATCCTCGAGGTCTGGCATCGGAGACCTCGAACGACGCGTTGGTGGTCTGGTCGAGGTTGGAGTAGATCGAGGCTTAGAGGAAGATGGTCTGTCTTGAGAAGACGAACTATGCCTGTATGATGCCTCGAGGAAGGCCTTGAATGTCAATGAGAACTGTGTTTGGAACCAGATCTCGAGGATCGGGGAGACTTCGCCTCTGAGACGAGAGCAGCCGATGCCATCGGATGAATAGGACTAGAGGCTGTAGATCGAAACTCCAGAGACTTGGTGGAGGAACCTCGATGCACTCCCAAAGACTCTGCTCCTTGTATAGAGTGTGAGGATTCCCGTCGAGGCACTCGCAAAGAATCTACTCCTTGCTTTACGTGCTTGGATGCCAGACTAGACACTCACAGAGACTCTGCTCCCTGCAAAGAGTGTGTAAGTTCAGACTGGGGCAAAGGAAGCGGCTTGCGGGAGTCTGCTGAATGCCCAGGCTGGATAAGAGGAAGTAGTTGGGTCCCATGTTAGCAAGGTACTGAATAAACTGCTTCTCTAACATGGTCTGGAAAGAAGCCGGCAAGGATGGATCTGCGTCTGAAACCGGACCACCTGCTTTGGCTGCAGGTTCCTTCGAGGTAGTGCGAGTGTGCTTTGACCTGGGAGTCTTAGACACTTTAATCACCACCAGCGGAACCGATTGCTGAGCTATCTGACCTGAGGAAACAGGGGAAGATACTGCAGATGACGTCGAAGCAAGAGCCGCTGCAAATGACGAAGGTCTGATGAGGCTCGAGGTGGAAGCAATAGGTGCAGAAGGAGCCTCGGTGGGAGTCGAGGCCGAAGACGCCTTCGAAGTCGAGGGATCAGTAGAAGACTCCATCTCGAACAGTTTGTCCACTAAAATGCTTGAATGCACGAGGCTGAAATGTTTGGCAAGGCAGGCACGATCTAGGATGATGTTTCGCCCAAGGCACTTGAGGCAGCGTCCATGAGGGTCCGTAAGAGAGATCGCGTGCTGACACTTGCTACACCTCTTTAAGCCGTGGCAGGCCGGGAAATAAAAGGAAAAATAACCGCCGCAAAATCGAAGCCCTCGGGCTGTGGCCGAGCGGCCTTTACCAGAAAATGAACGGAAGAAGAAAAAAATTTAATTTTTTTTTTTTACTAAAAATAAAAGAAATAAACTAAAAACAGCGATTCGTGAGGAAAAAAACACAAACCGCGGTTGAGAGAAGGCACAAAGGAACGAAGTTAAATGCAGAGAGTCAAAAATGAACTTCTTGGCTCCGTGGAAAACTGAGAACCCTGTGCTGGGTGGGAAGGCACTCGCGCATGTGCGGTGCGGGTGACTCGAAACTTCGAGTTTCTTCAAGCAAGTCTGCTTGTGAGGCGTCCGCATCCAGGCTCCATCGATGACGTCACCCATATGTGAGAATACCTGCCTGCTTGTCCTGGGATAAGAATTCTTTTGCGAAAACCTAGGCCTAGAATTATAGGAAGAACTGTACGAAGGCGGAAAGGAAGACTTACGAGGCTGATACCTCTTGACATCCCAGAAACGATTTCCTGGCAGACAATGCCATCAACGGGGCTTTAGGTTTATCTTCCGGCAACCGCTGTGTTTTGGTATCCTCAAAATCCTTCACCAATTTATCTAGATCATCCCCGAATAACAAGCGACCCCTAAAAGGAAGCCTCACGTGTCTAAGCTTGGAAGCCGCATCCGCTGCCCAATGACGGAGCCACAAGGAACATCGAGAAACAACAGACAGAGCCATTTGTTTCACCGAAGCCCTAATAATATCATAGAGGGCATCCGCCATATAAGCTAGACCCGTTTCCACATCCGCAAAATCGGATGGCACAGGCACCCTGGTCTCCATCATCTTATCTGCCATACCTTGAACCCAATGTAGGCGAGCCCGTGCCGCATAAGAACTGCACACTGCCACTTGCAAGGTAACCGCTGCTACATCAAAGGACAGCTTGAGAGAAGATTCTATCCTGAATGTCTTTGAGAGCTATATCTCCCTCAACTGGCAAGGTAGTCTTCTTGGTAACCGCAGGCGCCAAAGCATCCACTCTGGGGTTCTTAAATCTGTCAAGCTCGTCCTGAGAGACGGGATACAACTGGCGCATAGCCTTCGCCACCCTTAGACCAGCCTATGGCATTCCAAATGCCAAAGACCATTCCTCTAACTTTTGCAGATCCTTTTTCATATTTTCCACTCCCTCTTCGGTGTCTACTCTGTTACAAATCTTGGTATCATCTGCAAAAAGGCACACTTTTCCTTCTAACCCTTAAGCAATGTCACTCACAAATATATTGAACAGGATCTGCCCCAGCATCGAACCTGAGGGACTCCACTACTCACCTTTCCTTCCTCCGAGCGACTTTCATTAACCACCACCCTCTGGTGTCTGTCCGACAGTCAGTTTTTAACCCAGTTCAACACTTTGGGTCCTAATCAGCCTTTCAAGTTTGTTCAACAGCCTCCTATGAGGAACCGTATCAAAGGCTTTGCTGAAATCTAAGTAAATTACATCTAGCATATGTCTCTGGTCACCCAATCAAAATATTCAATCAGGTTCGTTTGGCACGATTTACCTTTTGTAAAGCCATGTTGCCTCGGATCCTGTAACCCACTAGATTCAAGGAAGTACATTATCCTTTCTTTCAGCAACACGTCCATTATTTTTCCAACAACTGAAGTGAGGCTCACCAGCCTGTAGTTTCCTGCTTCATCCCTGTGACCACTTTTGTGAATAGGGACCACATCCACTCTCCTCCAATCCCCAGGAACCACTCCTGTCTCCAGAGATTTGTTGAACAAGTCTTTAATAGGACTCACCAGAACCTCTCTGAGCTCCCTTAGTTTCCTGGGATGGATCCCTTCTGGTCCCATTTGACCACTTTGTAGGCTGGCTGAGGATGAAGTGGGGAAGTGGGGAAATAGGACAGGGATTATAGAAATCGCAGAAAAAAATGTCAATGCAGGTGCAAAATGAAGAGCAAGTGAAGAAGGATAGTGACGATGAGAAATCGGGTAGAGGACCAGTTTTCTACACTGGCCCAGGTCCAGTGGACTAGCAGAGGAGGTGGGCAACCACATATCCACGACCTGTGGCCAGTTTGGTCATTTTAGTAGTGAATGTCGGCAGAATAGGGGACTTAGTATGACATGGGGCACACATTGTGGATGAGCAGGTCCAACTAGAGTCAGGGATGAGGTTATGGGCAATGCAACAATCAAATATTTACTCATAGTCAGCTGCAGTTTTGGGACTCTGAAACCTTTGTAAAGGAAGGGGGTGAATGGTTACAATGACTATTCCAGAAACAATTTATATCTTTGCGGGTCTCACACACTTTGGTTGGCAACCCAAACTTAGGTGCCTTAGTAAATAATAGAAAAATCAACAAAAATCTCAAATGTTGCACCAAGATACTTGAAAGATACAAACAAGAGCAGCTAAGCCATTAAACCAAACCCAGGACAACCTCACTGTACACAAAAAGTACCCCACAGTTTCAAAAAAGTTAACAATGAAAAAATAATGTATAGTTAATTAATATGTGAAATGTGCGTCTCCTGGCTTTCTCTTCTTTCGATCTTTAGTGGTCCGCGCTCCAGCTGCTTTGATGGGTGCGAAGAGATTATCTGTAGCCTCACCATTGCAATCTCTCTATGCCTTTGAACCTGCGTGGGATAAATCCCTACTTAGCGGCTGGTTACTTCATGATATTACTTAGGTGGGTGACCTTTATGATGCAGGAGTGTTAAAATCCTTTCAGCAATTGTGTTCTCTGTACTCTCTAACCTCATCTGATTTTTATATCTATTTGCAAGTGCGACACTTCTTATTCTTATCCCCTGTTAAAGGTTGGTTGAGGTTACCTCTTTCAAACTGTTATTATACAGTTCTAATAAAAGAAAACTTATAACTAGGTGCTATACCAATGGTCTCTAATTCAAACCCTTTGCAGGGCCACATTTTGGATTTGTAGGTACTTGGAGGGCCTCAGAAAAAATAGTTAATGTCTTATTAAAGAAATGACAATTTTGCATGAGGTAAAACTCTTTATCCCAGGACAAGCAGGCAGCATATTCTCTACATGTGAGTGACGTCATCCATGGAGCCCCGACGCGGACAGCTTTTCAAGTAAACTTGATTGAAGATTTCAAGTTTGCTGGTGCTGCACCACGTATGTTTGTGCCTTCCTGCTCCACTAGAGAGCGCATCCCCTCCTCATGGTCTTCAGTTCTTAGTTTTCCGCGGAGCCAGAAAGCCCTGTCTCTCTTCTCTGCGTTCTTCTAAGTGCCTTTCTAGCACCGCGGCTTCTTTATTTTGTTCGGGAGTCGCTGTGCGTTTGTTGATTGATCGTGTATTTTCTTTGTTTAAAAAAAAAAAATGGACTTTTTGTTGAGTTTCTGCTGGTTTTCCACCAGCAGGCCCTTCTTGGGCCTCAGCCATGCTGCTAGGCCTCGTTTGGCTGCAGCTGTGTTTTCTTCTTCCCTGGCCTCTCTCTGGGCTCATCTCGTGTGAGCAGAATGGCCGGGAATCAGGCTGACGTAGCATCGATCCCCGGTAAGTCTTTCTTTGTTTCTAGGTGTGTTACCTCGGTAACGCCACCGGCTGAGTCTCACGCATTCCAGGCATCGAGTGCAATCGTGCCAGCCTCTACGAGACCTTCGAAGCGTGCCTCCTTTCATGGGAATACTCCTCGAGGTTGCCCTCTATGGAGCGCACTGCTGCACCTTCATTACCAGTTTCATTGGTACGGTGCCAACTTCCGACCCTCGACGGACTTCGGTGTGCCTCGACGTCGACTGGGGCTTCGTGCCTCGACGTCGACTGGGGCTTCGTGCCTCGACGTCAACTGAGGCCTTGTGCCTCGACGTCGACTTGAGGCCTTGTGCCTCGACGTCGACTTGAGGCCTTGTGCCTCGACGTCGACTTGAGGCTTGGTGCCTCGACGTTGACTGAGGCCTGGTGCTTCGACGTCGACTGAAGCTTTGTGTCTTGGTGTCTCGACGTTGACTGATGCTTTGTACCTTCGACGTCGGCTGCGGCCGTGTGCTCCGCGTCGCCTATGGCTTGTGCTTCGACGTCGCCTGAGGCTTGTGCCTCGACGTCGCCTGAAGCTGGGGGCCTCGTCGTCAGCTGGAGCTCTGTGCCTCGCCGTCGACCGGGGCTTTTATGACTTGACGTCGTCTGCGGCTTTGTGCCCCTTGGTTGACTGTGGCCTTGTGCCTCGACTGAGGCTTGGTGCCCCAACATCGCTGGGGGCTTTATACCTCGACGTTGGCTGAGGCTTTGGGCCTCGGCGTCGACTGCGGTATTGTGCCCCGGTATCGACGGGGGCTTAGTGCCTCGACGTCGCCTGGGGCTCTGTGCCTCGACGCCTCCGGCTCCTGTTCGAGAGGGTTCCCCGCTTTCTCTTCGGTTCATTCCGGGCAGACGTTGCCGGAATCTTGTAGTACGGAATTTGGTCTCCTGGAGGAGACTCTCTCCCTGCTCCGGCTCTATTGCTCCCGCCATGCGTCGTCTCGCTTGGCGCAGAGTATGGCTTGGGATCCAAACCTCCAGGATCGTCTCGCCACTTTTACTTGCGTGAGTACTGCGCTTCTTGAGTCCTCTCTTGTGGTGGCCACTAACCGCCTCTCAGAATGCGACCGGTCCTTCGCCTATCTGGATGCCTTAAGCTGAATCCCTTCTGCCTTGGCGGTTTGGACTCCCTCTCCGGAGGGGCCCTCCGGATACCTTTCCTGTGTTCTCTCGGCCTCCTTCGCAGCGGCCGCAATAGCTGCAGCAGTGCCGGGTTACGGTCCAGCTGCCGGCTTCGGCGACTCCTGGCTGTCTTTTTGACTATTCTCGCATAGCCTCTGGGCTGTTCTCCTTCTGGAGATTCCTCCCCTCCCTTCGGGAGTGGTGTCTCCTTCGTGTCTACGCACAGGGGGTATAGCCTCGCCTCTGTCGGTTGGGCGTTCCCATCATCCCATCTGTGTCTGGTCCTGGCCCTTCGTGACCTGCACTAGTTTCTAGTCCGGGAACGGTTCAGCGCCTCTGTCCGCCCCAGTCTCGGGAGTCCGTCGGGGCGGACCTGAACCCAGTTTGTCTGCGCTCCTTCTTGTCTCGGCCTCAGGGGGAGGCCCTTGTTCATTTATGCCGGAAGGTGGCCCCTCTGGCCTCGGTCCGCCTCCGGTCTTTTCTGCCTCTGCCTCGGCAGGCCGCCCGTCTGCGCCTGAGTCAGCTGGTGTCTCAGTGGTCTTCAGTCTCGGCCGAGCGGATGATAATCCTTTTGGGACCATGGGTCTCCACGGTTCATGTACCGCCGTTCGCCTGGTTTCATATTTGTGTTCCCCACTGGACCCGAGTGTCTCAGTGGTGGCAGGATCGTGATCCTGCTTCCCAGCAAATTGCGGTGCCTCCCTCCTTGAAATGCTTGCTTCGTTGGTGGGCCACCTCTTCGTACCCCCGCATCAGAAGGTTCTGATGATGGACTCCTCTGCACAGGCTTAGGGGCGCACCTCGACGGCCTTCGGACTCAGGGTCTTTGGTCGAGTGCGGACCGTCGCTGCCGCATCAACCTGTTGGAGCTCCGGGCCATTTAGAATGCCGTGGTGGATTTTCGTTCTTGGTTGCAGGATTGCGGGGTCCTGGTGCGTACAGACATCCAGGTGGCGATGTATTCTGTGACCAAGCCAGGGGGTACAGGTTCCCTGTCACTTTGCAGGGAAGCCCTTCGTCATTGGCAGGGGGCGTTACACCACAACCTCTTTCTTCGGGCGGTGTATTTCCAGGGCGAGCAGCATTGTCTAGTGGACACGTTGAGTCTCCTTTTTCGGCCGCATGAATGATCGCTCCATTCTCAGACTCTGCGGCAGGTGGTTGTTCGGTGGGGAACTCCACAGGTAGTTCTGTTCACTTCGTCCCTCACTCACTGGTTGCCTCGATACTGCTCGAGGATATTCTCCCGGGTTCGCCTCGAGGCGGATGCTTTCCTTCTCGATTGGACGGGCAGGTTCCTCTATGCGTTCCCTCCCTTTCCTCTGATTCTCAGGTCTTTGGTACACCTCCTGTCGGTCTGCGCCACCATGATCTTTATGGCTCCTCTGTGACCCCGGCAGCCGTGGTTCTCCCTGCTCCTCCAGCTCAGTGTCAGGGAGCCTCTGCTTCTACCTGTGTTTCCTTCTCTGCTGTCTCAGTGTTGAGGTTTTTTGTTGCATCCCAATCTGCAGTCTCTACACTTATCAGCTTGGTTCCTCGCCACGTGCCTCCCTCCTTCTGTTTCTCTCAGTCGGTGGGGATGTTCTCGAAGCCTCGCGAAATAGCTCCACTCGGCAATGCTATTCCCAGAAATGGTCCAGATTTACTGCGTGGTGTGCTGAGCACTGCATGGATCCGCTCTCTGCCTCCTTGCCTTCAGTGCTGGATTATCTGTTCCACTTGTCTCGGTCTGGTCTCAAATCGACATCTATTTGAGTCCACCTCTGTGCGATTGCTGCCTTTCATCGGCCGCTTGATGGGAAGCTGCTCTCCGTCTATCCGACGGTTTCCCGCTTTATGAAGAGTCTCTTCAATGTTCATCCTCCGCTCCAGCCCCCTCCGGTGGTTTGGGATCTTAGTGTGGTCCTGGTTCAATTGGTGAAACCTCCATTTGAATCCATTGATAAGGCTCATCTGAAGTACTTTACTTGGAAGGTGGTGTTCCTGGTAGTTCTCACGTCTGTTCGCAGAGTCAGTGAGCTGCAAGCTCTGGTTGCGGACCCGTCTTTTCTGTATTTCATCATGACACAGTGATCCTGCGTACTCATCCTAAGTTCTTGCCCAAGGTGGTTTCGGACTTTCATCTCAATCATTCCATTGTTCTTCCGGTCTTTTTTTCGAAGCCCCACTCGCCTCCTGGCGAGGGGCGCTTCACACTCTTGATTGTATGAGGGCGTTAGCCTTTTGTCTGCATCCTACTGAGCCTCATTGGATGGCTCCTCAACTGTTCATCTCTTTTGATCCTCGTCGGTTGGGTCGCCCTTTTTCCAAGCGCACCTAATCCAACTGGTTGGCTGCTTGTATTTCTGCTACGCTCAGGCTGGTCTCTCGCTGCAAGATCGGGTCATGGGGCATTATGTCCGAGTGATGGCTGCGTCTGTCGTTTTCCTCAGAGCCATGCCTATTGAGGAGCTCTGCAAGGCTGCCACTTGGTCTTCGGTTCATACCTTCACCTCTCACTACTGTTTGGACGTTTTTCCAGGCGCGACGGCCAGTTTGGCCAGTCGGGGTTGCGTAATCTGTTTTCATAATTGCCAACTTTCCCTCCGTTCCTTTTTGGTTAGCTTGGAGGTCACCCACATGTAGAGAATATGCTGCCTGCTTGTCCTGGGATAAAGCACAGTTACTTACCGTAACAGGTGTTATCTAGGGACAGCAGGCAGATATTCTCGCAACCCTCCCACCTCCCCCGAGGTTGGCTTCTTTGCTAGCTATCTGAACTGAAGACCATGAGGAGGGGATGTGCCCTCTAGTGGAGCAGGAAGGCACACACATGCGTGGTGCAGCACCAGCAAACTTGAAATCTTCAATCAAGTTTGCTTGAAAAGCTGTCCGTGTCGGGGCTCCGTGGATGACGTCACCCACATGTAGAGAATATCTGCCTGCTGTCCCTGGATAACACCTGTTACGGTAAGTAACTGTGCTTTATAGTTTATAAATCTTTCCTTTTGGCTAAGTCTTAATAATAATATTTTAATTTATAGCTAAAGAGACATATGATCAAAAAACTATTATAATCTTTTGTTAATTCAAAAAATGACAAATGTGGTAAGTAAAGCATTGGCATTTTAAATACTGAGTACAGTACACCAGGTTACCTTTTCTGACCAGAAGCTTGGGCAAGCTTCTCTGACACCAAGAGCTCCTTTTACAAAGCCGCACTAGTGGTTTTATCGCACGCACCGGGTTAGCGCACACTAGCCGGAAATCTACCGCCTGTTTAAAAGGAGGCAGTAGCAGCTTGCGTGTGCGGCAATTTAGCACACGCTACTCCACACGTTATGGCCCTAGCGTGGCTTTGTAAAAGGAATCCCAAGTTATCAATATTAGGATCAATATCCTTAGAACATGCAACTTTCAAAACTGAAAACAAATGGGCATCACTTAACTTGTTCCTTTGAAGAGATTTCACTTGGTTAATTTTTGAAAATAATTGTTCACATGAATGTGCTTCCAAACACTGACAGAACCCGTATAGCTAGGTTGTGAATGTTTTTATATTTATCCTTCGAAACAAACTGATAGAATTCTGTAAGATTGCAACTGCCAAATTTTTCTTTTAGCAGAGAATCACACTGAAAAATCTATTAATTCTAGTTGAAGTTCTTCAGATGCATTATCAACACTACAAGAAAATGGTGACATGAATATGTTAAAAATGTTTTCTATATTCCTGAAGCATTCAAACCGCCTGTCAAAGTCTTCCTTTAACACACTAATTTTTTTTTAGAAAACTCGTAATTGCAGACTTCAAAGTTGGGAAGTGAGCAAGATTTCCCACTTTAAGTTGAACTTCCCAAAGCTGTAGTTTGCGCACAAATGCCTTAATATTGCCAATCAGATCAGTGACCAACTTATTTTGGCCTTGCAGTTTGACATTCAAGTCATTCAAGTAGCCAGTTATGTCTGTGCTGAATGCCAGATCACGTAACAATTTTGTATCATCAAAGAGTGAAGCATCTTGGTTTTTACTTTCAAGGAACATCTTTATTTCATCTCTCAAATCCCAAAATCGTTAGAATACTCTTCCACAGCTAAACCATCTTATTTGAAAGTGATACAGAATTTCACTATGCTCACAGCCAATTTCTTTTATAAAAGTGTTGAACTGTCTGTGGTGCAAGCTTTTCAAGAGTATATAGTTAATAATTTTTATTTCATGCTTCAAAATGTCAACTTTTAAAACACGGCCACAAAATGCACCTTGATGCATGATGCAGTAGAAATGTACAAATGGAATAACTGACCCTTCATCAATACATTTTCTTTTATCTTTCCTACAACACCGTTTTTACCACTTGCCATGGCAGGTGCACCATCAGTAACCAACGATGCTAGCTTCAACCAAGACAATTTTTCTTCCTTAAACATTACTTTAATTTTGTTAAAAATGTTAGCTTTCCTAATATCATGCATTGGTATTAGCAGGAGGAGTTCCTCTGTTATTGTAAGGTTCTCATCTATGCCGCAAATAAAAATGGATAGCTGTGCAACATCAGTTAAGTCTGTGCTCTCGTCAATTGCAAGTGAAAAATAAAGGAATCTTACTGCAAACTGGAAATGCTGTTGCAAGACATGGAAACTCAAGTTTCTTCCCTGCTCCAGAAAAATGGAGATATGAAGATAGGTCTCCTAAAACACAGAAATTTTAGGATTTTGGGGGTGGGGGGGACCTAGGGCTAACTTCCAGACCTCTTAAAATCCTAAATTGGAGATCCCTCCCAAATTGATCTCACAGGCTGTTGTCAGCCCGTTTATTCACTGTGCAATACTGTGTGCTGAGAGTTGCAAGATGGAAGCTGAAACAGCTTACAGGGAGATCCTCTGCCTCACAAGCCTTGAAAACTGGACTGTCGGTCTTCTGACTGCCTCTTGGGCCCAACGTTCCAGCCAGAGACCTCCACCTCACTTGGAAATACAGCACACATGAACAGGTAGAGGAACAGAGTTGGTCTCAATCTTGGATATACCATCACAGAGCCACGCCGCCTGTGCTCAAATCCACTAGCGGACGAACCTGATGTGAGCAATGCTCCCAAGGGAATGGTCCCTGAGCCCCGATCTGAGAATGCAGGCTAGCCAGGTGGGAACACTGGAGAGCAGCCAATTCCATGGAAGTGAACTTTGCAGTAAAGTCTTTCGCCCCAATTTCAGCACCGAATCCCTACTGACCTCCCTAATCTCCAAGGTTCAATAACTTCACTCCCGTAACAAGTTCGCCGTCCTCCTGCAATTCGATCTTTCTGCCGCTTTCGACGTTGTTCACCACGATATTCTAATCTACCAACTCTCCGAGATTGGCATCACCTCTATAGTCCTTGAATGGTTCTCAAAATTCCTCCGCTACCGATCCTACATTGTCAATAGGAATGGCACCTCATCCTCCCCCTGGATACCAATCTGCGGAGTCCCGCAAGGCTCACCTCTATCCCCTATCCTCTTCAACATTTATATGACCTCTCTTAAAACTCCTCCATCTATCCCCCCTTGAAACAATCTACACCTATGCTGATGACATCCTCGTCCTTCTCGAGACCGACTCGAACCTCACTAATCTTTCAGAGAACATATCCTCTTGTAACCTCCAATCCTGGGCCCATACCGTCCAAATGAAATTGAATGAATCCAAAACAAAACTACTCTGGCTTGGCCCAAATTTAGTTCAGCTACCCACCTCAATCCCTTTGTCCTCTGGCTCCACTCTGCAGCTCGAATTCTCCAGCAAGGTCCTGGGCGTCATCATTGACTCTACACTGTCCTTCAATGATCACCTCAACTCCCTGGCAAAAAAATGCTACTTCAGCCTACACATGCTGAGGAAAGTAAGATCCTGTTTCCACCAAAAACATTTCGCCGTTCTCGTCCAATCCATCATCCTCTCCAGACTGGACTACTGCAATTCTATCTTCATAAGCCTAACTAAGAAAAACCTCCTCAGACTCCAACGGATCCAAAACGCCGCGGCCAAGCTTATCTTTGCAAAAAGTAAATTTGATCACGTCTCACCGCTCCTCTCCAAGCTTCATTGGCTCCCGATAACTTCCAGAGTTCATTTCAAATGCATCTGCCTAACCTTCAAGATCCTCCATGGCATCCTTCCTCCATTAATCCCACTTTCTTGGAATTCCTCAAATCTTAATACCACCAGGCCTACCCATAAATCGAAGTTATCCTTCCCCTCATTAAAAGGCATTTCCCACCCAGGAAACCTGGGGACTTCCCTCTCCTTCAGACTTATCGAGCTTTGGAACAACCTTATCTCCCCCCTTCAAAACCTGAGTGCTCTCCAACCCTTCCGTAAACAGCTAAAAACCTGGCTTTTCTCTAAAACCTAATACTCCCCCCTCTTCTGACTTCCTAGTCCTCTAATATTCTCCTCTCCTCTGATCTTCATCTAGCCCTTCCTTGGAGTTCCTTTCTCATCACAATTCCTGTAAACCGTGCCGAGCTCCACAACAATGGAGATGGTGCGGTATACAAACCCAAGGTTTAGTTTAGTTTAAAGTCTGCAATCTCCCACAGCTAGAGCTGTCCTCACAGGGAACTTCTGTAGCATAACATGTGAAGTTACAAATATACTAAAGTTAGATAAAGAAACAAACAAGAGCAGAAAAGACTAGCTCCTACTGTCTTGATTGTAGGAAGACAATTGGATGTTAGAAGGCAGTCCTAAGGTAAGAGGGGGGGGGGGGGGTCAAAAATACGTAAATGAAGCTTCCTACAAGAGATCTCATGAGATGAGATTGACTACCCACTTGTCCAGGAATAGAGTGGGTTTGTACAAAAAATCCCATTGGTCCCTTTGTACTTCCTGGAGATAGGAACAAAGGCTTCTATAACATTATCCTGAACACAAAGGGATGTATTAACATCCCCCCACTTTAATCAAGCTGTGATGCCAAGCAGCGCAAGCTAAATGCTTAGAGGAATAGAATGGGTGGCTCGGCATTTAGCTCACGTTGCTCGACAGCACAGCTTGATAAAAAGGGGGAGGGGGTAAGGAACATAGACCCTGCACTGAAGACTGGGCCCACACAGGAATGATACCTCATGAAAATTTGTTGAGAGGTACAAGTTGTTGAATCTTAGGTATCTGGAGTTCGGCTACAGAAAACAGGATGATCCCTTTCTGGTTACAGTCAAGTGTCAGGTATCTCCTTTTAATGTATAACCTATCTGCAGGGGATAGGAAAGAACCCACATGTTCTTAACATATTCAAGTAGACTAACAAGACCATCAATATTTGTTACTCAAATTAGTCCAGTCAGAGCAAAGGACAATCCAGCCCAGTGTCCAGTTTCCACAGTAACCGATCCACGTCACAAGTACCTGGCAGAAACCCAAATAATAGCTACTATATGAACTACTATATTTTGCTTTATTTATCTTTTATTTCTTAACAACTCTGCCTACAGTGTTCAGCTTGTCCTATCTCCCAGTAGCTTTCAAGCGGAACCGAGTGATCCGATAGTTAGATTGCCCCTTACCTTCACTTTCCATCACTTCTGCTTGCAGTTTTTTGTCTGTGAAGGGATCTTTGTGCTTCAAATTTGTGAAGCCGAAGAACGTCATGGAGGATATCTGTGTGGCAGGGGCACTGAGCCCTCTTGACTTCGCCGCAACCTGCAGTACTGAACCAACTGAAAGCCAGCAAGTAGTTTATGCCGTTGTCATGAGAACCTCAAGAGTAAGCCAATCAGCGTGTAGCTCAGAGTAAGACGTGTCCGACCCCCATCCCAATGAGGCATCACAATTTCACAATTACTTTTACACGCTGCCTGCAAGACACGTAATATCCAGTCAGACTCCGTACTGCAAGTTTAGACAGGACTAACACCGTCGCTATAAACAACATCTCCGCTTAACCGCCACTCACTCACTACCCTTCCTTGCCATTCCGTCCACCTAGTTTCACAGGAAGTGACGTTCGTCGAAGGTTCGCTCCGTCCTACGTTTCGCGCCGTACGTGTTTTGCGTGCGTAGGCGCGTACGTCTACGTGCGTGCCGTGCTGCCGAGCTATGGAGGCGAGCCGCTGGTATTTCAGTCGGGAACAGCTCGCGAAAAGTCCTTCTCGTCGCGCGGGTCTTGACCCAGATAAGGAACTCTCGTACCGGCAGCAAGCTGCTAATCTGTTGCAGGATATGGGCCAACGTCTTAACGTGTATCCGTGTGTTAGGAAGGGGAATGAGGCTTGGGCCTAGTCGGGCCTAGGCCTACTGCCTAGCGCCAGGCCTGTTGTACTCCAAAAGCTGCGATCTGGTGTGTGCGGAAATGCATATAAACGCTGCTATTATGTTGCTTATGTATATATTCCGGCTCCATAGTGTGCATAACTTTGTATTTATATGTACATACTTTCACGTGCGTTTTTTCAGATGGGTGGCTCTGGATAGGTAAAAATATAGAAACGAAAACATAAAGAAGGTGAATCTTTTTAAATGCATTTTTAAATTAGCTTTCGAAGGTAATCATTCTTCAGAAATAAGCAAATGTTGACAAATATCACTATATGTAAGCCAGTGGTCTCAAACTCGCGGCCTGGGGGCCACATGCGACCCGCCAGGTACTATTTTGAGGCCCTCGGTATGTTTATCATAATCACAAAATTAAAATAAAACAGTTTCTTGATCATATGTCTCTATAGCTATAAATTGCAAATTATTATTAAGACTTAGCCAAAAGAAAAGATTTATAAACTATAAAGAGTTTTACCTCATGCAAAATTGTCATTTCTTTAATAAGACATTAACTATTTTTTCTGACACCCTCCAAATACCTACAAATCCAAAATGTGGCCCTGCAAAGGGTTTGAGTTTGAGACCACTGATATAAGTGAAACAAACAAGTAATCAATCCTATGGCAGCCTCATGAGAGCAAAGGGGTGGATATCCAAATCATGTATTATAATGTAATAATTTATTGGTCCAAGTTAGCTATATGATTTACTGTACTATACAGATCACTTTACCTTTTCTGTGATCTAAAATATGATAAAATATTGAAAGAGACTTGGGGTAGTTATAGTAAATTGCTGCATAGAGAAGTCCATTGGAAGAGCATACTACAGTCGACTCCACCTAAGTGCATGTCGGTTAAGCGCTCGCTTCAGTTATCCACAGCCTACCACCATGGTCCTGTTTTTTTTACATTAAAGTCAATGGATGTAAACTGGATATTTGCAATTCTGATAAGCACACAATCCGCTTATGCGCACTGATGTCATAGGTCCCACCTGTATTCTTTCACCTAAAGTTCACTCCAGTTAAAAGCAATCATGTAGATGAGCCATGTGTTTCAGAACAGCAGTCTAGGCCTGGCCATGTGTTTGAACTTTCGGAACTGCATCATGGCGTCGTGGACAAAAATCATTCTTTGGCTGAACGTGTCCACATGCTGATATCAGATGCTGCTTAGACGTTATTACAGTATTTGTTATTACATAATTTGGAAGTGCCTGTCCCCTGAGAGTGGTGTTCTCCAGGTCCTTCTGCAGTTGCACATGTATGGTCTCCTAATTAAAGCTATAGAGACCTATACACCACTTTCAAACGTAGCGAAGCTGTTGGCTTCAAGGTGCCTGCCTGTTGAATATGAAAGCAACAAAAAACAAGGGATAATCGCAAACTTCAAACGTGATTACAGGTCACTCGTCCTAAGATATGTGATGGCAGTGATCGATGCAAGCACGGAATCCTGCCCCCGAGCTGCTGATATTGTGAGAAAAATGACAGTACTCAATTCTCTTCACATGGTACTCCGATTAAGCGCACGCTCTGTTTAAGTGCATGTGGCAAACCGGTTTGAAGGGCTTGCACTTAAGCGGGGTCGACTGTACACATTAAGTATCAATTTTGTTACTGTCCTACTTAAAAAATGTGAACATATACGTTAGGACTTAAAGAATGTTCATTCACTGGATTGGATTTATTACATTTGATATACCACTTGTACTAGAATATTAAGCTGTTTACAATGCTGCAAACAAGAGTTATATTATAACATCCTATTAACTGAAGGTGCAGGAACTAGAACTATCGATCCTCTTGAACAATGGGTGTGAGTGAGTGACATGGATATGTTTATGTAGTCCAGAGTACGAGAAAAAAGAAAAAAAGGGGTATGGAAGCTAATTCTCAAGTCTGCATTGGGTGCATTTTCATAAAGGTCCATAGTGTTGTTGAAATAGTGCTATTTTCAGTTGCTTACGAACAGTGTATGTAGTAAGACAAGCTTTAGCAAAATCCTGCTGAAAAGGAGGTCCAAAGGGCCGATCCTGCTTAGGAAAAGGATCTCTTTCTGGTTAAGTCTAGTTTGATGTCCCTAAATCCTGGCTACTAAAATGGTATGTGCTCTTCATCATAAGGCATATGGGGACAGACTTAAAGATCTCAATCTGTATACTTTGAAGGAAAGGCGGAAGAGGGGAGATATGATAGAGACGTTTAAATACCTACGTAATGTAAATGTGCATGAGTCGAGTCTTTTTAATTTGAAAGGAAACTCTGCAATGAGAGGGCATAGGATGAAGTTAAGAGGTGATAGGCTCCAGCGTAATCTGCGGAAATACTTTTTTACGGAAAGGGTGGTAGATGCGTGGAACAATCTCCCAGAAGAGGTGGTGGAGACAGAGACTGTGTCTGAATTCAAGAGGGCCTGGGATAGGCATATGGGATCTCTCAGATAGAGAAAGAGATAATGGTTACTGCGGATGGGCAGACTACATGGGCCATTTGGCCTTTATCTGCCATCATGTTTTTCTATGTTTGTAATTTTTGACAAAGTGAAAAATCGATCCACTTGTACCCGTTCTACTCCACTCAGGGTTTTGTAGACTTCAGTCATATCTCCCCTCAGCTGTCTCTTTTCCAAGCTGAAGAGCCCTAACCTTTTTAGTCTTTCCTCATACAAGTGGAGTTCCATCCCCTTTATCATCTTGGTCACTCTTCTTTGAACCTTTTCTAGCGCAGCTATATCTTTCTTGAGATAAAGGAGACCAGAATTGAACACAGTATGCCAAATTGGCTTTGCTTAGGTCCAGAAACAGTGTGTTGCAATAGTCAAGGCAACTGGTGATGAAGGCATAAGTTTAAACTTGGTAAGAATCACTGTGGTCAAAACTGCTGTCCTAAGTCATATTTTTTGGACTTTCAGCTACATAACATAGAAAATGACGGCGGAAAAGGGCCACGGCCCATCAAGTCTGCCCACTCTAATGACCCACCCCCCTAAATTCTTCCCCTAAGAGATCCCACATGCCTATCCCATTTTTTCTTAAAATCTGGCACGCTGCTGGCCTCAATTACCTGCAGTGGAAGATCATTCCAATGATCAACCACCCTTTCGGTGAAGAAATACTTCCTGGTGTTGCCATGAAATTTCCCGCCCCTGATTTTCAGCGGATGCCCTTTTGTGGTTGTGGGTCCTTTAAGAAAAAAGATATCATCTTCCACCTCAAAACAGCCCATGATATATTTGAACGTCTCAATCATGTCTCCCCCCTCTCTCTACGTTCCTCGAGTGAGTATAGCTGCAAATTACTCAGTCTTTCCTCATACGAGAGATCCTTGAGTCCTGAGAACATCCTGGTGGCCATTCGCTGAACCGATTCAGCTCTCAGCACATCCTTTTGGTAATGTGGCCTCCAGAATTGTACACAATATTCCAGATGAGGTCTCACCATGGATCTGTACAACGGCATTATGACTTCGGGCTTCCGGCTGACAAAACTTCTACAGATAACCTTCCACTAGGCAATAGTCTCTGATTAGTGGAATCCCAAGACTAGCTTTCACAGTTTCCTTTGTTATATATATTTTTTCTTGTATATATTTACAAAACGATTATCAAATGTTTTAATGAAGTGCTTAAGACAGTGTTTTCATCAGTATTATATTCAGTAGTTTAAGGACTAACTGACGGGTGCTGCTGTTTGTGAGAAAATCAGGTATTAATTGTTAATTTAGCAGAGAACTGTGTAAGCATTGATTATAGATGCATTGGTATTGTTGTAGAATTTGTTTAATTGTACACCACTTTTCTCCATGGACAAGCAGTATAAGTCAGCCCCACTTTTGGTGATGTCATCTACGTTCCCAATTCGGAATTGCTCTCCCAGAGCTCTGGTGAGGCTTTTGGGAGCCTCATCTGAGCATGTGCAGGTAGCCCTATATATACCTGTGCTGTCCCTCACTAATCCAGTTTAGTTCATCCGCCCTTCCCAAACAGACGGATCACAGCTCTCCATTCAAAAAAACCCCCAAAAAACCCCAGAAAGAAAGAAAAGAAGAAGAATGGCAGAAAACGAAAAGCCTGCAGGAAAACCGTGTTTCAAGAAGTGCATGGACTGCAAACGAAAAATGAGGTGTGTCCATTGCCTAGGAGAAGCACACCTCATGGCAGCCTGCCCTCAGTGCTTAAAAATGTTTCCGAGGGCTAGAAGAAATCGGCTCCAAAAGCTGCACACCATGGGGGAAGACCAGCGAAGGAAAAAAAAAAATATGCAGCCAAAAAGCAGCCTCTGCTTACCTACTGCCTCAGGAAGCCCAGCAAGAACAGAGCAGACTGCTCCTGAAACTTTCCGACTTCATGATAGCCTCCCCGATGGCTGCTCCATGGCCCGGGGCAGAGCACAGAAGTGCAGACAGTGGCAGAAACGGCCGAGGGACTCCTATCCCCTCCGCTGGCCATCCCAGCTGCACCAATTCGGGACTGCTCCAATTCAAATTGAAGCCATGCGGCCTGCAGCCCCGATATTCAAGCTGCCTCGATCTCATCCCAGGATGATATCAGTGCACTGGGCCCCGCCCCCTTAAAGGCACAGACACAGCAAAAAGCAAGCCTGGATACAGACAGTGCCTTTGCAAACATGGATCAGAACTCTGCCCACCTAAAGGGACAGGACAATGTGCCTCACAGGAGCCAACACACCAGAACCTGTAAGGAGGGAACATGAAGGAGACAGAACATCTTCCTCCCCCTCATCATCATCATCGTCAGCAGCCTCACCAAGACGGCGGAGGCGCAGAAGGTCGAAAGATCGCGGGAGCAGGGGCAGACCCCATCAGCCGGCTGACCACCCACGTACATCGGCTGCAGATCCCAGCATCCAGCCGCGCCAATTGACCACCCCTGCCGATCACGGACAATTGTTCAACTTTTTCAACAGATTCATCGCACAGCAACTCTCCGGGCAAAGGGTGCAGAGCAAAAGCCCAGCACCGAATGCAGAGCAGACACTGCAACCACCGGCAACATGGAGGCAGGGAGCAGAGACAGCCGCGTCACACTCTCCGGCCACAGACAGCTATGCCTCCGAATGCAGTAGGTGCTACCAGCAAAGCTATGCTTCAACACGGGGTAGCCCACATACATCAACAACCCAAGGCACCCCAGACACAGAGCCCGCGTCTGGGACAGCACAGTCCGACACGCTGGCGGAGGACCTCACTTATCCAAAGTTCCTCCAGAAGATAACTTCCAAGCTGGCACTCACCCCATTACAGGAGCTAGAGGCGACAGAAGAAGCAGCGGGACTGCTGAAATACCTAAAGGTGCAAAAGGCCATAGTCGCACTACCAGCTCACAGAATGCTACTAGATTGCCAGGACCAGATCTGGAAAACCCCACGGTCAGGCCCGGCCGTGTCCAGGAGGCTAGACCAAAAAATACCAGATCAGCGAGGCACTGGGCTTTGACAAACCACAGCTCCCTCACCAGTCCATCATAGTAGAAAGTGCCCTTAAGAAAGCTAAGAGCAATGACCATTCGGGCAAAGAACACATGACCCTGGACGCTACCGCCAAAAAGGTCCACCATGGCTCCATACTGAATGCCAAAACTGACTCTCACCTGTTCCACCTTACCCTGTACAATGATGCCCTCCGGAGGAAAATAGAGGAAACCCTAGACACGCTACACCCTGAGGGAAAAGCCTGCATAGCCCCCATATTACAGGATTTGGAGGAATGCAGAAAACACATGATAAAAGCGACTTTTGACGCATTTGAAACATCTGACTGCACGGCCGGAGTGGCCATAGCATCCAGACGCCTGGCATGGCTGCAGGCATCGGGCCTACGTGAGGACACCCATGAGCGTATCGCAGATGCACCCTGCTCAGGGGAGAACTTATTCAGAGATAAAGTCACGGAAACAGTGGACACAATGAAAACCAATTGTACAACTCTCCAAACTCTCTCCTCAGATGGCTTCGTAAAAACCCCAGTACCAAGGCGGCATAGCACCAACCACTATTGCCGACAAAATAACACCGTAAGGACTTCGAGGGCCAAGCCGGCATAGCACCAACCACTATTGCTGACAAAATAACACTGTAAGGACTTCGACAACCAGACAAGAGGGCCGTCCCACAGACAGAAAGCACAACCCTGCAGCGCCCCTTACCAGCAAAGGCAGCGCCAGAGGGAGCGAAAACAGCAGAAGCCAGTTACTTCCACCACCGCAAAAGCCGGGCCTATCTTTTGACTCATCAACAAGGCCCTCCACCCCTGTTGGGGGCCACCTCTCCGTATTCAACAAAGCCTGGGAGAAGATAACAAAAGAAAAATGGGTGCTACAAATCATAAAAAAGGGATACCGCATCACACACACCCGCCAGCCAACCCACCAAAGAACTCATCCTCAGAGAAATCAAAGCTCTCCTTCAAGCAAGAGCAATAGAACCAGTACCTAAATCACAGCACAACCAAGGGTTCTACTCCCATTATTTTCTCATCCCCAAAAAGACAGGGTTCAGACCCATCCTAGACCTATGAGGCCTAAACAAGTATGTAACCAAGGAGAAATTTCGTATGCACTCCTTAGGAACAATCCTACCACTAATTCAAAAGGACGACTGGCTGGCTTCACTGGACCTCCAAGATGCGTATTCACACATCCCTATGCACTCCTCCCAAAGAAAGTTTCTGCGGTTCAGGACCCTAACCCAGTACTTTCAATACAGGGTCCTGCCCCTTTGGACTCTCCTCTGCACCGAGAGTCTTCACAAAATGTGTCGCGGTAGCAGCGGCACACCTCCGCAAGAGCACCATATGCGTGTTCACTTACCTGGATGACTGGTTGCTGGTGGGTCCATCAGCCTGGAAAACGACAACAGCAGTCAATACAACGATGTCACTCCCTGGGGTTCCTCATAAACACCAAAAAATCCATGCTACAACCAGCATAATCAATAGAATTAATTGGGGCAAGGATCTGCACGCCCCTGAATGCAGCTTTTCTGCCCCACTCAAGGGGACAAGCAATACAAAAACCGGTTCAGCAAATATCAGAGACACACACAGTCACAGCAAGAACAATACTACGCCTCCTGGGCCATCAAGCAGCCTCCATGCATGTTGTCCCACTCGCCAAACTCCACATGCGACCCCTTCAGTGGTTCCTCAGAAAGAATTGGAACCAACACACACAGCCTCTGTCTCACAGAGTCACAATGGATCAGAAAATCCGCAACAACCTCAAGTGATGGACACAACAACAGAATTTGTACATGGGCAAGCTTTTCCAGCAGCCACAACACTAACTAACACTCACCACAGATGCCTCAAAACAGGGGTGGGGAGCCCACCTCCTCCATCTGAGAACCAAGGACCCCCTGGTCACCTTCTGAGGCCAAACACATCAACCCGCTAGAACTCAGGGCAATTGGGAATGCCCTACAAGCCTTTGCTCCCTGGATCTCCAACAGAGACAATCAGGTGGCAATGTTCTATATCAACAAGCAGGGAGGCACGGGCTCACTCACCCTCTGCAGGGAAGCCCAGAAAATCTGGACATTTGCTTTATCAACCAATACTCTCATCCATGCCACCTATCTCCCGAGCCTGAACAATGCCCTGGCAGACAGCCTCAGCAGAAAGCTGGACCCCCACGAATGGTCCCTCCATCCGGAGGTAGCCCAGGATTTCTTCCACAAATGGAGCCTCTCAACAAGGGACCTCCTCGCCGCAGAGGACAACAAGAAGTGCCCTCAATTCTGCTCCAAAAGACCGGCACAATACAGTCAAACCAGAGACGCTTTCTCCATACACTGGGGGGAACTCCTGCTCTACACTTTTCCCTTCATACCACTCATCAACAGAGCGCTACAGAAGATCAGGCAGGAGGCAGCCACAGTGATCTTCATTGCGCCCTACTGGCCGAGACAGGTGTGGTTCCCCTGCCTATACCAGATGTCGGCACAGCCGCCAATCAGTCTACCGCTGCGACCGGACCTCATCACCCAGGACCAGGGACAAACTCTGCATCCCAGATTGAAAACACTAACATTGACAGCATGGATGCTGAAAAGCTAATCCTGGACCCTTTCCACATGTCAACCGGGGTGACTGAGGTACTGCTAGCAGCCAGACGCCCGGCAACTAGGAAATCATACAGGCTCAAGTGGAAAAGATTCCACATATGGTGTGTCTCGAAAGGAGAAGATCCACTCACCTGCCAGGTCCCAGCAGTACTCCAATACTTACTTGACTTATCGACAGCAGGCCTGAAAACATCCTCCATAAGGGTCCACTTGAGTGCTATATCAGCGTTCCACAACCGCATCGAGGACAGGACCCTAGCCACACACCCACTAGTGTCCAAATTCATGAAAGAGCTTATAAACCTGCACCCACCGCCAGCATGGGACCTGGGCATCATCCTCCGCAGGGTAACAGCGCACCCCTTCGAGCCATTGGAGGACGCGCCAATCAAATTCATCACCTGGAAAGTAGTCTTGCTCATTGCCATCACATCAGCAAGGTGCATCAGCGAGCTACAGGCCCTGGTGACATACCCACCAGACACACAGATCCTTCATGATCACGCAATTGCTGAAAACTCACCCAAAGTTCCTACCTAAGGAAGTCTCACCTTTCCATGTAAACCAATCGATAGTGCTCCCCTCCTGCCAGGGACCACATACCAACAGCACGGAACAACTCCTACACACCTTGGACTGCACCCGTGCACTTCGCCTATACATTCAACGAACGCAACCCTGTTGAAAGGCAGTACAACTATTCATCTCCTTTGACCCCAATAAGCCAGGAACACCAGTGGGAAACGCACTATATCCAACTGGATCTCAAACTGCATTGCCTCCTGCTATGAGCAGGAGGGAGTGTCCCTTGAGGAAAAGACCACAGCACACCAACTAAGAGCCATGGCCGCAACATTGGCAAACCTCAGCAACACGCCACTTCAGGCCATTTGCAGAGCAGCCACATGGTCTACCCCACACACCTTCACCAGACACTATTGCCTGGATCCCCCGAAAACAGACCTCCAATGACTTTGGTCTCAAAATACTACGAATGGTGACCAAAATGGACACATCAAAAGACTCAAATACCTGGAGTAGCTGAACAGGACTTTCTGATCTGTCAAAATCATACAGAAGAGATTGTTAGACAGCTTATATTCTGCCATGTTGGCACAATTTGCACAATCCAAAAAAAAAAAAAAAAAAGCTGTTAAACACCACGTTGGTGATATATATTTGCTATAATTGCTATCTGTTATTGAGATACATACTCTACCATGCTGGTAGATTTAAAAAGAAAAAAAAGAAAGGGAGTGTTGGTCCAGTTCTAAGGACAACATAAAGTTCCTATTGTTTACAACGCATAACCTTTGACTGGTCTCAGTAACTGGGGCTTTGTCTCTGTCCCTCACCTGACATTTATGCAGCCTCATCCTACCGCAGCGAGGTAGCGGGAACACAGAGGGGACCATTCCTGACATATCTGACCATACCCCGTCCTCTTACACCCTCTGCAATCTGCAGCTGGAGAGTCACCAAAAGTGGGGCTGACTTATACTGCTTGTCCATGGAGAAAGCGAAGTTACTTACCTGTAATGGGAGTTCTCCGTGGACAGCAGGATAAGTCGGCCACACTGACCCTCCTCCCCTATGGGTGACACTGCAATAAGACTCAAGCTAGGGGAATCACTGGATTAGTGAGGGACAGCACAGGTATATATAGGGCTACCTGCACATGCTCAGATGAGGCTCCCAAAAGCCTCACCTGAGCTCTGGGAGAGCAATTCCGAATTGGGAACGTAGATGACGTCACCAAAAGTGTGGCTGACTTACCTGCTGTCCACAGAGAACTTCCGTTACAGGTAAGTAACTTTGCTAACACTAATGTATATGGCGGTATATCAAATTCAATAAATCCAATCCAAGTAAAAAAAATAGTACCACACTTCTTGTCTGGGTCCTAATTCCCATATAGGGCAAAAATGGATCAGGATAAAGGCTGGAGTGGCCTTAGATGGAAATTCTAGTGGTTGAGAACAAGGACTAATGCTGGACAGGCCTCTACTAGCTTTGTCCCCAAATTGGCAGAGAGACACAGATTTAAGTATACCAGTGTTAATCATGAAGATGTGGAACCTGTGCAGAGTGCCAGATTCAACTCTGGATACCTTGTTGGGCAACTGAATGAACTGTGCAGGTATTTGTGCTGACATTAGAAAATGACATGGGGATAAATTTGTCCCTATCCCCTACCCTGACTAAAGTCAGCTGTAAATAAACTACTGGAACGCTGCAGCTCTCCCGCCATCGCCGGAGACCCAAGCGCATGCCTGATTCTCGCTGACATGTGGCCGCCACATCAACGCTCCTAGAAACATAGTCGGATTCAAGCCCCGCAAAATTTACCCTGCTGTGGCATGCATAGAAAGAAAGACTCGGGGAATAACCAGAAGAACGGTGGGGTGCTTCCCACAGCGCCGGAAAAAACATGTCCCATCTCATGCGCGCTGCTATAAACCGGCACCTGCACAATCAGCTGCACGTGGCCGTGACAAACACTGACGAAAGAGAGCCTTGGAATAAACAGGACTTCTACTGCTGCACTGAAACTCAACGAGGAGTACAAGTGCAAGCATGAAATCGCACCGCTACTGTCGCGCTGTAACCAACAAGAAAACCAAGCGCGTGCATGCAAAGGGCGGGAAAGTCCCGGCTCCCTCAACGGATTCTAGTCATAAAACTTAGCCTCAATAAAATATCCATTCCTTAAACGTATATTGACCGAACCCAAACAGACTCCCAAACAGAACCTGAAGTTCAAACAGACATACTTACAAGCTTGTTGTTAGGGCCGGTTGAAGCCAGTTAGAGCTGGATAAGCAGCACTAACAGAGCAGAATGCAGCAACTGTGGCTTCTCTCCTTTCCGGTTCAGACAAGTTGTACGTGTTTCACCAGCTTTGGGACAAGCTTGGGCAGATTTTATATGTCTGTCTGTGTTCCTGCTGTATTACCTTGAAAGAAGCTGCTAGTTTAATCGGACTCTGGGGTTAGCACTCGAGGGGATTACCAGAGAGACTCTGACCTGTGCTAGGTCACCTAGTCTCGGTTTGTCTCTGGACTGAGCCGACATACGGCAACTCACAGCACAGTGAGATCAGCAGTAAGATAGTGCCCTGTATTTCACACAGGTATCTCATTGTCTCTCTTGGGGTTCCTGCAAATTGAGCCTTTGTCTGTTGGTAACTGTCCTCCTTATTTGGGCCTCTGTGCTGCGCTGCATGTGTCTAGTAGTGGCATAGGATATATATGCCTAAAGGTAGTACTAATGGTTTCCAAGTTCAGGCTATCTCTATGGGCATAATGACACTTAGCATCTTTCTTCGGCCAGGACTCTCTTTCTCTATTTCTGAGGGGGCCTGGACTTCAGATTTCCATGCTTATCACGCTGGTTTTTCCTGTCGCCATCTTCTCATGACACATGCTAGACGGACCACCTGACCAGACAGGAAGGGCTGTACAGCTCCTTCTAACCAGGAGCCAGTTACCTATTCTATCAAACGCGCGGAGGAGCACGCACTGTGTGGTGGTTAGCCTCATCCCTGAAGCTCTCAGCGATGTGAGTTTTGTCTGATACCTGTTAGGATGCTGTTGTTTTCCACGGGGTGGTAGAGATGATAAAATACATCATTATCTATAATAATAAAATGGGTCATTCCATGTCAAGTGATCAGATTCTTGGAAAGTGCCCTGCATGATCATCACGGATTTTGATGAAACTTCATATGCAGAGTCCACCATGTCTCAAACGAACTTTGGTAAAGTTTTAGTTTCGCCTGTGGAATATTTGTGGAGATATAGCCATTTGTTTGACCCCATACCACAATGAAATACAGTACGACAATGACATTCTGACAACTTTGAGACACAATATCTCCCGAGCTGTGTTTCCAAAAAAACTGAAACTTAGCTACCCTGCACAACTTTTTGAGCTGTTCATTGCTACCAATAACAATTTTTGCCGAGCACTGATTGAATGCCTGAATTACAGTAAACTTGGCCGAAAAAATTAGTGCTCAAAAAAAGTCAAAGTTTGACATTACTTAGCTCCCACAATAATTGAGTAATAAATGCGAAATTTGGCGCATAATGTCTCAGTACAACGTTGTTTTCAAAAGTACAATTTCAACCTCCAAGCTCTTTCCATTAGTTTACAAATTAAGTGTAAAGTTGCTAATTTGTGTAAAAAGGCCAAAAATAGGGTATTTTCAGCCTGCTTTTACAGAAAATACCTTTTAGAAACTCTTTCAAATCAGTCTCATTAGAAAGAGCATATTTCAAACCCCCTAGAAAAGTGGACTTCATTTTTCAACGCAGGTTAACAATGGCTGAAAAAGGGGGACAAAGTTGGGAGACGTTGCCATGGCAACAACCTCTATTTCAACATAGTTCTGTCATTTTTAAAGTTACAGTTTTGTATTGACGTAGTATTACTACTATTCTATTGCGTTGGTTCATGGTGACATTGTCACTACCAGTTCAAGAGTTTGAACTGGCAACCCCATTGCCATAGGGGTCACGCCCGATAGCTGTGCAATACCAGCCACGGGTGGGCCACTTCGTCCAGGTTCCCAAGCCTCGCATTTGGTTTCTTTGTCAAGGTTCCAAAGCCTTTTGTTGATATCTTTCTGGTTCCAAAGCCAATGATTAGGGTGTCTTATCCTAGGTTCCCAAGCCTAAATTGGGTATCTTATATGGTTCCCAAGCCGAAGTGAAGTCCACTTTGATTTTAACTGCCAGCAATCTTTATAACATTCTGTTAAATTTTTGAGCCACTTTCTTCAATGCAGTTTCTGGAAATTGACATTGGCGGCCGGATGATGTAACTGAAGGGGCACAAAGCATGCAGATGAGGTGTTGCTCTGGAACCCAACAAAGTCTTGCCTTTCTGGCCAATAAAACGAATGAGCTGGACTGTGAGAATGCACAAATTTTATCAATGCATCATTTTGTTCAATTGAGACTTCAACAACGTTGCCTATCCACCATTGCCTGTAAGTACAGGCAACGTAGCAACCAGGAAAGATTTCGGACACTTTCAAATTTGGAATGGCAGTATCAGAAATTTTGGCAACAAAATTTATTGTGTCATTTGAAACTTTGCTGACACGAACCGAGTTTGAGTCGACTGGTACAAATTGGTGGTGCTCTCTGGTACCGGCTACTGTGCTGCTTTCATGCCATCTTTCTTCTTGAAACTTTTTGCTTTCTTCAATTTCTTCTTTTGGAACATAAATGTATTTAACTCTGTGTATATTTTGGTCACAAAAGTTAAATAGATCCTTTGGCGTCAATATTTGATCCGTTGATGGTCTTTGGAGGCTAGCCCGGGCAGCCAGTCGTTTAGTTGTTCCACCAACTCCATCGCAGGGTGATTTTCCGTGGCTAGTTCCAAAAAAATTCCATTCAGCCTCAATGTTGAAATCATTTCTGTGATTGCACAAATTCACAAAGTTCTTGTAGTTTTTATATTGTGCAGCTGAGCCGTCACTGAAGTAGTATATTTTGGTAATGTTTGTTTGAGTTACCAAAAATTCGATCAACTTTTGAATAAACACGTGTACAGATATCGTATCATGTTGCATATGATCAGAAATAATGCAACAGTTTACAACTTGCAATGTGCCCACTTCATTGAGGTAATATGCAACAAAAGGATGTACCGTAGCTTGTGAATTTTCCCAGTGAAAGCCTTGGGCGGCATCCTGTACAACAAATGAGTAATTTTCAGCGAAATCCATCAAAACGATCATTTCCGTTTCTTTTAAGCCTGTCTTCAACATCTTCAAATATTCACTTTGATGTTTTGAAATGAAATGGTGGCTTGTCAACTTCCAAATCTTGCTTGCAAGTCTTTCAAAAAAGTTGTCCATGGTTAGTACGCTTGTTTCTAATGTTTCACGGGCAGCGTGAACCCATTGCTTAAATTCTATTGATTCTTCTGGATCTAAATCCTTGACTATTTCTTCCAGGTATGCTGTTAGTGCTTCTTCACCAGGGCAGTTTTGACATCGTTGTAGCATACAGTCCTTGACATTTAGGTCGCACACAGTTTTTTCCATAAGAACTTTGTAGTTCTCTTTGACATTGGCGCCTTGTAGCATGAGCTTTACATTTTGATGTATCGTGCAGACACACACGGAGTGTGCACCTGATGCACCAACGGTTACACACCACTTTGGCCTGAGCTCACAGAATTTGGAAAAACCAATTTCAGTTCCGTATTTGTTACAGTACGCCACGTACAGCTCTCTTAAATTACACAACAGCAGCCGCTTTTGCTTTTGTACTTTTAAACCATTGAGGCGGACTGAAATGCAATCTTTTTTGCCAGGACATATTCTGCTGAATTCATCGTCTTCGTAAAAATCTTGAACTCTATTTGCAATTTCTTTTGGAAGGGACTTGCCAATTTTTGCATCAGGTATAGAACAAATGCCTTTCTCTTTCTTTACTTTTTGGGCTGTTCTGACCATGCGCTCTGAAACGCCAAACTTCATTGCTGTTTCCTTTATTGACCAACTTTTTGGGGCCATCGTCAATAATTGAACTTTCATTGACCTGTTGGATATTGCAATTTTCGTTTTCATTTCTTCAATGAGGTCAGTGTAATCTTCACATAACTTGCATTCTACAGACTGACGAGACGGCCCAACTTCTTCAGCTGAAACTCCAGCAGCAGATGTAATCTTCTTGGCTATCACATTCTGCACACGTTCAATTTTTCGTATCACATAGCCGGCTTTATCTCTACTAGCTAACCTTCGAATTTTCAATGGAGAGGTTCCTAAAGCAGTCAAGCTTTGATCAACTGCATCGGAGATGCTGATATCAAAATCGTCTGAAGATGAAGATGCTGCAGTAGCTTCACTCATTGAAACGTATTGGGCTTTGCACCTACTGCAAAGTTTCTGACCTGGCTTGATATTTATTTTTGCCACTTTTCTAAAATCATTAGACATGGCAAGATCGACTTTTAACAATCCACTTTGAACAATGTGATTTTTCTTTTCAAATGGATTACAACACGATGTTTGCTTTAATTCGTATTTGTCGAGATACTTTGCTTTGTGGTGGAGGCAGATTTGGTCTTTATCCATCAGTTCAACTTCAGAGCGCCGAGTGATAAGCAATTTTTCATCGGTTGACAAATTATGTAAAAAAATGAGCCCACATTTTTTAGAATAAAATGTGCCGTCATGACACTTTGACAACAATTTTTGCCCAATGGCACAGTCTGGCAGAAAAGGATTATTATTAGTCGATTCGTTGGCATCCATTTTAAACTGAATTAATAATAATGTGGATCTGAAAAAGAAAACAAGTTGTAATTTGTGATCTGCATGCAACAAAATTATCACCTCAATTTCTAGTTAGGAATAATCATTAATTAAGAACACTATAATTGTACCCAAAGCTTGAGTAAAAATAAACAGGGAAAAACAGTGTGAAAAGTGACATAATTGTAAGTTGAAACGTAGGCCGTTGCCATGGTGACATCTCCCAACTTTGTCCCCCTTTTTCGGGCATTGTTAACATGCGTTGAAAAATGAAGCCCACTTTTCTAGGGGGTTTGAAATATGCTCTTTCTAATGAGACTGATTTGAAAGAGTTTCTGAAAGGTATTTTTCTGTAAAAACAGGCTGAAAATACCCTATTTTTTGGCCTTTTTACACAAATTAGCAACTTTACACTTAATTTGTAAACTAATGGAAAGAGCTTGGAGGTTGAAATTGTACTTTTGAAAACAACGTTGTACTGAGACATGCGCCAAATTTCGCATTTATTACTCAATTATTGTGGGAGCTAAGTAATGTCAAACTTTGACTTTTTTGGAGCACTAATTTTTTCGGCCAAGTTTTAGTGTAATTCAGCCATTCACTCAGTGCTCGACAAAAATTATTATTGGTAGCACTGAATAGAGTTCCAAAAGTTGTGCAGGGTAGCTAAGTTTCAGTTTTTTTTGAAACATAGCTCGTGAGATATTGTGTCTCAAAGTTGTCAGAATGTCACTGTCATTGCAGTATGGGGTCAAACAAATGGCTATATCTCCACGAATATTCCACAGGCGAAACTAAAACTTTACCAAAGTTCGTTTGATACATGTGGGACTTTGTGCATAAAGTTTTATCAAAATCCGTGATGGTCATGCAGGGAGCCCTTGATCACTTGACATGGAATAACCCAAATGTTAGTCGCGCATGCGAACTCTAAAGTCGTGTTCCCTGATCCGTCGCGGACATGAGAGTGCGCATGCGCGCTTAATCGCATCGGGCTTACCACCGCTGCAGCCAGCTGAGGTCTATGACGCAGCTCAGTCTCTTCAGACACCGCCGCTTCTCCTCTTCGGGCAGCAGGCTCCTCTTCCGCGCCCAGCGCCGCCGCTCAAAGGCTGCCGGGACAGTGCTGCGGCGCCGATCGCCTCCACTAGTCGGGCAACCAGCCGCCGATCTCCAGCGGGCGGGGTATCGGAGGAGAGGGATCGCAGCCGCTCAGCGCCCCCACCGAGGAGCCCAGCAACTTTCCGCCCGGGCTCTTTAACTGACCCCGCCGCCAGGTGGCGATTCCAGCAGCGTGTGCAACAGTCTTCACACGCTGCTTTGGGCCCTTCTACTGCCCTGATTTGCTCTGCCGCATCTCTGATGGTGTCATCAGAAACGCGGCAGAGCAAATAAGGGCAGTAGAAGGACCCGAAGCAGCGTGTGGAGACTGCTGCACATGCTGCTGGAATCACCAGGTTTGTAGTTGGGCCCGCGGGAAGGGAAAGTGGGATAGAGGAAACGCTAATGCTGCTGCACAGGGAACTGGTGTGGGGGGAGGGAAATGGAGGGGGAGGGAATGCTGCTTTGCACAGACAGACAGAGGGAGGAAGGGAGACAGAAAGAAAAGAAGAAAGACACAGGGGCAGGGAGATACACAGAAAGACAGACAGACAAAGGGGGCCAGGGACAGAGACAGAAAGAAAGTTAACAGGAGTCGGGGGGGGGGGGGGGAGTGCGGGATGTGGCAGAGGGAACTTTTCCAATGGGTGCAACTGGGCGGCTGTCGGGAACCTCTGATCAGGGGCAGAGCAAGGTAAGTATCATAGGGATAAGAAGGAGGAGGGGGAGAAGAAGGAAGGGATGCCTACTGCTGGACAGGGGGAGAAGGAAAGAGGTGCTGATGGACAGGGGGGGTGACGAAAAAGGAACAGAGGCCTAATGTTGGACAGGGGGAGAAGGAAAGAGATGCTGCTGGACAGGGGGGAGGTAAAACAAAGGGAGAAGGGTTGCTGCTGCATAAGGAGATCAGTGAAGGGGTAGTGGTGGACACAGGGGAGGTAAAAGGAAGGGAGAATGGACAGGGGGAGCAGGCAAGGGGTGGTGATGGGCAGCCAAGAAGAAAGAAAGCGGCTAAGGAGAGAGAGAGAAAGAAATAAAGACAGACACACACACATATATTCTAGCACCCGTTAATGTAACGGGCTATAAGACTAGTTCTGATATATGTTAAATGAAACATGTTGTTATTGGTACTAACCTTTATAAAAAATGTGACACGGATCTTGAGGTCCTAGGCTGAAGCCTAGTTAGCCTATAGGAAAATTTGGCCCTGGATGGGTCACAGTCTCAGGTTTGCATTCTTCTTTGATTACCATGACCAAGAGTATGGGATTCTGTACAGGTTCTAGGATCCATGTTGCTGACTCCACTGAGAACTTTGGCTTGCTTTCCCATTATATCACTACAGCAGTCGCTTTTGTTCCGGTGGTTCCCGGTATCTCAGGCTCCAATTATTTGGTAGGCTCCTCAAGCATCGCTCTGTATGATTTGATGGCTCAGCGAGATTTCTCTTTTCAAAGGCATGCCTCGGTCTTTGCTGGACTAGCTCATGGCCACCAATAATGTCGGGTTGGGGGGCTCGGTGCCTTCCATCCTCAGCTCTAGGAGTCTGGTCTTAAGAGGCGACTCAGTACTTGTTCATTCTTCTACTTTAAAGCATGGTCAGGCTACCGTTTCTGGAGCTTTAGACCATTCTTCCAGGATGATGCTGAAGGTCTTTTCAGTCAGTATTATGATGGGGATATTTCTCTACAGCCTGGGCAGTAGGTGATGTGCTCAGTTGGCAGGTAAAGTTGTGGTTCTACTTCAATGGGTGGACCCTCATCTTCCTCTTCTGTTGGCAGATCATTTTATGGGTCAGGAAAAGAGTTTGGATAGACTTTCTGTCCACGAAATCTGTGCATGGCCCATTTATTGTATGTTACAGTGTACAGCGCTGTGTATGCTCTAGAACAGTGTTTTTCAACCTTTTTTGGGCAAAGGCACACTTGTTTCATGAAAAAAATCACGAGGCACACCACCATTAGAAAATGTTAAAAAATTTAACTCCTATATTGACTATATATAAAGTAATTCTCTTGAATAGGAATCAAATAAACACAAAGAAAGTATTTTATAATTACTTTATTATGAAATATTAAGTAAACAGAATAGTGAAAAATTATAAAATACTTTATTCAGTGCGAAACCTGGGCCTGTTTGGCTGAACACAAAGCTGATATTCTGGCTGGAATCGAAGAAAGACACACACGTAGCTCTTCGTCAACAGCTCTCAGTCTCTCTCTGTATTTGGTTTTTATAGCATACAAAAATAGACAAATATACCCTCCATCCTTTTTATTAAACCACAATAGCAGTTTTTAGCGCAGGGAGCTGCGCTGAATGCCCAGCGCTGCTCTTGACGCTCATAGGCTCCCTGCGCTAAAAACCACTATTGCGGTTTAGTAAAAGGTGACCATATTGTAAAATATAGACAGCAGATATAAATTCAGAACTGTGCATAGTAAGTGAAGGGAAGTTTCATCTCTGGGAATTTACCCAGTTAACTATTAAGTTATTTGGGCAAATTCCTTTGAAAACTGTGGTAATACTGCCTCCACTTTGCTAAATTTAAAATAAAATCATTTTTCCTACCTTGTCTGATGATTTCTGGTTGCACTTTCTTCTTCTGACTGTGCATCCAATCTTTCTTCCCTTCTATCAGCCTGTATGCTTTCTCTCCTCCACACCTCATTCCCTCCCCCAACTTTTTCTTCCTCTCTCCCTGACCTTTCTTTCTTTTTTTCTGTTTCTCTTCTTTCCTTCTGTTTCCCTGCCTGCCCCCTTTCTTTCTTTCTCCCTGCCGTTCTCCAAGCCACTGCCATCGGGGAACAGGACCCACCAATGGATAACAGGCCCCAAAGCCGACGCATGCTCTCCCTGACGTCAATTCTGCAATCGGAGAGGAAGTTCCGCCTAGCCAGGCAGCGATTGACTGGCCGGAACTTCCTCTCCGACTGCAGAATTGACGTCGGGGAGAAGAAGACTTATCGGCTCGATAGATTAGATCGCCAAGACAAAGTGAGTCCTGGGTGATCGACTCACTTTGCCTTGGCGAGCTACTGGCGCCCCTGCCTCGGGCCCCCTGTCAGCTCCGGGCCCCTGAATGCAGGACTGGTAGTACTGCCCTGATGGCGGCCCTGCGGCACACCAGGCAACATCTCGGTTGAAAAACACTGCTCTAGAAAGTGTAAATGTTAGTACTAGTGAAATCTTCTACATCCTGGATATTGAGAATTTTGGCTCAGGCGTTCCAGCTCTTTATGGAAGTGAGATCTCCTGGAACTAGACCTCATGGCCTCGCCTCAAAATTCTAAGCTTCCTAGCTTCTTCGGCGGGCACAGGGAGTAGCAGCGTGGCTTCTTTCTCGCCTCTGGTTTCTCTTTTTTCAGTGTTTTCCCCTGGCTGATGATGGCTTGGATTTGCCATCTCAAGCTCGCTTTCAGGGCACAGTTTTTGTAGAATCTCTGGATTGGCTGCACCATCCTTGCTATGCGGATCTGATGAGTCTTTCGGCAGCTGGACTGTTGAGTTTCTTGGTATCTCTGGATTTGCTCATCTAGGGTTCGATCAACATGGATATTCGTACTACTTTGGTATTGCGACCTAGCTTTTGAAAAGTCATGGCTGACGTGTAAGGGTTATGCAAAGCAGGTTGTTTCTTCTCTTATCCAGGCGATACAGACGATTTCACCTGTGGCTTCTGCTTCCTTTTGGAGGTTTTTCCTTTCTTGGATACTTCTCAACATTTGCACCCTTCCAGAGTTCTTTTTTGGCACAAGTGTATTGCCAAGGGCTTAGCGTTCAATTCCTTCAGCTTCAAGTGCCATTCTTAGCTTGTTATAAGGTATATTGCTCTTCGATTACTTCTCAGCTTCATGTAGTTCAGTTCCTAAACGGAGTACAGTATATTCGTACACCTCTTAGAAAGCCCTGTCCAGAGTACAGTCTTTAAGGTACTTCTTCGCAGTTTACCGAAGGCTTCATTTCATCCTTGTCTTTTGAGACTCTAAAGGGCTGTGCCGTTGAACACCAGGTTTCTTGTGGCCATGGCTTCAGCTTGGTGGTTTTCTGAGTTGCAGGCCTTGTTTGGGAGATATCCCTATTTCTGATTTACAAAATCTGGGGTGTCAGTTCGGATGGTACCACAATTTCGGTGTTATCCTTTCTTTTATGACACTCACTTTTCCTTCCTTCTTCCTGGGAGGAGAAATGGGTAAACGTGCTTTTATTCACTGCATTTTTTTTGAAAGTGCGTAGCGTTCTCCGCGAGCTAGGTTTCTAACGAGTTTTAGTTGTTTAGATCAGTGATTCCCAACACTGTCCTGGAGGAACACCAGGCCAATCGGGTTTTCAGGCTAGCCCTAATGAATATGCATGAGAGAGATTTGCATATGATGGAAGTGATAGGCATGCAAATTTGCTTCATGCATATTCATTAGGGCTAGCCTGAAAACCCAGTTGGCCTGGTGTTCCTCCAGGACAGGGTTGGGAACCACTGGTTAGATCACCTTTTTGTATTCTTCACGGGACGCCTCAAACGTATGGTGGCGTCCAAAGCCTCCATCGCTCGATGGGTCCAGGAGGACATTCTTTACGCTTGCTTGATGGCACGGAAGCAGTTGGCGAAGGAACTTCATGACCATTTTGCCAGAACGATGGCTACTTCTTTGACTCGGTCCAGAGGTTTTTTCCTTGGAGGAGTTTTGTCTCGTGGCTACTTGGTCTTCCGAGTGTGCTTTCTTTCAGCATTACTGGTTGGATGTGAGGGCGCATGCGGTAGTTGCGTTTAGTGCTTCGGTTGTTGCAGAGGCGGCGTTTGCTTCCCACCCAGATTAAGGATTGCTTTGCTACATCCCATTGGTCTCTGGATTCATCTGCTACTGTTGCTAAGGAAGGAAAAATTATGTTCTTATCTGTTAATTTTCTTTCCTTTAGACGCATCAGATGAATCCAGAGCCCCACCCTTTCTGGATATTGTCTGTCGGGTTTTTTTCTTTTCCAACTTATGAAGTTTGTTATTATTGATGGTTGTATTCTGTATTATTGCCTTTTGGAATTTGTTATGGGAAAGAAGTTTTTTACATGCTATGCCTATTGATGGTTATGGATGCTTGGGCAAGGAGCTATACTGGAGACACAGGAGGAGTGCCAGCCAATAGGACCACCTGTTAATCAGTTTCTCTATCTCCGCCTGCTGGTAGATGTGTGCTATCCCATTGGTCTCTGGATTCATCTGCTGCGTCTAAAGGAAAGAAAATTAACAGGTAAGAACATAATTTTTCCTTATTACATATTGATTTATGTTAATGTTCATCCAAAGAGAACATATGCAAGCAACAGAAAAATAGAGATGGTGGTTTCCTTTTATACTTTGAAAGGATACCGTATTTTATTTGCTATCCTTTTTTTTTTTCTTTCTATAGACCCAACATGGGAGAATCCTTTAGTACCCCTGGACTTTAGGAAACTGTTAAACCCATATTGAGGTGAGAAGAGTACACTTCTCCCTCCGTATTCGCTGTGATAGGGGATTAACAGAACTGCAAATACAGAAAAACCACAAATAACTTTTCCATGTTATTCGCTGTTTTCTATTAAAAACCATCGTGAATATGGTGAAACCGCGAATAACATGGTGGGAGACCTAGCCTGTTCCTGAAGAAGAGGCAAAACGCGGTGAAGAAAGTGCTGGGAATTGGCGATTTTCTCTATAAATGCTTGGAATCAGCGATTTCTCTATGCAAGCTGATGTAATTTGGGGGGAGGAGGCAGCAAGCTAAAAACCGTGAATAATCGAAACTGTGAATGCGGAAACAGCGAATACAGATGGAGAAGTGTAGTTTCTGATGGTTGGAAAGAAAGATGTGCAAAGAAATATTAATGCTACACTAGCACTGTCTTATATCAAGTGAGAACATGAGCTATAGTTGGAAAGACTTAGCACAGGTATAAGCTTCTTGAAGTCCTAAGGTTGGAGACTAGGTCTTGTAGAATTTTTCTCAATTTTCCTTAACCATATTACACCAGCTCTCAACTAACTATCAACACAGCTATTGTTTACATGCACCGATTCTACATGGTCCAATCCTTTACCCAGTTTCATCGAAATGTAAGTAAAACTCAACTGCTGTCCTAAATTTCTGCTGTTATACTATACGGTAATTGAATTTTGCCTATGATAACCTACACTGCAGGGCACTTTATAATCTTGCTTCTGTTGTTGGTGGGGAAGATTTAGTTCTTAATGGAGTGCATGAATTGGTGCTGGGGCTGCTTGATAACAGTGATCATAACATGATTAGATTTGATATAATCCCTGGAATAAGTTTACACAGGAAATCCAATACAACAGCACTTAACTTTAAAAAAGGAGACTATGATAACATGAGGCATATAATAAAAAAGAAACTTTAAAGATGCAGCTACAAAGGTCAAAAATATACATCAGGCGTGGATGTTTTGGTTTTTTTTAATTATCAAAAACAAATGGAGGAACTGGAATATTCAAACAAACCTCAAATACAAAATAACCTCCAGTTCTTTATGCTGAGTATGATTGCCTTACTATCTTCTACCCAACTTAGAAGGTTCTTAAAGGAGGAAAAAGGCTTCAGAAGCTATGAAGAGCAAGACTTCCATGGCTATGGAGGGAAGAGCTATGTACACTAGTTTCCCTACAAACTTCTATCATTGGCCACAAAAAACCTCTTTTTTTAACTTAACTCCAAAATTGCTATCGTTCAAATTAAATAAGAATAAGTACTTATGTGGATAATATCTTGCAAATCTTTTCTTCAAAAAACCAGAAGAAACAATGTACTTGATATAGATGAACTTTGCTGTCACCAGAGATTCAGTACTTTCAATTATAGGATTTGCTGTTGCTGATGGTGGCCATCGTTTCACGATAATGTAATTGTTGCTTCAATGCTCTGAAAAGACATCTGCACTAATAAACTCTGTGTAGATATATTCCATGTATTAAAAAAGGAGGAAGGAAGATGAGATAGCCAGCATGTTTAATGAGTGAGGTGGAGGAAGCTATTAGAGCTAAAAGAGAATCCTTCAGAAAGTGGAAGAAGGATCCAACTGAAAATAATTGTAAACACAAGGAATGTCGAGTAAAATGCAAGGCGCTAATAAGGAAGGTGAAGAGAGATCTTGAAAGAAGATTATGATGGAAGCAAAAACACACAGTAAAAACTTTTTAGGTATATTAAAAGCAAGAAGCCGGGAAGGGAATCGGTTGGACCACTAGTTGACCGAGGGATAAAAGGGGCTTTCAGGGAAGACAAGGCCATAGCAGAGCAATTAAATAAATTCTTTGCTTCAGTCTTCACTGAAGAAGACGTGGGGGAGTTGCCAGTGCCAGAAATTGTATTAAATTCTGATAAATCAGAAAAAAACTCATACAAATCTCTGTAACACTGAATGATGTAATGGGTCAATTTGACAAATTGAACAGTAGCAAATCGCCTGGACCGGATGATATACATCCCAGAGTGGTGATAGAATTGAAAAATGAACTTGCAGAGCTATTGTTAGTAAATTTTCTTTAAAAACCAGCATAGTACCAGAAGACTGGAGGGTAGCCAACGTGATGCCAATTTCAAATTTTGATAAATGTACAAAAAGCAGGGGCCAACATTGACCCCATACAATACATATCGAAATGCCAAAAGGATCCAAACCATTGAAATTGTAGTAAAGATTAACATTGATAAGATTGCTAACTAGTATCCCCTCTATGGACCCCTCCTCCGCCAACCCCCTACTACTTATGATTGAGGTTCTCAATTTTCAAGTTTAAAAGAAAAGACAAAGAATAGAAAATAAGATATTAGCGGCAACCAAACTTCCCCAATATTCCCACTGTCCACTCAGTGCTGGAATTGTCTCCATTCCACATATTGTCCCAGAATTTATGATATACACTCAAGGTATGTCGTCTAATAGCTGTCAACTTGGACATTAGATCAGGGGTGGGCAAACTTTTTGCCTCGTGGGCCACAGTGGGTTCTTAAATTTTCCAGAGGGGTCAGGCGACTGGGGGGGAGGGGTCTGATGCGCCCCAGAATGATGGTAAGAGAATGGACTAAGGCAGAAAGAAAGACAACCCCCCCAAAATGGCAGACTGTTGTCTCTGGTTTCTGCTTTCATCTTCTTTTTACTCCGTTCCAGCATCTGCTCTCTCTGTCCCTTCTAGCATCTGCCCCTTCCATCCATTGTCTTCCCTCCTCCATATGGTATCTGCCTTCTTTCTATGCCCCTCTCCATCCAGCCTACGCCCTTCGCTCCTTTTTACATGATTCATTCCAGCTTCACTGCTCTCTTCATTTTTATCTCTCCTATACCAGATCTAGAATCGTTGTCTCTCTCTCATTTGTTTGCTGACCCCCTTCCCAGAATCAATTTCTTTCTGTCTCTCCCCTTTCCCACATCTGATTTCTCCATTCCACCCTGACCCCTTCCCCTCTAATCTTCCTGCCAGCTGTTTGCTTCCTTTTTTCCTCTTTCCCTGTCCAGCAGTACCCTTTCTCCCTTCCCTCCTCCCCCTATCCAACAGTAATGGGAGGGGGGGCTGATGCTACAGGAGGAAACAGCACTCCTGCGGAGTTGCGCACATTTGCCACACAGAAACAAAGCGGCAACCAATAAAGTGTTCAACTCCAGCCCCCAGTGCTTCAGGACCCACCATGAAGGCGGCTGGGAGCAGGACGGCCTGGGCCTGCACGGCAACACGTCCTCTTGGTGCCGTGCACCTGTGCTAGCCCCCACATCCACCACCGCCTGCAGCCCGGACCAACCCCCATGCACGGCACGCCCCAGCCATCTTTCTCCGAGATGCGCCACAGGCAAGCGTGCACCCCGTCAACTTGATCGAACAGCACACCTCCGCCGAGACCGGGAAGCCTAGGGCTGCCAGAGAACCACACCGGCAACCTGATGGCACTCCAGTCCTCGAAGCAGTGTGGTGGATTTTTTTTTTTTTTTTAAATTTGCAAGAGCACCATCAACCGTGCACGCACCCCTGGAAGAGACCATGCCCTGTATCGGAACACGCTGGCACCCGACCCGGAGGCAACAGAAGGCCACAGGCCGACACGTCAGATTCAAAAGCTAAATGGGCTGGATTTGGCCCACGGGCCATAGTTTGCCCATGTCTGCATTAGATGAACGTAATCTAGCTTGGCGCAGACTCTATACAACTCGGGTCTAGAGGCACATTTCCAAGAAGCAGCCAGCTCCAAGTGGGCTGCTGTGGTGACGCCAATTTTTTAAAAAGGGTTCCAGAAGTGATCCGGGAAATTATAGACTGGTGAATCTAACGTCAGTGCTGGGCAAAATGGTAGTCTATTATAAAGAACAAAATGACAAAACATGTACGTAAGCATGGAGTAATGAGAGAAAGCAAACATGGTTTTAGTCAAGGGAAATCTTGCATCACCAATCTACTGCATTTCTTTAAAGGGGTGAGTGAACATGTGGATAAAATTGAACCGGTTGATATTGTGTATTTGGATTTTCCTAAGGCATGTGACAAAGTACCTCATGAAAGACTCCTGTCCCCATTGCGATTGTGTCATATTTTAAGTATCAAATTATCTAGGATTTATAAGGACAATAGAATTTTATTCTTCACATGGCAAACATAGAAATTTATTAATAACCTAATATCTATTCCGATTCATCAATCCACATGTCCAACCTTATGGTTGAACTCCAAGATTCAAATTGGCGAGTCTAAGATCCTCTGGAAGCATTGGCTGCAGGCAGGCATACGCACGCTAGACGATGTGTTATCAAATGGGAAAATGCTTGATTTTTCATCACTGCAACAATCATTCAGTATTTCAAAATCTCAAGTATATAAGTGGTTGCAGTTGAAGCAGGCCATTCAGAAGGGGTTCCCTGATTGGAGAAACTTAAAAAAATCAGTATAGCTTGCCGGGCCTATGCTTCCAGACAGATTTGCTAGGGCATCAGGCATCCAAGTGGTATAAATTAATATCTGAGCATCTGAATAAAAAACCTAAAACTAGTCTAAAAGACATTTGGAGCATTGAGACAAAGCAGCAAATTTCTGTTACTCAATGGCCACATATTTGGACTTGGAGGATGAGTTATAGAATTTTCTGGACCCCTGTTTGTTTGCAAAAGTTAGATAGTTCTAAGCTTAATAGATGCTGGCACTGTCATCTTGATATAGGGACACTGGATCGGCTGTTATTCTATTGTCCCTTGATACTTAAATTTTAGCAATCCATATGGGGTCAAATCAATATGGTATTGGAAGTTTCACTGTCATTGTCATACGACATTGTGTTGTTTGGAACTCTTTTAATACCCAAGAGTCCAATTGATGCAAATAAGAATAGATTACTTCTTATCATGACAGGAGTTGCTATGCAGTTAATCACGAAAAACTGGAAATATGGGGATAGGCTAAATTATAACTTTCGGTGGGAAACATGCCAAATTTATAAGTTTGAACATATGAATTCGTTACACTTGGGACACTTGGGATCCAATAACAAAATTTTGTAATAATTGATTATCTTTTGATTTCTGAATGAAGGTTATACACATCCAGGGTGGGTGGGAGGGGGGGATATGTACTTATCTTGTTGTTTGATTATAATGAGTGCTGTTTTATTTTTGTACCAATGTTGGTTAATCTGTTGCACTTTGTGTTGGCTGTTAAAATGAATAAAAAATTGGAAGAAAAAAAAAAGTTGTGGTACAGGAGGTAATGTCTTATTATGGATTAAGAACTGGTTGAAAGACAGAAAAGAAAGTAGGTTTAAATGTTCAATATTCTTAATGGAGAAGGGTAATTAGTGGGGTTCCCCAGGGGACTGTGCTGGAACTGCTGCTTTTTAACATATTTATCAATCTAGAGATAGGAATAATAGTAAGATACTGTATTTTTTGCTCCATAAAACACACTTTTTTCCCTCCCAAAAGTGCAGAGCCTGGTATATATTAGTACACACTTTGGTTCAGAATGTTTTTTTTCTTGTTTTCCTGCTCTAAATCTAGGGTTCGACTTAAGGAGCAAAAAATACAGTAATTAAATTTGTTGTTGACACAAAGTTGTTCAAAGTTGTTAAATCACAAGAGAATTCTGAAAAATTCAAGAGGATCCTGGGAGACTACATGTGCTCACATTAAATGTCATCTGCCATTTTAACGCCCAGTCTTTCAAAGTGATGCATGTGTGAAAGAAGAACCTGAACTATAGCTATGTGATGCTGGGTTCTATGTTAGGAGTCACTGCCCAGGAAAGGATCTCGGTGTCATTATTGAGGATATGTTGAAACTCTCAGCTCAGCTTCATCGGCAGCTAAGAAAGCAAATAATTCCTAACATTCTATCAGGAAAGGAATGGAAAACAAAGATGAAAATGTTATTATAATGCCCTTGTCTCGCTCTATGGCAGTGGTCTCAAACTCAAACCCTTTGCGGGGCCACATTTTGGATTTGTAGGTACTTGGAGGGCCTCAGAAAAAATAGTTACTGTCTTATTAAAGAAATGACAATTTTGCATGAGGTAAAACTCTTTATAGTTTATAAAACTTTCCTTTAACAGTTAAAAGGAAAGATATCTAAACTATAAAGAGTTTTACCTCATGCAAAATTGTCATTTCTTTAATAAGACATTAACTATTTGTTCTGCAGCCCACCAAGTACTCTATTTTTTTCTGCAGCACCCACATTTAAAGTTCAATATCTTTTCTTTCTCAAAACTGGCACATTTCAATCACTAAATTGAAAATAAAATCATTTTCCTACCTTTGTTTGGTAATTTCATCAGTCTCTGGTTGCACTTTATTCTTCTGACTGTGCATCCAATACTTCTTCCCTTCTTTTAGCCTCCTGTATGCTTCCTCTCCTCCAGACCTCATTCCCTCCCCCAACTTTTTCTTTCTTTCTCTGTCTTTCTTTCTGATTCCGTGCCCCATTTTTTGCTTTGTTTCTGGTTCCCTGTCCCCCCTCCTTCTTTCTTCCTTCCTCCGTGCCTCATTTTTTGCTTTTTTGTCTGGCTCCCTGTCCCCACCCCACCTTCTTTCTTTCTTCCTTCCTTCCTGCCCTCCCCCATGCCACCGCCGCCGCGGAATAGGCCGCTGCCGCTATCGGGAACAGGCAGAGATCTCCCTGCTTCTCTTCTGCACCGGGTCGACCAACTCTTGCCGCCCGACGTCAATTCTAACGTCGGAAAGTACATTCCGGGCAGCGATTGGCTAGCCAGAACGTCCTCTCGACGTCAGAATTGACGTGGGGCCGCGAGAGTTGGTCGGCCCCGCAGGGAAGAGAAGCAGGGAGATCAAAGAACACGGTGCCGGCCTGATCCCCGATGGCAGCAGTAAGAAGGGAAGGGAAGCAGGTTCGGCACACTACTCTAGACGAGCCGCGAGCTGCACTCTAGGGAGAACAGTGGACCGCCCCCCCTTGGTACGCCACTGGAGCAGCAGCGTGTCTGGCCGGCTCATTCGTTCAAAGCCGCGGGTGGCGGCTCCTTGCGAGATCCATGCCTGCGTCTGAAACCTCTCTGATGTTGTGACATCAGAGAGGCTTCCGATGCAGGAGTGGATAGGGCAAGGAGCCGCCAACCCGTGGCTTTGAACGAACGAGCCGGCTGCTGCTCCAAAAGGAAGAGAATGATGCCTCCAGACTGCGGGCCGCAAATAAAACCTGGAGAGCCACATGCGGCCCACAGGCCGCGTGTTTGAGACTGCTACTCTATGGTATGTCTGCCCTTGAATACTTTGTGCAGTTCTGGTCATTGTATCTCAAAAACAATATAGCAGAATTAGAAAAGGTACAGAGAAAGGCGACAAAAACGATAAAAGATTTGGGACGACTTCCCTATGAGGAAAGGCTAAAGTGGTTAGGGCTTTTCAGCTTGGAGAAGAGACAGCTCAGGGGTGATATGATAAGAGGCCTATAAAATACTGAGTGGAGTGGAAAGGGTGGGTGTAAAACGCTTATTCAGTCTTTCCAAAAACACTAGGACTAGGGGCATGCGATGAAGCTACTAAGTAGTAGATTTAAAACAGACTGTGGAGAAAATATTTCTTCACACAACGTGTATTTAACTCTGGAATCCGTTGCCAAAGAACGTGGTGAAACAAGTTAGCTTTGCAGGGTCTTAATTTTATGAAAGAGAAGTCCATAGGCCATTATTGAGATGGCTTGGGAGAAATCCACTGCTTATTCCTAGGATAAGCAGCATAAAATATTTTATAACTTGGGATCCGAGTTGGTTACTGTTGGAAACAGGATACTGGACTTGATGGATCTTCGTTCTGTCCCAGTATGACTATTCTTATGTTCTTAAAAGACCAGTTGCCCTACTGTATTTAATATAAATCAGTTAACAAGAAAATGTTCCCCAGCTTGGGAGGCAGCTTTGTACCTTCTATTGCACCTTCTATTGCAAAACAGAGAAGGGCAGGATGGTGTGTTTGATCCAGTCCATTGAAGGGGTTGTGTTGCAGTGAATTAGGTCTGTACAGTTGTTGACTGCTGCATGTTAATTTTTTGAGGTTATGCGTGAACTAAGAACCCTGGATTCACATCCTGTTTCTCTTAGTGGTAGTCCTTATGACTTTGGAGAAGGCATATGATGCAGAAGCAGTGCATGGTGAAATGACAATCTAGGGCCCTTTTTTTTTACAAAGTGACGGTAGTGAGTCCAGCCTCAGCAAATGCGATGCAGCCCATAAGAACTAAATGGGCTGCTTCTTGGTTTGCTGCACAAGAATTACTTCCGTGACTTTGTGAAAGGGGCCTTTAGATTGTAAGCTTCCTTGGATAATACCCCACTGTACTTGAATTTGTAATTCACCTTCAGTTTGGATTTGGAAAAGCAAAAGGCTAAAATAATTATATCAGTTTTTTCTAAAATATTCTAGGAAAGATTTAATGTGTATGTTTTGTGCCTACCCAGAACCACACATGCTGATGGTCTTGCAAGTAGTTGTGCTTTGTAATTGAAGATCTTATTTTCAAAATCTGTTAAGTTCATATTAGTTGCATTGAATGTAGAGGGTTTGGAAATAAGCCCCTCTGTTGGTTGCTGGAGTATTTCCTTAGCAATGTGGGCATGATTGATGGACAGACTGGATGGGTCTAATCTTTTTCTCCCTTCTTTATTTACTGTAGTTAAGAGTTTGAAAAATTCCAGGTACCAGGTCGCTATGGCACCTATAAATTACACCGTGGTCTGAGATTGTGTCTTCAAGTATATTTATTTATTTATTTTGTTCCCTCTACTGTTGAAACAGGTTTTCTTTAGCACAGTTCAACTCAGCTCAAGTTTGAGCTGTACAGAACTCTTGGATTACTCTCATGGTCTCATATATTATGACATTTGAAACCATGAAATCAACTCCAGAGTTTCTGTACCTTAGTTTAAGTTTGAACATAAGAATAGCCTTACTCAGTCAGTCCATCTAGTCCAGTATCCCATCCTCACAGTGGCCAATCCAGGTCACTAGTACGTGGCATAAGCCCAAAAAATAGCAACATTCCATGCTACTGACCCCAGTAGCCCATCCTCATGGTGGCCAATCCAGGTCACCAGTACTACTATCCATTCAGTTGTGTCCAACCCTTGGATACTCTGTAGGCCAGTCCTTGCCATGCGTCCCTGTTTTCCACAGCTTCTTTCAATTGCTTGATGTTCATTCCCATGTCATCCTTGATGGTATCCATCCAACGGGCCTTTGGTCTCCCCTGCTTCCTTTTACCACTGACCATTCCAAGAAGCACCTCTTTTTCTAGTGAATTCGCCCTCATCCAATATCAAAAATAAGTCAGTTTCTGTGTGGCAATCTTGCCTTCCAGGGACAACTCTGGGTTTCTATGATCAAGAACATCTTTGTTGGTGATCCTAGCTGTCCTTGGGATTCGTAGAAGTCAATTGCTTGATGTTCATTCCCATGTCATCCTTGATGGTATCCATCCAATGGGCCTTTGGTCTCCCCTGCTTCCTTTTACCACTGACCATTCCAAGAAGCACCTCTTTTTCTAGTGAATTCGCCCTCATCCAATATCAAAAATAAGTCAGTTTCTGTGTGGCAATCTTGCCTTCCAGGGACAACTCTGGGTTTCTATGATCAAGAACATCTTTGTTGGTGATCCTAGCTGTCCTTGGGATTCGTAGAAGTCAATTGCTTGATGTTCATTCCCATGTCATCCTTGATGGTATCCATCCAATGGGCCTTTGGTCTCCCCTGCTTCCTTTTACCACTGACCATTCCAAGAAGCACCTCTTTTTCTAGTGAATTCGCCCTCATCCAGTGTCAAAAATAAGTCAGTTTCTGTCTGGCAATCTTGCCTTCCAGGGACAACTCTGGGTTTCTATGATCAAGAACATCTTTGTTGGTGATCCTAGCTGTCCTTGGGATTCGTAGAAGTCTTCTCTAATACCACAGCTCGAAGGCATCAATTTTTCTTCTATCTGCTTTTGTGAGTGTCCATGTCTCAGCCATATGTCATGATTGTGAACACAATGGCAGTGATCAGTCTTTGTTTGATGGTGACTGAGACATCCTTGCAGTTCCATATTTGGTCCATGTTCACCTTGGCTGCACGCCTCAGTGCTAATCGACGCTTGATTTCTGCTTTTGAACCACTACTGTGATTGAGGGAACCAAGGAAAATGAAGCTGTCAATCACTTCAATTTTTTCATTTTTTGATCTTTATGTGGACTTTCTTCTTGGTGGTAGTCATGATTTTGGTCTTCTTGATGTTCAGGTAAAGTCCCATCTTCTCGCTTTCAGCTTCAGGATCAACTTCTTGAAGTCCTTCTTGCTTTCTGCCAGTGCCTGGCAAAAATCCAAATAATAGCAACATTCCATGCTACAGATCCAGCATCATTGTTTAAGGAAGACCCGTTTTGACAACAGTGCAGCAAGGGGGCACTGGGATAGAAATGGGGGGAGAGAGAGGAACAGCTATCAGAAGAGAAAAGGAATGGAAGAAGATTAAAAAGGAGCATTGGAAAGGAACAGTAAAATGAAAGCTTAGAAGGAAAATGGAAAAATTAGAAGCATGCAATGGAAAAATAAAAATTTTGGAACAAATGAAAAACGGTGAAAATCCTTTTTTCTTGGACTTCCAGTGATGTCACTGAACCAAATGATTGCTTGATTGTGGAGCTCTCGCTGACCCCATGGCAATAAGCAAGAATTAGCAGTACTGGAACAATTTTCTGTCTTTACTTGTATAAGAGCAACTTCTCTGGACTGGTTGGTTCATATGGTGGGTAGGAAAGTGAGAGCAGACCGTACAGTGGAATCTGGAGACAAGAAATTGCTGGCAGGTCTTGCTGACTTGAAAATGTGGATGTCTAATCTTGAAACCAAATTTCGGACAGATATGGGAGGCCGTCACCAAAAGATTGATATGGGGCAATACCTAAATGATTTTGAAGAACGAGTTATCAATCATGATCAGGAGTTGCTGGATTTACAAAAATGCTGTGACACTTTAGAGAATAAATGTGAATATTTATTAATTAAAATCAAAGATGGGGAAAATTGAACAAGAAGAAATAACTTGAGAGTTTGAGGTGTACTGGAGATGGGACAGCAATCTGATGTGGCATTACTCATGCAAGAAGTGTGTCATCAATTTCTGCTTGCTGCAAATCCTGCAACAGACCTACCTACAATTAATTTGAGCGTGTGCATCAAACTCTTGGGCCTAAGATCTCCAATAGGCTGAGAGACATAATAGCCTGCTTTTTGAGATTCCCTCTCAAAGACAAAATTCTCTAAGCGGATAGGAAAGTGGGACTCATTTCACTGGATGGTGCCAAAATTGAAATTTTCGCAGATATTATTGTCCATCATTTTGCAACACCAATGTGACTTCCAGGTGGTCACGTGCTGCCTTTTGAAGCATAGCATTCAATATAATTTGCACTACCTGTTTAGTTTCTCTTTTACCTGCAGATTCAAGAAGCATAGGGACTACTCCTAATGGCTAAGCTTTGGCAAGAAGATACCATAAGGCAATGTAGGGACCTATATATCACCTGCCTCAGGAATTCAAAATGTTTACAGTGCAATGTGGAGGCTTCAGTAATTTTGACAGATCAACCAGATCAATCTACCTAGTAGAGATAGAGGGACTTATTCTTTCATGTTTACATGCGGGACTGAAACAGTTTTGTACTAGTTTCTGATTTCAATTCTTATTGGAAGGTTTGAATGTATATCTTTGCATCATGGAAGCTGACTGATAATCAGCGTGCTTGTGAACTTTGAACTTGAAGGGTTGTGCCTTAATCTTGAGTAAGTTCCTTGGTAAATAATAGTATGGGTATGTGTGGAGCAGTGGGAGGTTATAGTTGTGACATCACCAGTCTAAGGCCTGTTTCATTTCTTCTTTGTGACCTATTAGTGATAGAGGGTGGACTATGGGTGGAGAAGGGGTTTGCAATCAATGAATGTATAGATGGAGATGAGAGTGGTGTGCGGATGGAAAATGGGGAGGGAGGACTAGGTGGATTGGGAGTATTTTTCAGAGCTGTATTAGTTATTTGCTAATGACAGAATATAAAAGTATGCCTTTCTATTTAAAAGTGTGTGTCTGTGAATGTCCAGGGATTAAATTCCATGTGTAAACACCATTTAAAGAAGCAGATAGATTAAAAATGTCAATTAGATTTGTGCAGGAGACCTATCTGCTGCCTACTTGTGAAAAGTATTTCTCACAGTAAATATAAGGAAATCTTTTTCGCTTTTACAAGGGGGTGTCCAACCTACTTCCTAAATTCTGAGAGTTATTTTGTCACTAGCTGAAAAGTGTATTGTTTTATTTTGCAAAGTGCCAATTTGCAGAATTGTAATACTATGTTTTGACATTTTCAGATCATTGATTGAACCATGTCAATGAAAAGTGTGGCACTCCAAGCCGTCACAAAGTTCCTATTGTAGAAAAAAAACTCCAAAGGAAATCTATAATATATATAATGCAAACACTGAGTGACAAATGCCCATCATACTCCACAGTGAAGAAGCAGTGTGCAAACTTTCAGCTTGGAGATTTTGAGACCGAAGATGCAGCAAGTTCTGGGAGGCAAACGGTGTCAACTCCTGAAATTGTTGACCATGTCCAGATCGGCGAATATTGGTTAAAACAATTGCTGAGACATTACAGATATCCAGGGTACGTGTTGGGTGTATAATCCACAAGTAACTGGGTATGCAGAAGCTGCAAGCCAAATGGGTGCCCAAATGTTTGAATGCTGATGAGAATTGAAGTCAGGTGGACACTTCAAATTTGATTTTGCAGCATTTTTAGCGCACTGGTGCCAGCTTTTTGGAATGACTAGTTACTGTTGATGAAACATGGTTTCACCACTATGATCCCAAGACAAAACAGTCCATGCAGTAGTGGCACTTAGGTTCTCTAAGGTCAAAGAAATTCAAGACCCAAAAGTCAACAGGAAAGGTCATGGCCACAGTGTTTTGGGATCAGGAAGGTGTTGTAATGACTGACTATCTTAGGGGCCAAACTGTTAATGCAGAATACTACTGTAACTTGCTGTGCTGATTAAAGGAGGCATTGAAAGAAAAAAGAGAGGGAAGCTGTGGAAAGGAGTTATCTTTTTTGCAAGACAGTGAACCTGCTCACAAGGTTGGCAAAACAATGGATGTTTTGGCACAGTTGGGGTTTCAGTGTATAAACCATCCACCCTAATCATTAGATCTTGCACCATCTATTTTCTGTTTCCAAACCTTAAAAAGAGTTTGAAAGAGTAACAATTTTTGAATGATTTGGAGGTGATTGCAACAGTGGAGCAGTAGTTCAGTGATCAGAAATCACAGTATTTTTTGGAAGGGTGTGATCGGACCAAGTGGTCAGCACCCGTCACTCCATCACCTCCAGGCACTTCTGGTCTCCTATCTAACTCGCACACTTCTAAAACCTGACCATGCTCCTTCAAGCTCTTCCCTGGTCACCACCGGCTTATCCAAACCCTCCCTTGGACTTATGGATTTTTGGACAGTTTCCAGTACCATTACCAGTCTCTCCACTGGTTGCCACTGACCCTGCCAGTCACTTGCCAGTCCAGGGTCTCTCGCTTTTCACTGGGTCTTCTCCAACCCTCATTGGCCCTCCAGGTCTTCGGGCTGCTTCTGGTACACCAGTCTCTCTGCTGATCGCCAATAGCCCTGCCGGTCATTCACCAGTCATTTTGGCTAATATTCTCTGGTTCTATAGCCTGCTTCCTTCTGGGTCTTCTGGCAGCTCCCAGTTCCATTACCAGTCTCTCCGCTGGTTGCTACCAGCCCCACCAGTCACTCGCCAGTCCCTATCAGCCTAGGACCTCGGACTCCACTGATTACGGATGGTAGTCAAGCTTGAGTACTCTCTAGTCACTCCAAGCTCTAACGGCACCACTCCCTGAGATTCTCCCAGACACTCGTCTTCACACTCCCTGAGAGTTCTCTCAGTTACCTTCGCCCAGGTACACGCCCAAGAGGAGAGGATTTAACTTTTATATT